>NC_138778.1:221872058-222179558 GCF_965119305.1 Pelophylax lessonae | reverse complement strand
ACTGCGGCAGGCAGCCCTTTCTGCGTGAACTGACACAGGTACAGTATGTATCGGTTTCGCACCTGCATCTAGGGGGCGAGCGCGCACCGCCGGTGGTCCACTCCCGCCCCCCACTCGTCAGCGGGGACGCTGATGCACGGGGCAGGCGGCTCCGATTGCCGCCTGACACCCGCGATCGCTCGCCGCTGAGAGAGAAGGACGGGCAGATTCTCCCTGGAATGATCACAGAGCGCCAGTGATCCTTCTATATAGGAACACAGGTCTCTGTGATCGTTTCACAAGCCCCGCCCCCCATACAGTTAGAATCACTCCCCTAGGCTCACATTTAACCCCTTGATCACCCACAGGGTTAACCCCTTCCCTGCCAGTGTCATTATTACAGTGACAGTGCATTTTTTTTTAGCACTGATTACTGTAGTAATGTCACTGGTTCCCCCAAAAGTGTCAAAAATGTCAGTTAGGGGTCCGATCTGTCTGCTGCAATGTCGTTGTCCCACTAAAAAATGGCAGATCGCCGCCATTAATAGTAAAAAATAAAAATGACATAAATCTTTCCCATAGTAGATGCAATAACTTTTTGCACAATGCAATCAAAATTCGCTTATTGCGATTTTTTTTTTTTTTTTTACCAAAAATATGTAGCAGAATATAAATTGGCCTAAAATGTTAAAAAATGTTGATTTTTAATTTTTTTTTGGGAATGGTATATAGCAGAATGTGAAAAATATATATATATATTTTTTTTTTTCAGAATTGTCGCTCTTTTTTTGTTTATAGCACAAAAAATAAAAACTGCAGAGGTGATCAAATACCACCGAAAGAAAGCTCTGTTTGTGTAGAAAAAAAGGACATCAATCAAATATTTGGGCACAGCGTCGCACAACCGCGCAATTGTCCGTTAAATTAATGCAGTGCCGAATCGCAAAAAATGGCCTGGTCATTAAGGGGGAAAATCGTTCCGGTCCAGAAGTGGTTAACTGACAATTGCGACGCTTTACCCAAATAAAATGTCATTTTTTTTTTCTTCTCCCGCAGCTCTCTTTTGGTGGTATTTGATCACCTCTGCAATATTACATTTTTTTGCACTAAAAAAAAAAAAAAAAAACAATTTTGAAAAACAAATTTACTGCTATAAAATATATCCAATAAAAACAATGTAATAAATCACATGTTTTCATAAATTTAGGCCAATTTGTATTCTGCTACATATTTTTGGTAAAACCAAATCCCAATAAGCGTATATTGGTTGGTTTGAGCAAAAGTTATCATGTCTACAAACTAGGGGTTATTTTTATTTATTTATTTATTTTACCGGTAATGGCGGCGATCAGCGACTTATAGGGGGACTGCGATATTGAGGCGGACAAATCGGCAATAAGTGACACTAATCCAGTGATAAAAATATGCACTGTCACTGTACTAATGGCACTGGGTTGAAAGGGGCTAACATCAGGGGGATCAAAAGGGTTAACTGTGTGCCTAGCCAGTGTTTGTGCACAGTGTGGAAGGTGCTTTTACTAAGGGAAGGCATTAATCCATGTCTTTACAGACACAGATGCAGGAACACAGGATCCATGCCTTCCCTACTGACAGAACGGCAATCGTTCCATCAACCATTGTTCTGCCTGTGTCCCGAATGATTGGCGGGTTCCGGCAGTCATCGAGTCCAATCACAGTGGTAGCTGGTCGGGGGCAGTGCATGTGAGCGCCCCAGACCCTGAAATGCAGGATCACATACTCAGTGCAGCCCCGACAGTACCCAGCGGTGATGCTAATCAGTGCCCAGCAGTGATGCCAGTCAGTGAACAACAGTGCTGCCTTTAAGTCCCCATCAGTGCCGCTTATGAGTGCCACCCTTCAGTGCCCATCAGTACTGCATAGTAGTGCCTCCTCATCAGTGTGATTTCATCAGTGCCCATCAGTGATGCCAGTCAGAGCACAACAGTGCTGCCTTTAAGTGCCCATCAGTGCAGCTTATGAATGCCACCCTTCAGTGCCCATCAGTGCTGTATAGTAGTGCCTTCTCATCAGTGCCCATCAGTGATGCATTGTAGTGCTTCCTCATCAGTGTCATCTCATCAGTGCCCACCAGTGCTGCATAGTAGTGCCTCCCCATCAGTGTCATCTCATCAGTGCTGCATAGTAGTGCCTCTTCATCAGTGTCATCTCATCAGTGCACATCAGTGATGCATTGTAGTGCTTCCTCATCAGTGCCCACCAGTGCTGCATAGTAGTGTCTCCCCATCAGTGCTGCATAGTAGTGCCTCCTCATCAGTGTTATCTCATCAGTGCCCATCAGTGCTGCCTTTAAGTGCCCATCAGTGCCCTTTATGAGTGCCACCCTTCAGTGCCCATCAGTGCTGTATAGTAGTGCCTCCTCATCAGTGCCCATCAGTGATGCATAGTAGTGCCTCCTCATCAGTGTCATCTCATCAGTGCCCATCAGGGATGCCAGTCAGTGCACAACAGTGCTGCCTTTAAGTGCCTATCAGTGCCACCCTTCAGTGCTTTATAGTAGTACCTACTTATCAGTACCACCTCATCATTGCCCATCATTGCTGCCTCATCAGTGAAGGAGAAAAATTACTTATTTTCAAAATTTTCAGTCTTTTTTAAAATATTTTAGCAAAAAATAAAAATCCCAGTGGTGATTGAATGCCTCCAAAAGTAAGCTCTATTGATCTAAAAAAAATGAAAAAAAAAAGTATTGCATGACTGCGCAATTGTCATTCAAAATGCGACAGCGGTGACAGCTGAAAATTGGCCTGGGCAGGAAGAGGGTGACAGTGCCCGGATTTTAAGTTGTTAAAGTCACTTAGTCCTGGATGCCTTTCATTGAAATACGGGGGCTGCAACTTGTCACGTGACTTTTGTGTCCCAAGTCACAGAAATATGAATGGAGCCTAAGGGCTCTTTCACACGGGCGGTCCGATCAGATCCGCCTGTCAGTTTTTTAGGCGGATCTGATCGGATCCTCCATGCAGCTCTATGGGGCAGCGGGTGTCAGCGGAGGTCACACCCGCTGCCATCCACATCCGATCCTGTGCTGAAATCTGGACGGATGGAAACCCTATTTTTCCATCCGTTCAGTAATCGGAGCGGAGCGGATCTGATGAGAGCGGACAAGCGGTCCGCTCTCCTCCGATCCCCCATAGAGGGCAGCGGGTGCTGAGACACCTCCCTCTCCGCTCTGCAAACGGAGACGGAGCTGTCATTCGCCCGGCTCAGCGGGGATCGCGGATCGATCCCCGCTGAGCAACACGGATCCGCCTGCGGAGGCGGACCGTGTGAGAGAAGCCTAACATAGATCACCAGTTTGACAGCCCAAAAAAAAATAAACAAATAAGGGCCCACAATACTGCGTGCCGGAGCAGGTTCCATGGTGCCAGCGGCCCTGCATACAGCGGATTGGGCTCTGATTTTTCTGGGCTGTCAGATTGGCGCTCTATGTTACAGCTTCACTGCAATTTTTGGGTCTTCCATAGATCATCCAGATCCTTTTTATTCGGTCTATTGAGTGACTGATGTCTTTTCCATGTTTTATGCTACAAGACTCATGGCTGGTGTGAGTATATTTGTAGTTCTACACTGCCTGGCCAAAAAAAGTCACCACCAAAAAAAAAAAAAAGGTCGCACACTCTAATATTTTGTTGGCTTTGATTACGGCACTCATTCACTGTGGCATTGTTTCGATAAGCTTCTGCAATGTCGCAAGATTTATTTCCGTCCAGTGTTGCATTCATTTTTCACCAAGTTCTTGTATTGATGATGGGAGAGTCGGAGCACTGAGCAGAGCCTTCTCCAGCACATCCTAAGGATTGTCAATGGGGGTAAGATCTGGACTCTGTGGTGGCCAATCCATGTGTGACAATGATGTCTCATGCTCCCACTCTTCCACAATCTGAACCCTGATGAATCCTGGTTTTGTCATCTTGGAATATCCCCGTGCCATCAGGGAAGAAAAAATCCATTGATGGAATAACCTGGTCATTCAGTATAGTCAGCTGACCTCATTCTTTGGGCACACCCAGTAACTCTCCAATAGGATAATTACTGCTTGCTTAGTTTAGTAATGGGCCATACACACTATACAATTTTCTGAAGACTTTTTCCTTTAAGGCCCGTACACACGTACCGATCGTCAGCATACAAACGTCGGCGGACGAAAGATCTGCCGATTGTACGCGTGTTAGTATGGTGCCTCCGACAGCTGTCTGCACACAATCCGCGGACAAAAGTCTTTCTTGCAAACATGAAAATGTTTGTCTGCGGACACCAGAACGGACGATTGTTCGCCTGTCAGTACACAATTCGGCCGACAGACCGCAGATTTGCAAGACTGGGCATGCTCAGAAAATAAAAAACACAGGGAAAGTTAACCATTACATGACATCACTTCTGCAGTCAGCTGAAGTCTGCAGACAAAATTCTTGTGCTGTCCTTGTGCTGTCTTTGCACTTTTCAACAGACACCGACATCCCGGGGAGAAAAGACGAACATTTGTATGACGACGATCTGCGTGTGTGTACGGGGCTTTAGACTTACCAAAACCATATAATATGAGGTCAAACCTAAACACTTTAAATTTGTATGCAATCTGGCCGGCCCTTGCACTACATAAAAAAAGGTAAATCTGAAGGAAATCTAACCACAAAAGTTGGATAGTGTGTATCCAGCTTTAGTTGCTTAGTTAACCACTTGACGAGCGACCACCGCAGATTTACTGCGGCAGGCAGCCGCTCCTGGGCAAACCGACGTAGTACTACATCGCTCGCTCGGGAGACTCTAGGGGGCACCCCCACTCGCGATCTCTCCCCGCTGACAAAGAAGGATGGACTATAAGGCTCCATGTACACGGGACGCTGGAAATGGCCGTTTAGGAGCAGTTGGGCGTTTTTTTCAGAAGCCCCTGAAAGCAGCTCCATGTTATCTTATCTGTCCATGTACACAGGGTCGTTTACAGTCATTTGCAGGCAGTTGCGTTCAGGGATGTTTTTTAGAACGCAATTATTTGCGTTCGAACGTGTGTTTCCCGGCGTTTCAAACGCACAAACGCGTCCGAAAGTGATGACCCGCGTTTAGCGTTCGCGTTTTTCCATTTTAAAGGGGAATCATTTTTTTGACCTCTAGGAACGGTTCTAAACGCAAACGCCCGCTAAACGCGGGTGCAAACGCGACCGAACGGACGTTTCAAACGTCCTAAAAATTCCAGCATTCAAAGGGACTTTTAACAACGTCCCGTGTACATGGAGCCTTAATCACCCGCTGGCCAAGGATTCGAACCCACAACCTCTCACTTGCTAGCCTGTTATTCTAACAGCTATGCCACCAAGGCAGCAGAGAAGGACAGACGGCTGATGTAAACACAGCCGTCCGTCATTCTCCCTGAAGTGATCACAGAGGCTATGTGATCCTGTTATGTAGGATCACATGTCTCTGTAATGATCTCACAAAACCAACCCCCCCCCCCCCCCCCCACACACACAGTTAGAATCACTCCCCTAGGCTTACACCTTTAACCCCTTGATCATGAATAGTATTAACCCCCTTCCATGCCAGTGTCATTAGTACAGTAACAGTGCATATTTTTAGCACTGATTACTGTAGTAATGTCACTGGTCCCCCCAAAAGTGTCAAAAATGTCAGTTAGGGGACCGATCTGTCCACCCCAATGTCGCAGTCCCACAAAAAAAAAAAAAACGCAGATTGCCGCCATTACTAGTAAAAAAAAAAAAAAAACAATAGAAATGACAGAAATCTTTCCCATAGTTTGTAAACGCGATAACTTTTGGGCAAACCAATCAAAACACGCTTATTGCGATTTTTTTTTATTTTACCAAAAAAATGTAGCAGAAAACAAATTTAGATTTTTTAATTTATTTTTTGGGGAATGTTATAGAGCAGAATGTGAAAATATTGTTTTTTTTTTTTTTTTTTCAAAATTGACGCTCTTTTTTTGTTTATAGCGCAAAAAATAAAAAAATAAAAAAATCGCAGAGGTGATCAAATACCATCAAAAGAAAGCTCTATTTGTGGGGGGGGGGGGGGGGGAAGGACGTAAATTTTATTTGGGTACAGCGTCGCACGACCGCGCAATCGTCCGTTAAAAGTCACGTAGTGACGAATCGCAAAATATGGCCTGGTCATTAAGCAGCAAAATCTTCCGGGGCTAAAGTGGTTAAATTCCAGGTGGCGACTTTTTTTTTTTTTTGGCCAGGCAGTGTATTAATAATAGATATTCCACAAGGCTGGCGCGCCCCCTTCTTTGATGTTTTATTTCATTCAGAATCAAAAGATTCCCCCAGAGGGCAGCAAAGCCTGAAGTATATCCAGACACCACATTGAAGTTTTGTCACCTGAGCCGGCCATAGATGGATCATCTTTTCTTATTTTTGTTTTCGATCAGCCAATCCGCTCACCAAAAAAAAAAAAAATATTCTCCTATTAACACATTCAGCCTAGGTTTACATACACTATAACCAAAAGTATTGGGACACCTGCCTTTACACGCATATGAACTTTAACCACTTCAGCCCCAGAATTTTTTCCCCCCTTAATGACCAGGACATTTTTTTGCGATTCGGCCCTGCGTTACTGTACGGACAATTGCGCGGTCGTGCGGTGCTGTACCCAAATAAAATTGATGTCCTTTTTTTCCCACAAATAGTGCTTTCTTTCGGTGGTATTTGATCGCCTCTGCGTTTTTTTGTTTTTTTTTGCTCTATAAACAAAAAAAGACCAACAATTTTGAAAAAAAAAAAACAATTATTTTTACTTTCTGCTAAAAAACATATCCAATAAAAAAAATGAATAAATCAAATTTCTTCATCAATTTAGACCAATTTGTATTCTGCTACATATTTTTGGTAAAAAAAAAATCCCAATAAGCGTATATTGATTGATTTGCACACAAGTTATAGCGTCTACAAACTATGGGATATTTTTTATTTATTTTATTTATTTATATACTAGTAATGGCAGTGGTTGTGCGACGCTGTACACAAATAAAATTGATGTCCTTTTTTCCCCCACAAATAGAGCTTTCTTTCGATTTTTAATTTTTGCGCTATAAACAAAATAATAGCAACAATTCTGAAAAAAAAAAACAATATTTTTCACATTCTGCTATATAACATTCCCCAAAGAAAAAAATTTAAAAATCAAATTTTTTCATCCTTTTTCTTTTTTCCCCACAAATAGAGCTTTCTTTTGGTGGTATTTGATCACCTCTGCAAATTTTTTTTTTATTTTTGTGCTATAAACAAAAGAACAAAGAATGTCAATTTTGAAAAAAAAAAAAAATAAAGAAATATATAATTTATATATATATATATATATATATATATATATATATATATATATTTTTTTTTTACTTTCTGCTATATAACACAGCCATTAAAAAAAATGTAAAAAATCTAATTTCTTCATCAATTTAGGCCAATATGTATTGTTCTACATGTTTTTGGTAAAAAAAAAAAAAATCGCAATAAGTGTTTATTGATGTATATTGGTTTGTGTTCACGGAATTTTAATTTTTTTTCACTATTAATGGCAGGTATCGGCAATTTTTTTTTTTTGCAGGACTGCAACAAATGACACTAAGTGACACCAATACGGTGATCCAGTGTTTCTCAACTCCGGTCCTCAGGACACACTAACAGGCCTGATTTGAAGTATTTCCTTGGGGAGATGCAGACTAGAATACTGCAATCACTGAGCAGCAAATTATATCACCTGTGATGTATTTCAGTTTTCTTGCAAACCTGGCCTGTTAGTGGGCCCTGAGGACTGGAGTTGAGAAATACTGCAGTGATCAGTGCAAAAAAAAATGCACTGTCACTGTACTGAGATAGGCAGGGAAGGGGTTAACATCAGGGGTGATAAAAGGGGTTAAATGTGTTCCCTGGGAGTGCTTGCTAACTGTGTGGGGGAGGTGCTCTGACTGGAGGAGGACAAAGATCCGTGTTCCTGCTTAGCAGACACACAGGATCTCCATCTTCCCCTCTGACAGAACAGTAATCTGCCTGGTTTACATTGGCAGACAGCTATTCTGCTTCTCTCTCAAACGATCACCAGGTGTTGGCGAACATCGGGTCCCCCAGACTCGCTGATTGGCTCCCGTTCAATCAAAGCAGGGGTGGGGTCGCTGGCAGCGCATGCGCACGACTCCTGGACCCAATGCACAGAATGAAGTACAGGTACGTCATTTCGCGCAGGAGGGCCGCCCTGCCGCACTATATCTGCGTGGGGCGGTTCAGAACTAGTTAATGGCTTCCCAGTCTAAGGCTGGCCATACACTATACAATTTTCTTATTCAATTTCCTTTAGATTTACCTTAAACTATGTAGTGCAAGGGCCTGCCTGACTGCATACAAATTGAAAGTGTTTAGGTTTGACCTCCATATTATATGGTTTTGGTAAATCTAAAGGAAAGTTGAACAAGAAAATTGTATAGTGTATGGCCAGCCTTAGTCCGTAGGGTTCAATATTGAGTTGGCCCACCCTTTGCAGCTTTAACAGCTTGAACTCTTCTGGGAAGGCTGTCCACAAGGTTTAGGAGTGTGTCTATGGGAATGTTTGACCATTCTTCCAGAAGGGCATTTGTGAGGTCAGGCACTGATGTTGGATGAGAAGGCCTGGCTCACAGTCTCCACTCTAATTAATCCTGAAGGTGTTCTATCGGGTTGAGGTCAGGACTCTGTGCAGCCCAGTCAAGTTCCTCCACCCCAAACTCACTCATCCATGTCTTTATGGACCTTGCTTTGTGCACTGGTGTGCAGTCATGTTGGAACAGGAAGAGGCCATCCCCAAACTCTTCCCAGAAAGTTGGGAGCATGAAATTGTCCAAAATGTCTTGGTATGCCCTTCACTGGAACTAAAGGGGCCAAGCCCAACCCCTGAAAAACAACCCCACACCATAATCCCCCCTCCACCAAATGATTTGGACCAGTGCACAAAGCAAGAGCCATAAAGACATGGATGAGAGAGTTTGGGGTGGAGGAACTTGACTGGGCTGCACAGAGTCCTGACCTCAACCCGATAGAACACCTTTGGGATGAATTAGAGTGGAGACTGCGAGCCAGGCCTTCTCATCCAACATCAGTGCCTGACCTCACAAATGCTCTTCTGGAAGAATGGTCAAACATTCCCATAGACACACTCCTAAACCTTGCGGACGGCCTTCCCAGAAGAGTTGAAGCTGTTATAGCTGCAAAGGGTGGGCCAACTCCATATTATACCCTACGGACTAAGACTGGGATGTCATTAAAGTTCATGTGTGTGTAAAGGCAGGCGTCCCAATACTTTTGGTAATATGGTGTATATGCGATGCAGGAAAGGCAGCAAATCCTGTGCGTTTCCCGAACCACATTGAAATCGCATGGCATTCAGGCGATCTGTTGGGGGTGTCAATGTCACATAATAAACTTTTATTGCAGAAAGATCACATCACAACAGAATAAGTGCAACATTTTGGAGTCACGCAGGACCCCCTTCGTCAGGTATGAGTCACATATCTGATGAAGGGGGTCCTGCGTGGCCCTGAAACGTTGCACTTGTTCTGTTGCGATGTGATGTTTCTGCAGTAAAAGTTTTGGACTGCAATGCAAGGTCCATGGTGTGCTGGGGAAGATGTGTGATGTATGCGGTGTCCAGCCGGTGATCACTGCAGCACCCGCTACAGAGGAGCCTGGAATCCAGGAACGTGTGCGGTGGGAATATAGAAAAGAACGTTACATTAACCACTTTAGCCCCAAAGGATTTGGCTGCTCAAAGACCAGGGGCCTATTTTGCGATTCGGCACTGCGTGACTTTAACGAACAATTGTGCGGTCGTGCGACGCTGTACCTAAACGAATTTGCTGTCCTTTTTTTCCCCACAAACAGAGCTTTCTTTTGGTGGTATTTGATCACCTGTGCGATTTTTTGATCATGCGCAATAAACAAAAAAAGAGCGACAATTTTGCAAAAATAACAATATTTTTCACATTTTTTTATATGAAATTCCCCCAAAAAAAAATTAAAAACCAAAATTTAACATTTTAGGCCAATTTGTTTTATGCTACATATGTTTTGGAAAAAAAAAAAAAAAATCGCAAAAAGCGTATTTTGATTGGTTTGCGCAAAAGTTATTGCGTTTTCTAACTAAGGGAAAGATTTTTGTCATATTTTTTTTGTAACAAGTAATGGCAGCGATCTGCGTTTTTTTTTTTTTTTTTGCGGGACTGCGACATTGGGGCGGACAGATCGGACCCCTGACTGACATTTTTGACACTTTTGGGGGTACCAGTGACATTACTACAGTAATCAGTGCTATAAATATGCACTGTTACTGTGAAAATGACACTGGCAGGGAAGGGGTTAATTTTATTGGAGGGGGAGGGGTTAATGTATGCCTGGTGCTTACTGACGTGTGTGGGGGGAGGGGACTGTGTGACACAGGGACAGATCGCAGGTTCAGCTATTCTGAACCCTGCAATCTGACCCTGCCTGTCACTTAGGAGATCCGCCCGCTTTGTTTACACAAGCGGGCGGATCTCCAAACTAGATTCCCCGACGATCGGGGAAGAGCAGAGGCGATCGCCGCCGCTCCTCCCCTGGCCCGACTCCCGCTGTGACTGAAAACAGCGGGAGCGAGCCTCCGGCGGCGCGCGCGCGGCGCCCACGTGGGGCGGAGACCAGTGATGTAGGTCTACGTCGCTGGACGATAACGAGCCACATTGCTGCAGTAGCAGCAATGTGAGCAGAGTTAAAGTGGTTAAAGAGTAATTCCACTTTTGTTACAAAAAAAAACCCTCCCCTCTGGGTGATCTCTGTACATTGCAAGGATTTTACCAAACTTTGTTGCAGATTCCTACTTTTTGTTATTCTAAAGAAACCCTAGTTTGTTTGTGTCCACATGGAAAGCAAATCTAATGGGAGTGGTTTTATAATTAACAATCAGCTGCTGCACCTGCAGGGCTCTGAGGAAGTGTGTGCATTCCTATTGGGAGTATCTCACCAAAAATGACATTACTGTTGCAGAGGATGCCAGAAATCTGACTTGTATCTTAGTGCAGACTTCTGGGAAAATTGGTGAGCCAATCACACAAGCAGGAAATGATGTTTCTGGGGGTGTGGTCAGTACACATTCTGTGTACAGAACACCTCCAGGCGGCCATATTATATTTTACAGACAATTACAGGACTGCAGATTGAAAAGGAATGGTGATAACATTTAATGATAATATGACTTATATGTCGCAATTGTATACGCTACATTATTTTTTTTTTTTTTATTATTTGCTATTTTTTTCAACGCAAGTGAAAAAATTCCCGACCCGTCCATCGGCTCTGGCATCTTCACTAAGGGAAATGAAGCCTTGTGGCTTCCCAGCCTGTTTCCTGTCGCGCTGCGCTTTCTGAAAGGTGCCAGACGACAGCGGGACACCAGTGTGTCTCCCAGGAGGCAGCAGGGGGGGGGGGGTGGCCGGAAATTGCGTAGAAAGCCGCAGAACGATTGCAGCGATCTTACCTGGAAGTGGAGGCGGGTACCTGGTTTTGATAGGTATCTGCTCCCCCCTGAAAGGTGACAAATGTGGCAGCGGAGGGGGGAGGAAGCAAACAAGTGGAGCTTCCCCTTTTGGGTGGGGCTCTGCTTTAAGGACATTTTGGGCTGCACTGCAGCTTTCTGCATTGCCGGTGATAGTACATATAGCTGCAGGGGGGAGGAGAGAGCCATGCGGGGTGTGCTTACTTACTCTCTCCTCGCAGTGCATGGGTAGCAAACACAGGGTAGCCTTCTCACTCCCCACATTTGTGCTAGAAGGGGGATGTTGTGGGTGCTGAGAGGGGGAATTTAGGAAGATTGTGCTTTGGTTGGAGCGGGTTTGTGGTAAGAGGGGGATTTGTGCTATAAGGGATATTTGAGAAAAATGTGCTAGGTAGGAGAGAGAGGTGGGGGGGTTTGGAGCAGGGTTTGTTCTAAGACTGGGAATTTGGGAGCAGGTGGGTTTGTGCTAGAAGAGGAGATTGGATGGGGGGGGGGGGGGGGGTTTGAGCAGGATTTGTGCTAAGACTGGGGATTTGGGAGCAGAGGAGTTTGTGCTAGGAGAGGAGATTGGGGGGCGGGGGTGGAGAGGATTTGTGTTAAGACTGGGAATTTGGGAGCAGTGGGGCTTGTGCTAGGGGAAGGGATTGGGGGGGGGGGGGGTTGGAGAAGGGTCTGTGCTAAGACTGGGAATTTGGGAGCAGGGGGATTGGGGGGGGGGGGTTGTGCTAGGAGGAAGATGGGGGGGGGGGGGTTGTGCTAGGAGGAAGATGGGGGGGAGCAGGGCTTGTGCTAAGACTGGGAATTTGGGAGCAGGGGGATTGGGGGGGGGGTTGTGCTAGGAGGAAGATGGGGGGGGGGTTGTGCTAGGAGGAAGATGGGGGGGGATGGAGCAGGATTTGTGCTAAGACTGGGAATTTGGGAGCAGGGGGATTGGGGGGGGGGGGGGTTTACCCGGAGGAAGATTGGGGGGGGGGGGTGGTGCAGGGTTTGTGCTAAGACTGGGAATTTGGGAGTAGGAGGGGATTTTGGGGGGGGGGGGGTTGTGCTAGGAGGAAGATTGGGGGGGGGTTTTGTGCTAGAAGGTAGAATTTGGAAGGGGGGGGGGTGCTGTGAGTGGAGATACTTCACACAGAGTAGATTTTAGGGCTTGCTTACACCAGGTGCAGTGAGGTAACACGTTCAAAATCACAAGTTTTCCTGTAAAGCACATAAATGTGCTGCCTTCTGCAGCGGCACGTGGGTACCATTATTTTGCATGTACGTTCGTGCCCATTAAAAAACATGAGACATGCGCAAACACGCAAAAAATGCACATGCTTGGACGTTCCTCCTGGTGTGAATGAACCCTCAGACTGGTGAGCCCTGGCGATTCTAGGACAACATCCCCCCCGGGACAACATCCCCCCAGACAATATCCTCCCCCTAACCCTAAGTCTCGGGGGATATTGCCGGGGGGGATATTATCCGAGGGGATGTTGTCCCAGGGGGATTATGTCCAGGGGGATGTTTTCCGGGGGGATATTGCCGGGGGGATATTATCCGAGGGGATGTTGTCCCGGGGGGATTATGTCCAGGGGGATGTTTTCCGGGGGGATATTGCCCGGGGGATATTGCCGGGGGGATATTATCCGAGGGGATGTTGTCCCTGGGGGATTATGTCCAGGGGGATGTTTTCCGGGGGGGATATTGCCCGGGGGATATTATCCGAGGGGATGTTGTCCCGGGGGGATTATGTATAGGGGGATGTTTTCGGGGGGGATATTGTCCTGATACCACCCTGGCGTTGTGCACAGTTCCAAAGGGTGTCTTGACTGAAAATAAGGTTGAATAACACTGGCCTAAATGATAGTGTTCATCTGTATTTTATTTCATTTCTTGTTTTCTCAAGAATCATTCTACGATAAAATAAAATTTGTGCAAACTTTACAAAACAAACTCTGTCTTCTGTATTTATTAATAAATGTCCTCTGACGTACGAATCCCTTCAGCTTATTCTTTTTCCAGTTGGGTGGAAGAGTAACAGTCGTCCATTGTGTAAATGGGGGTACCTCTTGCATCGGTATCGTACCATCTATGTGTACTGTACCTTTTCTATTTCATAGGAGGTTTTGGGGCAGAAAAACGAAAATGGAAAACAGGGGAGAGGGGCAGGTATCTCATTGTTCACATACAAAGACCAGTTTGATGGACAACACTGTAAAATAAAAAGGTGGCGCAGATTAGCAGCATAACACAAGTCAGTCTGGTATGGAGTCCGCAGGGCACAGCAGCTCGGAGCCGGCGTCGCCTTCTTCGATAGCGTACCTTTGCTTTGGAGAATCACCTTGGGGTGATGTGGTATAAATAGGGGAGGAGGCCCCAGGATTATCTCCACCCTCACTGTCCACGATCACTACAGTGGTCTCCTCTTGGATTAAGGCATTGAGGCCATCAAGGTCAGAACAGCTCATACCTGACTCAGAGATGAAGGTTGGGTTCTCCGGGGATTCTGGGTCACTTTCTTCACCGTTTTCTATAAGCACCTCCTGTATGGAGTCCTCGCTATCCTGTGCTGGAGAACCCGGGACAACCGTCTCACATACAATGACCTGTGACCCTAGAGACTGAGGCGAGGCCATTAAATTAACATGACTTAACATATGGAGCTGGTCAGTGGCCATTGACTCTTGTCCGTTTCTTTCTTCACTAGAGGGGTCTGCAGCCCCAGAACGTTCTTCCCCGTCATCTACTTTTAGCTTTCCTACAATAAATGCAGTCACAGAGTCGTCTTTGCCGGATTTGTCACCGTCACTTTGTCCAGACTGGTCAACCGAAAGCTGTAACATGGTCAGTTCTTGAGCTTTGTGAAGCATGATCTCGTTGTGCTGTCTCTTATGACTCCGTAAGGAGTCCTCCCTAACGAATGAGGCCTCACAGAGGTCACACCTGAAAGTTTTCTTTGCGTCCACTTTGTTACTTTTCCGAGATCCGCACTGCCTGGGAAAGTTCCCGTCTGTTTTCTGAACGTCAAACTTGCAGTTCACCTCGTCGCTGTGAACTTTTTTAATGTGCGTGGTAAGGTTGCTGCGCTGTTTAGTGTCAAATTGGCAAAGGTGGCATTTGAACGGTCGGTCCTGGGAGTGGATCCGCTCGTGGACTTTGAGCGCCGCCCTGTTGGCACAGGAGTAGCTGCATTCCAAGCACTTGACTGGTAGTTCTGGCAGATGGGTGCGCAAGTGTTGGCGCAGGTCTCCCTTGCTGCTGCACTGAAAGTCGCACTGCGTACACTTGAAGGTGCATTCTGAATTGTGTTTCATCCGTATGTGGGACTTTAAATTCCCCTTCATGGCACAGAAGAAGTCACAGAACTCGCACCGGTAGGGTTTCTCCCCAGTGTGAACACGCATGTGTCTTCTCAAGTCCGAGTTGATTTTGAACTTGGAGCTACAGAGCATGCATTGGAAGGGGGCATCACCTGAAACACAAAAAAATGATTGTCAGAGGCAGGTTCCTTGTTATCATGTAAAAGTCTATTCCTATCTAAAACTTTAAACGAATCAATTGTCCCTTAGGAATATTAAAGCGGAGTTCCGGACGCAAAATCGACCTAATCGATTTTGTGCCCATCCGCTTGCTTTGCTTCACCTGAAAAAGGAATTGGAAAGTTAGGATTATTTTTTTTTTTTTACTTACCTTGTAATTGTAGAAAGAAATACTCACCTATTTTTCACTTCCTCCCTCTGTGGCCGCGGCCCGTGCCGTCACTTCCGGTTTGCAATGATTCCTGGGAGCTGAACGTCATCGCTCCCAGGAATCAATGTGACGGCACCGGCCCCGCTCGTCACTTCCGGTGCGACGCCGCATTCCCTGCTAAACAGCTTCTGGGCATGCCCAGAAGCTGTGTAGGAATGCGGCGCCGCACCGGAAGTGACCAGAGGGGCCGGTGAAGGCGCATTCTGGGAGAAGAAGACGCGGAAGAGGACGCAGAAGAGGATCGCGCCGGCTTCAGCTGCCCACAACAGAGATGGCAACGCTGTGGAAGTATTTCTTCTTGCAGGTAAGTGCGAACCGGGACAGATCAGAGGCTAGCCATTGTGGAATGTGCTAGCCCTGACTGTCCTGGGAGTATGTTCATTGAAAAAATGTTTCTGTGCCCGGAACTCCGCTTTAAAGAGCCAATTTCGATTATGGCAACTGTCCATCGGTAAATATGAATTCCAATTGGTCGGTTTGAAACATTTTTTTGTATGAATCTGGCCGTTCTGGACAAAAATCTCCAAATCAAGGAATTGCACCATTTCCTTGCTTTCAGTCCAAGATAATTTGATACCCCTATCATTAAAATTCATTTTATTTTTAAAAGAATAAAAAGATTGAGCATTCTCTCTCTTGTCTGAACCGGGGTCTCATTCCCTTGATGTTGATACCAATTATCTTGTGAGTATTGGTGAGAACCTCTTTTTAGACAGTTTAATAATGGCTTGGCAATCATAAAATCTTACTTTATAAAAAGTTTGCTGAGCGCCGCCATCTTTGCCTTGGTCACCCGAAGCAGCAGTATGCAAATGTTTGCCCTGCTTCCTGGTTCAAGATGGAGGGGGCCGATGAATGCAGCGCGAAATCTCGCGCATGCCCAGTACTATGCTATCGGCATAGTAAGGGTTTCCATGGGGACGGCTGGGCTCCGCCTATCATCGCGTCATTTCCTGTTTGAAAATAACACGATGAGAGGAGCGGCCAGCCGCCTACGTCACTGCCCATTGCCTCCTGGGAGTGATGAGTAAGAGCTCCCAGGACGCATTGCAGGACAGGAAGTGACGGCGCGGGCCGCGGCCACAGAGGGAGGAAGTTGAAGGAAAGGTGAGTATATTTTCTTCTGAAACAAGTAAAAAAAAAAAAATTTGGGAATATCCAATTATTTTTCAGGTGACAATAAGGAAGCGGATGGCACAAAATCTAATGTAACGATTTTGCGGCCGGAACTCCGCTTTAAGTTTGCTTTTTTGTAGCCCCCCCTCCCCCCCCCACCTCTGTAAAAAGCTTCATTTAAAAAAAATTATAAATTAACATCCTGATTGTAGGAAGGATGAGGATCCCAAACCTCAGGAGAATGCACTTACATACAGTGCAGTAACACATTCAATTTTGTGTTTAGTTTTGGACATATTGGGGAAGGTTGAGAAGCTCTCAGGGGTTTTTATTACTCAAAGGGGTAGATTTTACCTTGAGCGAGAACAGGAAGTGAGGGCAAACCTTCCATATTCATAAAATAGATAGGATAGAATAGGATAGATAGAATAGAATAGATAGATTTTCATTTTTGGTTAGGATCGGCCCGGATCCTTGGAGGAACTTGCAGGAACCTACAGCCCAGGGTTTCTCAAGCAGGGTTCCATGGAATCCCTAGGGTTCCTCCAGAGGTTGCTAATTTATGCCTCTCAGATAAGCTCCCACTGATCTTTGTAGCTATCTGTAAGGCTACATTCACACCCAACCTGATTGTTTTCATGCATTTTTTGGGCTCTTTTCAAGTGTTTTTTGCAGGTGTTTGGAAGCAGGCATTGACATCTAACAAAAACGTTGGTAATCTGCCAAAAAAGAAGCTTGTGTACTTTTTTGAGCTTCAGGCGTTTTGCTTCAAATGACAAAACGCTCATATGTGAACAGGGGCCATTGAAATGAATGGGATTTTGCTTGTTGGGTGTTTTGAGACTTCCGTCAGTCTGAATGATTGTCAGCTGCTAAGTACGTCTCTGACGAAACTCGTACGGCGCCGTCACATCATTTCCGGTTCCGGCCCCAGGAGGAACGCAGTGCGTTCCAACTGCTGATACATTGCTTGATTTCACCGATCGTACTGTGAGTACCTATCTTTGTTAATAAAATCTTATCCTACGGTATCACACGATTGCTGCCCTCTTTTCATTTTCCACAGATGTACCACTTACCCCAATGCTCTGAGGAACATAGTAAGGACCTGGACTAGGATCCCTAGGAGGACCCAGGACCTAGGTAACCGGGATTGGGAGACCCCAGGGAACATCCCCATCAATTTCCCCAGGAACCTAGAGAGGCCCCTCAGGATACTCACCTAGGCGTACCAGGTCCACACTCCAAGACCCCCACAGGAATCCAGGACTGACCAGAGGGATCCACCTACATTTACATACCCGTCCTATACCCCTGTGTGAGGTGGGTATGTCCAGTGAGTGTGCTACTTACCCTATGGTTCACGAGCACCCCACCACTATACCCACCACAGGGTTATCACTGCTATCACATTATTGAGGACTCACTGGCTGTGCTGCATGCTATATATGGACACTTGCTGACATTTGGTCACCATATATTTTGCACACTATCATTCACTTATTGTATGCACATTGCCACTTTATTTATTTCGTTAATTTATTGATAGAGGATTGGGGTCACCATATATTTATTCACACCACTCTTTTATGTATGTATATTATCACATTATTCATTGGTTTTATGATATCTATTAGGAGTCGCTATCATTGATTATCGATCAGTGTGTGTCACACCCCACTATCACCAGTCACCTTGTATCTATTCATTCGTATATACTGTATTTATATATATTTTTTATTTTTATTACTATTAGTGTCTGATCCTGACCAACTTCTTTACACCAGACCTTTTACCAACACCAGCACCAGTCACTTTTCATCTACTTGATCATTTTACATTCAGTCACATTGGATTAGTGGTTTACCCTGGCTATCCTTTATCTTTGTTGTTTCTATATTTTATATTCTTTCACCAATTGTTTGGTCGTTTAGGCAGCGCCATACCCCTTCCCTTCTGCATATGGACTTGTGCTTTCAAGTCACGGACTATTCTTGTGAACAGAGGCACAACTAGAACCTATAGGGCCCCGGTGCAAGAAACCATGAAGGGCCCCCCCCCCCCTGACCCCCATGCGTCACCCCTGTACACCTGAATAGGAGGGGCAGGATATAGAGGAACTCCTGCAGCAGAGAGGGGATTGGATGGGATGGGTGGCAGTGGTGGTGGTGAAGGGAGGTGGGATCAGTGGCAGCAGTGGTGGTAAAGGGAGTGGTGAGGGGGGTGATCAGTGGCAGTGGTGGTTGTGGTGAGGTGGGTAGTGGGTGGCAGCGGTGGTGAGGTGGGTAGTGGGTGGCAGCGGTGGTGGTGGGGGGGGGGGGGGGTGGGATCAGTGGCAGATGAGCTGGGATGGGATGAGTAGCAGTGGTGGTGGTGAAGAGGGTGGGATGAGTGGCAGCAGTGGTGGTGAAGAGGTGGGATCAGTGGCAGCAGTGGTGGTGAAGAGGGTAAGATTAGTGGCAGCGGTGGTGGTGAAGGGAGTGGGTGGGATCAGTGGCAGCGGTGGTGGTGAGGGGGGTGATTAGTGGCAGCGATGGTGGTGGTGAAGGGAGTGGGATTAGTAGCGGTGGTGGTGGCGAGGGGGGATGGGATCAGTGGCAGCGGTGGTGGTAGTGAGGGGGGTGGGATTAATAACAGTGGTAGTGTTGAGGGGGGATGGGATCAGTGGCAGCGGTGGTGAGGGGGGATGGGATCAGTGGCAGCGGTGGTGGTGGTGAGGGGGGATGGGATCAGTGGCAGCGGCGGTGATGGTGAGGGGGGTGGGATTAATGGCAGTGGTGGTGGTGAGGGGGGATGGGATCAGTGGCAGCGGTGGTGAGGGGGGACGGGATCAGTGGCAGCAGTGGTGGTGGTGAGGGGGGGGTGGGATTAGTGGTAGTGGTGGTAAGGGAGGATGGAATCAGTGGCAGCGGTGGTGGTGGTGAGGGGGTGGGATTAGTGGTGGTGGTGGTGAGGGGGGGTGGGATCAGTGGCAGTCGTGGTGAGGGGGGTGTCAGCAGTGGCAGTGAGGGGGGGGGGTGGATTAGTGGCAGTGCCATCCTACCACCACCACCACAGATCTCATCTCTATCCCCATCACCTCTGTTGTAGAGATGATGGGTATAAGATCTGTGGTGGGGGAAGGGGGTGGGGGTGTGTGATCAGTAAGCGGCAGAGGAGGATGGGATCAGTTGGACTGACATTTGGAAGTTTTTCACTTACTTGGTCATCAAGTCGATTCCCCCTCAGTGTTCATGTGCCACCGGGTTTCCTTGCAGAGGGGAGAGCTCCTCTCCCTTTCACTCTATTGGTGTCAGTTGACTGTTAGTGTCCACCTCCGCCTCCCTACATAGATTGGCTTCTCTCGCTCTTTGGGGAGGATAGGTGGGGCGGTTCAGGATCCAGTGATATGGTGCTGCTTAGCTCAGCCCCCCCTCAGCGGCATGGACGAGCCCCTAAACAGCAGCACAGCCAGAACAGGCAGGCCCCTTCACGGTGGGAGAATGGGGGTGAGCAGGCCCCCCTTTAGTGGCAGAACTCCTGGGCCCCGTCGCAAGTGCGACTGCTGCGCCCCTGGTAGTTCCGCCACTGCTTGTGAACAGATTTTTAAAAGGCTTACAACCCCAGTGGGGGTACAGCTATAAACCTTATTTGGGCCAATATAAATGTATTCCATGTCTGTGCGTTTCTTTTACATTATAATCCTAAATACTTTTTTACACAGCTCCTCTATGCAGTCATGTGACCTCCCTCCGCTCTCCTTCCTCGATCTGAGAAGAGCAGTGGGAGGGGCTGAGATTCCCCACTGATGTCAGCCAGCCAGCAGAGGGAGGTTATGTGACCACACAGAGGAGCTGTGCAAAAAGGTATTTAGGATTATACTTTAGAAAAAAAAAAACTTGACATACTATACGTAATATCTTGCTAAGACAGACAGGATACAAGTAATTGTGTTATGTATTACATCGGAATAGAGGCAGAAGGGAAAGGGTGGGAGGAGGGGGGGAGGAGGATCTCACACACAGACTAGGAAAAGACAGGCGGGGGGAGAGGGAGATTCTGCTGGATGGCAGAGGCATGTAAACTGACCACAGTATCCTGGATCAGCAGCCAGGATTACCATGGTCAGCACACACAGCTGGTTACAGGAACGGCAGGATCAACCAGGTATTTTATTGTGCAGCTCCCCTTTTTCTCCCCCCCCCCCCCAAAACCCCTCCCATAATCGTATTTTATCCATCACCTGGCCTCTCTGTTTACATTAGAACTTAGCTGTTTTGGCCCCATACCCCACAATCACAGCCGGGACAAGGGATGGGCAGGAGAGGCGGCTTCCCTGGGCACTGTGGAATAATAGGGGGGGGGGGCACCACAAGAATTGGGGGGAGGGAAATTGTGTCGAGAAGGGAAATGGGGGGGGGGGGCAGGAGGCTCGCTTTCCGCCATAGGTTAACCAATTGCCGACCGCTCACGTTGCTGCTACTGTAGCAGAGCGGCCCAGTTGGGTCCAGCGACATAAACCTACGTCGCTGGATCCCTTCCCCTCTCGGCGGCGCGCGCGCGCGCCTCCAGAGGCTCGCTCCCGCTGTATTCAGTTACAGCGGGAGTCGGGCCAGGGGAGGAGAGGCGGTGATCACTGTCTCTCTTCCCCGATCGTCGGGGATCGAGTGAGGAAATCCGCCTGCTTGTGTAAACAAAGCGGGCGGATCTCCTATGTGACAGACAGGGACAGATCACAGGATTCAGCATAGCTGAACCTGCAATCTGTGTCTGTGTCACACAATCCCCTCCCCCCACACACGTCAGTAAGCATGAGGCACACATTTAACCCCTTGATCACCAACAGTGTTAACCCCTTCCCTGCCAGTGTCATTATTACAGTAGCAGTGCATATTTTTAGCACTGATTACTGTAGTAATGTCACTGGTCCACCCAAAAGTGTAAAAAATGCCAGTTAGGGGTCCGATCTGTCCGCCGCAATGTCGCAGTCCTGCAAAAAAAAAAAAAAAAAACGCAGATCGCCGCCATTACTAGTAAAAATAAAATAAGCAATAAAAATGACAAATCTTTCCCGTAGTTAGTAAACGCGATAACTTTTGCGCAAACCAATCAAAACACTCTTATTGTGATTTTTTTTTACCAAAAATATGTAGCAGAAAACAAATTGGCCTAAAATGTTAAAACATTTTGATTTATACATTTTCTTGGGGACTGTTATATATCAGAATGTAAAAAAATATTGTTTTTTGTTTTCAAAATTGTCGCTTTTTTTTTTTTCAAAAATTAAAAAAAAAAATAAAAAAAAAAAAAAAAAAAAAAAATCGCACAGGTGATCAAATACTACCAAAAAGAAAACTCTATTTGTGGGGGAAAAAAATGACATAAATGTAATTTGGGTACAGCGTCGCACGACCGCGCAATTGTCCGTTAACGTAACGCAGTGCCGAATCGCAAAATATAGCCTGGTCAGGAATGGAGTAAAATCTTCCGGGCTTAAAGTGGTTAAAAATACGCTCATTGAGAATTTTTTTGTCAAAGACATGTAGCTAAACACATTTTGGCCTAAATATATGACAAAAATTGAATATATTGGATATTTTTTAACTGTCAAAGTAGAAAATGTCAATTTTTTTGCAAAATTTTCGCTCTTTTTTTATTAATATCGCAAAAAATGAAAAGCGGAGAGGTGATCAAATACCTCCAAAAGAAAGCTCTGTTTGTGGGGAAAAAAAGGACGTAAATTTCGTTTGGGTACGGCGTTGCATGACCGCGCAATTGTCAGTTAAAGTCGCGCAGTGCCAAGTTGAAAAAAGTGGCCTGGTCATTGAGCAGCAAAATCCTCCGGTCCTAAAGTGGTTAAAACGGGATTACCCCAAATTCTGTGTTCCCACAGAAAAATTTGCTCTTCTTCTTTATGGGATGGCTGTTCTTTATTCATTGTATCCTTTTTTCTCTCAATAAAAAAAATTGCAATGGAAAAAAAAACAAAACCCAATGAAGATATGGATACTGAGCTGCATTGGGGTGTTTTCTGCTGGCCTGGGGGGTCAACTTTACATCATGAAAACAAATGTGGCGGGGGGGGGGGGGGGGGTCACTGCATACTGCAAACCTCCCATCGCCTACCGATTTCCTCCCGGCCGATTTCTCATAGTCCGCCGAATAAACTTTTAACCTCCCGGAAACATTGCGCTGCCACAGAACTGATGGGAGCTTTCAAACCGCACTTTGTTCTCTGTACATTAAAAGTGGATTTTAATTAAAATATCAGCATGAGACCAATTTGTAGCAAAAGCGGTTTTTACTCCAAATTTATTCTCATCATAAAGATTTTTTTTTTTTTTCTTCAGCTTTGTAAACAACCGCGCAATATTTGGGACGTTCAGCTGAATTTCACACTTAATCGCACTAAAAGCTTTATTATTATGCAGATCAGAAAGCGCATTACTATGCATTTAGATGATTATCCCGCTCAGATCACCAGCCTGATATCCATATATGTTTTTACACTTTGTATTCTTTTTTCTTTCCCTAAACAAGAAAAGCGAATTGATTTATTAATTTTTACAATCTTAAATTGTTTCCTTGAAGTTATTTAACTCCTTTCTGCCTAAAGGAAAGAAATATATGAACCAGAAGAAATGCGATTCCCTCCACTCTGCCGGGAAAACAAAAATCAGAGCTGCTCTGTATGTCTGATATATATATATATATATATATATATACACACACACACACACATACATATATACACTATAATTACCAAAAGTATTGGGACGCCTGCCTGTACAAACACACACGAATTTTAATGGCATCCAGTGGCGGCTAGGCAGCGTGAGACGGACCAACACCATACCCCCCCCGGACCACACCATACCCCCCCCCCCTGGACCACACCATACCCCCCCGGACCACACCATACCCCCCCCCCCCAGACCACGCCATACCCCCCCAGACCACACCATACCCCCTGGAGCACACCATATCCCCCCCCCCGGAGCACACCATACCCCCCCAGACCACACCATACCCCCCCTGGAGCACACCATACCCCCCCCGGACCACACCATACCCCCCCTGGACCACACCATACCCCGCCCCCCGGACCACACCATACCCCCCCCCCAGACCACACCATACCCCCTGGGGCACACCATACCCCCCCTGGACCACACCATACCCCCCCTGGACCACACCATACCCCGCCCCCCGGACCACACCATACCCCCTGGGGCACACCATACCCCCCCCCCGGAGCACACCATACCCCCCGGAGCACACCATACCCCCCCCCCCGGAGCACACCATACCCCCCGGAGCACACCATACCCCCCCCCGGACCACACCATACCCTCCCCCGGACCACACCATACCCCCCCCCCCGGACCACACCATACCCCCCCCCCCGGACCACACCATACCCCGCCCCCCGGACCACACCATACCCGGCCCCCCGGACCACACCATACCCTGCCCCCCGGACCACACCATACCACCTCCCCCCGGACCACACCATACCACCTCCCCCCGGACCACACCATACCACCTCCCCCCCCCTCCCGGACCACACCATACCCCCCCGGACCACACCAGCTCCAGCCCACACACCATAGCACCCCTCCGTCGCCAGCTCACTCACCCTGGACTGATGTGGAGGGCAGGCAGCGGCTTCCCCTGCGTCTCCTCCCTCCTCCTCCTCGGCCAATAGCATGCCTTCTCCTTCCAGCTGATCGGGAAACGGGTCTCAGGACCCACTTCCTGATTGGCTGGGGGGAGAATCAGTGTGATAATAGCGAATATTCATTCGCTATTGTCACACAACTGGGTGGGCTCAGAGCGCAGTGCTCTGCGCCCCGAGCCCACCCTTTTTTGAAGCCTATTAGAGCTTCTGGCTCTAATCGCGTGCTTAAAAAAAAAAAAAAAAAGCCCCATCCATGCATCCGGCGCCCTGCATGTAGATTAGGGGGCCGGACACATGGATTTGGGGGGCGGCGCCCCTGCACCCCCAATGGACGGACCGCCACTGATGGTATCCCAATCCTAAACTGGATACACACTATACAATTTTCTTTCGATTTTTTCCTTTAGATTTACCAAAACCATAGAATAGGAGGTCAGACCTAAACACTTTAAATCTCTTTGCAATCAGGCCGACTCTTTCACTACATAGTTGAAGGTAAATCTAATGGAAATCTAACAACAAAAGTTGTATAGTGTGTATCCAGGCTTAGTCCGTAGGGTTCAATATTTAGTTGGCCCCACCCTTTGCAGCTACTTAAACTACAAGTCCCATGAGGCATTGCAAGGCTGACAGTTACAAGCATGACTCCTAAAGGCAGAGGGCCCCAGGTTGAGCATGCATGCTGTATAGTGTAACCTGCACAAGTAGGCTGTAATAGCAATTCATTAAACAGAGTTGGAACATCGCCGATACCTGTGTAGCTTACATCATAGGGAACTACACTATGTCAGAGGAAATGCGATTCCCTGCCTTTACACACACATGGACTTTAATGGCTTCCCAGTCTTAGTCCGTAGGGTTCAATATGGAGTTGGCCCACCCTTTGCAGCTATAACAGCTTCAACTCTTCTGGGAAGGCTGTCCACAAGGTTTAGGAGTGTGTCTATGGGAATGTTTGACCATTCCTCCAGAAGGGCATTTGTGAGGTCAGGCACTGATGTTGGATGAGAAGGCCTGGCTATCAGTCTCCGTCCTAATTCATCCTAAAGGTGTTCCTTCGGGTTGAGGTAAGGACTCTGTGCAGGCCAGTCAAGTCCCTCCACCCTAAACTCGCTCATCCATGTCTTTATGGACCTTGCTTTGTGCACTGGTCCAAATCATGTGGTGGAGGGGGGATTATGGTGTGTGGCTGTTTTTCAGGGGTTGGGCTTGGCCCCTTAGTTCCAGTGAAGGGCATATCAAGACATTTTGGACAATTTTATGCTTCCAACTTCCTCATTCCATCCTCAACTTCCTAATTCATCCTAAAGGTGTTCCTTCGGGTTGAGGTCAGGACTCTGTGCAGGCCAGTCAAGTTCCTCCACCCCGAACTCACTCATCCTCATGTCTTTATGAACCTTGCTTTGTGCACTGGTGTGGTGTCATGTTGGAACAGGAAGGGACCATCCCCAAACTGTTCCCACAAAGTTGGGAGCATGAAATTGTCCAAAAGTTCTTGGTATGCTGATGCCTTACGAGTTATTTTCACTGGAACCAAAGGGCCAAGCCCAACCTCTGAAGAACAACAACCCCACACTATAATCCCCCCTCCACCAAATGATTTGAGCCAGTGCACAAAAGGAAAAAAAAATGTCAACTTCCAATAGGGGCCATTCATAGTTAGTGAGGTTGAAAAAAGACATCAGTCCATCCAGTTCAACCTATGATGTGTGTGTGTTTGCTGTTAACCGTACATTGTATACCCCTGTATGTTGTACATTGTATACCCCTGTATGTTGTACATTGTATACCCCTGTATGTTGTACATTGTATACCCCTGTATGTTGTACATTGTATACCCCTGTATGTTGTACATTGTATACCCCTGCATGTTGTACATTGTATACCACTGCATGTTGTACATTGTATACCCCTGTATGTTGTACATTGTATACTCCTGTATGTTGTACATTGTATACCCCTGTATGTTGTACATTGTATACCCCTGTATGTTGTACATTGTATACCCCTGTATGTTGTGGTCTTTAAGGTGTCCATCTAATAGTTTTTTGAAACTATCGATGCTCCCTGCTGATACCACTGCTTGTAGAAGAGAATTCCACATCCTTACAGCTCTGACAGTGAAGAACCTCTTACGCACTTTAAGGTTGAACCGCCTTTCCTCTAGTTTTAGTGAGTGGCCACGTGTCTTATTGTATCTCCTTTCTCTGAATAGTTTGTTCCTTATGCTCGGGTCACCAGTACAGTATTTGTACATTGATATCATATCCCCCCTCAATCGTCTCTTCTCCAGAGAGAATAAGTTCAGTGCTTGTAGTCTTTCCTCATAGCTGATGTCCTCCCCTAATTATTTTTGTTGCCCTTCTCTGGACTTTCTCCAGTTCCAGCACATCCTTCCTGAGGACCGGTGCCCAGAACTGGACAGCATACTCCAGATGTGGCCGGACCAGAGTCTTGTAGAGTGGGAGAATAATCTCTTTATTTCTGGAGTGAATCCCCTTTTTTATACATCCCAGTATTCTGTTGGCTTTGCTTGCAGCGGCTTGGAATTGCATGCCACTGCCAAGCCTGTTGTCTACCAGTACCCCCAGGTCCTTTTCCATCCTAGACTCACCCAGAGGTTCCCCCCCTAGTGAGTAGCTTGCTTTCTGGTTTCCGGCACCCAAGTGCATTACTTTACATTTTTCAACATTAAATCTCATCTGCCATGTAGTTGCCCGTCCCGTTATTTTGTTCAGGTCCGCTTGTAAGGTTTCCACATCCTGCATAGAAGATATTGGCATGCTTAGTTTAGTATCATCTGCAAATACTGAGATTGTACTAGATATCCCCTCCTCTAGATCATTTATGAATAAATTAAACAGGATTGGTCCCAGGACAGAACCCTGGGGGACCCCACTTTCCACACCCGCCCAATCCGAGTACTCCCCATTAATCACCACCCTCTGTACTCTCCCCTGGAGCCAGTTCTCTATCCAGGTACTCACCTTATGGTCCATACCTACCTTCCTTAGTTTGTACAGTAAGCGTTTGTGGGGAACGGTGTCAAAGGCCTTTGCAAAGTCCAGATACACCACATCCACAGGCTTACCTTTATCTAGGTGGCAGCTCACTTCATCGTAGAAGGTTAATAGATTGGTTTGAAGTCAAAGGGTCCCCAACATGGGATCCTGGGAAAGGATCTCACATTTCACAAGAAGAGGCTCTAGCATTGTGCAGGAGCCCATTCCCATGGGATTTAAATATCCTCAGTTTTCCCAATATTGCCTGGTGAAGCCCAGCCACCCTTCCCTGGTGAGTGAGAGGCAATGGTGTCAGGTGAGGATTTCCTACAGTTTTCTTTTGGTATTTGGGGAATGAGGGGGCTGCGGGGTCCACTCTCAGGGGTCGAGGGCTCAGCTCACCTGTATGGGATCGGAGATGAACGGTCAGCTGACTGGAGTTGCGGCTGGCATATGGGCAGATCTGGCATTTGAAGGGGCGCTCGTCCGTGTGAATGCGCATGTGTTTGCAGAGGCTGCTGCTATCCGCCGCACTGTAGTCGCATTCTTTACACTTGTACGGCTTTTCTCCTGTATGTGAGCGGATGTGCGTCTTTAGCTTGTCCTTCCGGCTGAAACACTTTCCACAGGTGTCACACCTGTGTGGCTTGTCACCTAAGAGAGGAGAGAAGATCGCACTGTCACAGTAAAGAACTATACCCTTCCTTTCATCTCATCTATGGAGGGGTAACCCTTAAATGGGCAACACAGACAGTTCTTCCTTCATACACACTGTAAATGAGCTTGCTGAGTTTCCTGGTAACCAATGAGGTGGAGCTTTCCATCCTATCCAGGGCCGTCTTTAATATTGATTGGACCCTGGGCAAATTTTTTCATGGGCCCTCCCTAATCCATTTATCAGCTATTTGCAGACAGTGCGGGCTCAAGGGGCAGCTGCTTTGGGCCCCACAACAATGACTGGGCCCGGGGCAGCTGCCCCTTTTGCCCTGTGTTAAAGACGGCCCTGATCTACTGGTATTTATTTTATATAGAAGTGCCTTTTCTTTGAGATTTCCAGTCCCCCTTCCCCCCTCCCTTGTCTGGTAGTTTCCCATTCACCCTTCATATGCCAGTGGTTTTTTTAGCGCTCTACATTTGTGGGTTTTCTTGTTCATTTCCCAAGGGTAATGCAGTAGGTGCTTGCGCCTCTTTTATTTTCTATATTTATAGTCTTTGGAGTTTCCCCTTCTGAGGAGAGCAGCCCGCCTATTATTGCCATTGAGCGCTTGGGTCATTCAGCTCTTACTTACTTGAACCCGCTCCTTTGAGGCACAGCCACCACCTCAAAAGGTCTCTCTACTTGGCTTTGCTTCTTCCATGCATGCCTGCTGTAGTCTCCTATAGAAAGTCCTTTGACCAGACAGTTGGCAGCCTTTTCATAGGGATCCAGTGAGAACATCTTACCTACTGTAGATCCTTGCTATAGCCAGAGCGTCAGTATGACAGCCAAATGGTTAGCATTTTCAGAAGCAGAGGTTGGTATTAATGGTTTACAGTGCTTTCCTGTCTGTAAGCAAGATTTAGCAGTAATAAATATACAGAGCTTGTGTGTGTCTGACTACAGATAGGATCAGGGCCGTCTTTAACACTGGGCAAAAGGGGCAGCTGCCCCGGGCCCAGTCATTGTTGTGGGGCCCAAAGCAGCTGCCCCTTGTCCCCGCACTGTCTGCAAATAGCTGATAAATGGATTAGGGAGGGCCCATGAAAAAATTTGCCCAGGGTCCAATCAATATTAAAGATGGCCCTGCAGTAGATAATGAATAAAAGTCCCAAATCTGGATGTCCAATGGCACTGAGCAGCTCTTCTCAGAAGTGAGGAAGACTCTGAAGCAGAAAAAAACAAAAAGAAAGAAAAGCGCTCTAAGTGCAGACAAATTTATTGTAAAATAAGAACAATAGCTTTAGCAACTCACAAGATGCCACGGTATTCATGCTTTTTTGCATCAAATATTATATGAAGCTCCTCTAGGTGGTGCCATCTATCCACATTACAGGCAGTATAGGCGGAAACACCGTCCGTCACATAGGAGGAAGAGAGCCGGCTATCTCTTAGCAGCGTCCGGGGAGGCAACTGCGGTGTGGAGGTGAAGGAGAGAAGAATGCGGCCACGTCACCAGGGAGCTCTGGAATACTGAGTATGATCGGCATGCACGACACGCATTTCTGAGCATGCGCCGGGTCCCGATCGGACATGCGCGCTCTTTCATCAGGTGCTTTCATCAGCATGCTCAGAAAACACGCGTATACAACGCAATACAAAAAAAAAAAACTCTGTAAAAAAAAAAAAACTCTCAAAAACGCGACGCTCAGCTGTGAATGCAGCCTAATGGGCCATACACACTATAAGATTTTCTGAAGACTTTTTCCTTTAGGCTCCATTCACATGTGAGCGTATGGATCGCGGGCAGAACCGCCGCGGTTCCGCCCGCGATCCGGAGATTTATTGCAAATCGCGGGACGCCTAGCGTTGCCCGTTGATTTGCAATAGCCCCCCAAACGCCGAGCGATGTTGCCGCGATTTCCGCCTGCCGAATCGCGGCAACATCGCGCAAACAAAATCGCGGGACGCAATACGCTCCACAGAAGTACAAGAGCTTCTTTGGAGCGTATTGCGTCCCGCGATTTTGTTTGCGCGATGGTGCCGCGATTCGGCAGGCGGAAATCGCAGCAACATCGCTCGGCGTTTGGGGGGCTATTGCAAATCAACGGGCAACGCTAGGCGTCCCTCGATTTGCAATAATCTCCGGATCGCGGGCGGAACCGCGGCGGTTCTGCCCGCGATCCAAACGCTGACATGTGAATGCAGCCTTAGACTTACCAAAACCATATAAAATGAGGTCAAACCTAAACATTTTCAATTTGTATGCAATCTGGCAGGCCGTTGCACGACATAGAAAAGGTAAATCTGAAGGAAATCTAACAACAAAAGTTGGATAGTGTGTATCCAGCTTAACTCTTCAGCACTGGGTTCACCTACTCACAGGATCATAGGTTGCCTCCTGCCGATCTGCACCAGGATCTTCCTAGTGAGGGAGATGTAGACAGCTGGACTCTTTCCCACCAATTTCCTCCTGTCTCTCTCCAGCGAGTTTCTCCGGACCTAACTTGATCCCCGGACACAGATATGCTAATAGGCCCCTCGGCTAAGTCTAGTTGGGACCTCACTGTCTTCCTCAAGACTTCCTCTAGGACCCTGCCCCAGGGGCAGAGCCTCCTCACAGGGGTCTCTTCCTGCAGGACTGGACCCAGGAACCCCGCTCTTGCTGCTCAGGCCTCAGACTATTTACAGTGCATCCGGAAAATATTCACAGCACTGCACTTTTTCCACATTTTGTTATGTTACAGCCTCATTCCAAAATGGATTAAATTCATTATTTTCCTCAAAATTCTACAAAGCAATCCCCCATAATGACAACGTGAAAGAAGTTTGTTTGAAATCTTTGCAAATTTATTAAAAACTAAAAAAATCCCATGTACATAAGTATCACAGCCTTTGCCTTGACTCTCAAAATTGAGTTTGGGTTCATCCTTGTTTCCACTGATCATCCTTGAGATGTTTCTACAACTTGATTGGAGTCCACCTGTGGTAAATTCAGTTGATTGGACATGATTTGGAAAGGCACACACCTGTCTATATAAGGTCCCACAGTTAACAGTACATGTCAGAGCACAAACCAAGCCATGAAGTCCAAGGAATTGTCTGTAGACTCCAGACACAGGATTGTATCGAGACACAAATCTGGGGAAGGGTACAGATAAATGTCTGCAGCATTGAAGGTCCCAATGAGCACAGTGGCCTCCATCATCCATGAATGGAAGAAGTTTGGAACCACCAGGACTCTTGCTAGAGCGGGCCGCCCGGCCAAACTGAGCGATCGGGGGAGAAGAGCCTTAGTCAGTGAGGTGAACCCAGAACCCAATGGCCACTCTGACAGAACTCCAGCATTTCTCTGTGGAGAGAAGAGAACCTTCTAGAAGAACAACCATCTCTGCAGCACTCCACCAATCAGGCCTGTATGGTAGAGTGGTCAGACGGAAGACAGTCCTCAGTAAAAGGAGTTTGCCAAAAGGCACCAGAAGGACTCTCAGACCATTAAAATCAAAATTCTCTGGTCTGATGAAACAAAGATTGAACTCTTTGGCCTGAATGGCAGGCGTCATGTCTGGAGGAAACCAGGCACCGCTCATCACCTGGCCAATATTATCCTCACAGTCAAGAATGGCGGTGGCAGCATCATGCTGTGGGGATGTTTTTCAGTGGCAGGAGCTGGGAGACTAGTCAGGATCGAGGGAAAGATGAATGCAGGAATGTACAGGGACATCCTTGATGAAAACCTGCTCCAGAGCGCTCTGGACCTCAGACTGGGGCAAAGGTTCACGTTCCGACAGGACAATGGCCCTAAGCACACAGCCAAGATAAAGGAGTGGCTATGGGACAACTCTGTGAATGTTCTTGAGTGGCCCAGCCAGAGCCCAGACTTGAACCCTATTGAACATCTCTGGAGAGATCTGAAAATTGTTGTGCACCGACGCTCCCCATCCAACCTGATGGAGCTTGAGAGGTCCTGCAAAGAAGAATGGGAGAAACTACCCACAAATAGGTGTGCCAAGCTTGTAGCATCATACTCAACAAGACTTGAGGCTGTAATTGGTGCCAAAGGTGCTTCAAGAAAGTATTGAGCAAAGGCTATGATACTTATATACATGGGATTTTTTTTTCCTATTTTAAATAAATTTGCAAAGATTTTAACCAAACTTCTTTCACGTTGTCATTATGGGGTATTTTTTGGAGGGTTTTGTGGAAAATAATGAATTTAATCAATTTTGGAATAAGGCTGTAACATAACAAAATGTGGGAAAAGTGAAGAGCTGAGAATACTTTCCAGATGCAGTGCATGAGCTCACTCTCCACCTTCTGGACAAACCTTCCCAGGGAGTTCCATAAATATTCAGGTTCTGTTCTTCCTCCGAATATACTTCTAGAATCCTCTAGAAGACAGGGGGAAGTAATAAATCAGCAGGTTGGAGCAGCCCTAAATAATCAACTCCTGCTCCACTGATTACAGGGGAGCCAAACTAAATGTACTTAGCATTCTGCTCTACACTAGGGTGCTACACAAAATAATTTTATTGGACATATTACAATCTTTATAAAAGACCCCTTCATTAAAATTGGCTTTTAAAAATTAATATATTTATTAATTAAATTAATTAAAAAAATTACGATTTATGGAAGGTCTTGTAGCTCTGTAGTTCAGCCACAAATGGATGTCCCACAATGCTCACTTCTGTTCTAGATGAAAAACTATATAAGAATAAAAATATTAGCGGTTTGGTCATTGGTTGAGTACTGATGATCAGAAATAAGAGTTACCTGTGTGCGTCCTCATGTGGCGTTCCATGTCTTTCATCCCGTAAGCAGTCTTGAACTGACATCCTATACGCCAAAAAACAAACAAACAATGATCTTACTACACACTCACTAAACACACTTATTCATTACCAACCAAGGTATTTCTACCTCCTCTCACCTGGATAGGTGCAGCTCTGCTTCTTCTGAGGGGAGGCAGAAGATAATTTTTTGGATCGACTTTTTGTAGTGATGGTGGCCCCACCAGTAGCCGGCGTCACCGAGCTGTCACTAGGCAGAAAGGTTTGATAGCCATGTTCAAAAACAAATTCCGGAGCAGAGACTGGACAGAAGAAGAAGGTGCCATAGGTAATGTACTGTACAATAAAGTAGATAATTTAAATTTAGCTTATGATGACAAAATGAAAGGATATCCGAACCCAAGAACAACAAAAATATATTATATTGCAGTTATCAGTCCTTAGATGTTTGAAACCGCTCTTGTAGGATCACCTGATCAGTGAGTCCAGATTCCTTTTATATACGGGGAAATCAGTGGTGGCTGGTGCTCCATGGGCCGGGGGGGGGGGCTGCAGACGGACCACACCATACCCTCCCCCCCCGGACCACACCAGCTCACACACCATACCCCCCCCCCCCCCGTCGCCGGCTCACAGATCTTGGACTGACGTGGAGGGCAGGCGGCGGTGGCTTCCCCTGTGTCTCCTCGGCCAATAGCATGGCCTCTCTTTTCGGCTAATCGGGAAACGGGTCCCAGCTTCCTGATTGGCTGGGAGGAAAATCAGTGTGATAATAATATTCGTTCACTATCGTCACACAACTGTGTGGGCTCAGGGTGCAGTGCTCTGCGCCCCGAGCCCACCCTTTTTTTGAAGCCTATTAGAGCCTCTGCCTCTAATCACATGCTTAAAAAAAAAAAACCCCATTGGAATCCATGCGTCTGGCGCCCTGCATGTAGATCAGGGGGCTGGACGCATGGACGGGGGGGGGGGGGGGCAGAGCCCCTGCACCCCCAATGGACAGTCCGCCACTGGGGGAAAGACTCCAAGTGTTTGGATATAGAAATAAAAACAATCATTGCGCAAGCCTTGCTAAAAAACAGTTTATTAATAACAAAAAGAAGCTAAACACAGGGTACTCACAATGACTCCACAACAACGAGCATGGTCGCACAAAGGTAGAAGTTATGACTTGTTTCCAACCACTAACATGGCTGACCTCTAGTGGTGTGTCTGCGTCACGTGGTTAGGCTCCTCCCAATGCGTTTCATCATATGTGACATCATCAGGGACGCCTTATGTCACATATGACGAAACGCGTTGGGTGTAGCCTAGCCACGAGACACACCATTGGAGGTCGGCCAGGTTAGTGGTTGGAAACAAGTCATGGCTTCTACCTTTGTGAGACCATGCTCGTTGTTGTGGAGACATTGTGAGTACCCTGTGTATAGCTTCTTTTTGTTATTAATAAACTGATTTTTAGCGATGCTTGCGCAATGATCATTTTTATTTCTATATCCATACACTGTTGGGAGTCTTTCCCCATAGATCCAAGGAATCTGGACTCGCTGATCAGGTGATCATACAAGAGCGTTTTCTGACTGTTGCTAAAACCCAGCAGACATTTGAATCTGGTAGGAGACAGTTTGTTTCTTCCCCTTGGTGGTGGACCTATTTTTCCTTTATTACGCATATATGTCTTACATCACTGGATGACTTCAGACTACAGTATTATCTTATCTGAGCGCTGCTGTTGATTTGATTGAATTGCCTACCATCCATTACCAATAGGATTATATGCTAGCTGTTTGGGACTATTTTATTACATTCATTTTTTTTTCTCATATCCTTTTCTCAGATCTGATATCTTTTTGAAAAATTATTCTTATTTATTATTATCTTAGTGCAATATTGGGATATTATTTTACAGTCCTTAGATGTGCTAATTGTATTCATTTTATTATTTTCAGACTGACTACATTTTCTACAAGTACAGAAAAATACCTGAAAGTTCCTTTGCAGTGAACTAAAAATTGAATACAATGTTATCAGCCATCCCAGTTATCTTCTGTGAACTACAAAAACACCCAACCCACTCTATTAGGCCCCATTCACACCTGAGCGTTTTTATAGCTTGAAGATCCAAAACACCCAGGGAGAAAACACCAAATATGCTCCGGTGGCGGCTGGTGCTCCATGGGCCAGGGGGGCACAGACGGACCACACCATACCCCCCCGACCACTCCAGCCCCCACATCATGCCACCCCCCCCCTTACTCACCCTGGACATGTGGAGGGCAGGCAGCAGTAGCGGCGGCGGCTTCCCTCTCAGTCTCCTGCGTCTCCTCCCTCCTCCTCGGCCAATGGCATGGCTTCTCCTTTCGGCCAATCGGTCTCAGGACACGCTTCCTGATTGGCGAGGAGGAGAATCCGTGTGACAATAGCGAATATTCATTTGAGGTTGTCACACAACTGGGTGGGCTAAGGGCGCAGAGCTCTGCGCCCCGTGCCCACCCTTTTTTGAAGCCTATTAGAGCCTCTGGCTCTAATTACGTGCTTCAAAATAAAAAAAAAAACATTGGAATCCATGCATCCGGCGCCCTGCATGTAGATTAGCTGACCCCTCTAGTCAGCTCTCATGGATCTCTGGGTTCAGCTCCTTCCTCTTGATCCCCAGGCCGACCACCTGTGACCACGTGCCAACTGCTACAGAGGAGGAGGCAGCCGACACCCCCCCTCGGGGACTCTGCTCACTATCCAAAGACCCGGCAGCACATGTGCTCCTGGCTTTTATACCACACCCCAGAATGCACCGAGACAGCCTGTCTGTGCCAATCACTGGGTCTGTATCAAAGCCTGTGCACCCATTGGTCAGATTTCCTCCACTGTCCAATATGCCTCCCTATTGGACCAGTGTGAAACACTCTCTAAACCAGATGAATCACACACTGAGCACCATGAGAAGACCTAACTCACAGATCCTGCTCTCTGTTAAGCAGAAAGCAATAAAGAATTATGCCTGCTGCTCCTCTGATAGGCAGACAGAGCCAAAACTATAGTCACTCTCTAGCACCTATCTAGGAGGGTGCTACAATTAAATAAAAATTATCATAAATAAAAAGGAAAACTACTAATAAATCAATAAAATATAAAAAAAAAACACAAAAAACAAAAATAAAAATATACCCCTAACCTTAACAAAAAAAAAATTATATATTATATATATATATATATGTATATATATATATATATATATATATATAACTGTAATTTCTGCCTCATTTTGTTAAGCGCTGCGCAAACTGGTGGCGCTATATAAATCCTGTATAATAATATATATATATATATATATATATATATATATATATATATATATATATATATATATATATATATATATATATATATATATATATATATATATATATATATATATTTTTTTTTTTTTTTTTTTTTTTTTTTTTAGGGTTAAGGTTATGGGTATATTTTTATTTTCGTTTTTTGTGTTTTTTTTTTTATTTTATTATTAAAATAAAAAAAAATATTTATTAATTTAACAAGTAAAGTTCACAATTCCCAGGGAGCACCTAAGATGTGCAATGGAGATAACCTGCAGGTGAAATAATGGCATCCACCAACACCCAAGCAAACCGGGTCTCTTACCCTTGGGGAGTGCACCACTAAATTATAGGTGGTCTATAGCACTCAAACACTTAGCCTTGCTCCTGTTCACCATGAAATGCACAAATACAATTCAAATCCTGTTGTCCCCTCTGAGAGCGTCTCTCCACAGGTTAGATGCACCAGAATAGGAACAGAGACCGCTCATCCATGGCTATATTTTGCAGATCACTTTAGAAGCTTCCTGGTATACAGATGTTTCTGAAGTGATCTGGAAAATATAGCCATGGATGAGCGGTCTCTGTTCCTATTCTGGTGCATCTAACCTGCGGAGAGACGCTCTCAGAGGGGACAACAGGATTTGAATCGTGTTTTTGCAGTCTGTGGTGAACAGGAGCAAGGCTGATGAGTGTTCAAGTGCTATAGACCAGTGGTCCTCAACTCCGGTCCTCAGGACCCACTAACAGGCCAGATTTTAAGTATTACCTTGGGGAGATGCAGACTAGAATACTGCAATCACTGAGCAGCAAATGATATCACCTGGGATGTATTTCAGTTATCTTGCAAACCTGGCCTGTTAGTGGGCCCTGAGGACCAGGGTTGAGGACCACTGCTATAGACCACCTACGTATATTTTAGTGGTCTACTCCAAGGGTAAGAGACCCGGTTTGCTTGGGTGTTGGTGGACGACTATAATTTCACCTGCAGGTTATCTCCATTGCACACCTTAGGTGCTCCCTGGGAACTTTCTGTCTAGGAAATTTCCCTTCACTTCTTCCCCCCCAGAGATGCAACAGTGATTTCCCCTCTAAAGTTGTCCCCAGAAAAGGTGCCTCCATTGGAAAATTCCCCTTACCTCTTGTTCTGGGGACAAATGTCAAATTTTTGGATTTCCCCTCACTTACTTTCTCAGGGACAGTGGTTATCAGTACAAGTAGAGGGTAGAGAGTAGTGGGGTAGATCCCACCAATGGGGACACAGGCCTTGACAGGGGGTCCAAGGATGTCTCAATTTCTCCTCCATCCAGAGTGAAGACATCATAGGACAGATGTGTGTTGCCAGCCAGATCACCAGGTGAAAGTGACAAAAAAGAAAGCTAATGCAGCCACCCCATCTAAGGACTAGTAAGCAGCAATATATTATTTGGTTCTTGGGTTTATGCTTTCATGAGCAAAGCTGATCTTCTGTAAATACAACATCACAAGTTGACCATAAGATCCAGAGATATAGAGAGCTGAGGTCACAATGGTCACTCCACTGGGGACACTGACACCAATCAAATCTTATCAAAGAGTCTAATCCTTCACTACTCTATCTAAATAAATAAAAAACTTTAAGACCCCGTTCACACTGGGGCGACGCTACTTCCCGGGGCGACCTCATAGGTCGTGGCTCGCTGCTCGCACCGCAACCTCGGAGCGGCCGGCATGGATTGAAGTCAATGCAGGTCGCTCCGGGTCGCCCCAAAGAAGCTCCGGACCCTTTTTCTAAGCCGGAGCGACTTGTGTCGCTCCTATTAGAACGGGTCCACAGCTTCTCTATGGCAGGTGACCTACGGCGACCTGTCAGGCGACCAGGTCGCCTGACAGGTGGCCCCAGTGTGAACGGGGGCTTAGAGATGAACTTGAGGGGGGTGGGAGGTAGCATTGGCATGGTCATGTCATCACCTCAAAAAGGGGCAAATCTTGGGACTTGGCTAACTGGTGGACTGTGGAAAAGTTTGCATTTCATTTGGAAATGAAGGTCCCAGAGTCTGGAGGAGGAGTGGAGAGGCACAGAATCCAAGTTGCATGAGGTCCAGTGTGAAGTTTCCACAGTCAGTGATGATTTGGGGAGCCATGTCATCTGCTGGTGTTGGTCCACTGTGTTTTATCAAGTCCAAAGTCAGCGCAGCCCTCTAGCAGGAAATTCTAGAGCACCTCATGCTTCCCTCTGCTGACCAGCTTTATGGAGATGCTGATTTCATTTTCCAGCAGGACTTGGCACCGCCCACACTGCCAAAACTACCAATACCTGGTCACATGATCATGGTATCACTGTGCTTGATTGGCCAGCAAACTTGCCTGACCTAAACCCCTTAGAGAATCTGTGGGGTATTATCAAGAGGAAGACGAGAGACACCAGACCCAACAATGTAGATGAGCTGAAGGCTGCTATCAAAGCAACCTGGGCTTCCATAACACCTCAGCAGTGCCACAAGCTGATCGCCTCCATGCCACGCCGCATTGATGCAGTAATTCATGCAAAAGGAGCCCCGACCAAGTACTGAGTGCATCCTATACTGTTTGCTTACATAACTGATAACTGTAGATCCGATTCAAAGCCAGCTTACCTGGGGAGAACAAGAATCCAACGCAACACTCCACACATTATGTGATTATAGATTTGGCAATAATTTTGTAATTACTGAACTCCAGCTAGGATTTCTTTTGCATAGCTATATTGGTCCAACTTGGACTAATGCAAGTATGCATATGCTATACCTGAGTGAGGGCTGTGGAAACTGCAAATTAGCAGCAGGCAGCAGCAGTGATCTTCCAGGTCCAGTGGTGAGCAGCTTCCCTTCTGCATAGTAACCACAGAGGGGTTGCTTGCTCAGCCCAGCTGCAGTTCCCAGAATGCCTTGTTATTTTTATTTTTTTCAATGAATACAAGGTATTCCATGTTTGGATGAGGTGGAGATGGGGCACATTAAGCTCCCCAAAAAAAAAAGAGCTTAATGTCCCCAGATTCCATGTGGGAAACCAAAATCGATGAAACCTGCAGAATAGCTTAGGGAAGTGCAGAACTTGGGCTGTGCAAAGTTTCAAGACAATTGGTTGAGGTTTAGGCACATTTTGGTACGTTAAGCTCTTTTCACATTAAGCCATGCGTTTTTATGATTGCAAAATATAGCTTAATGTGAATAACTTTTGGTGTGATTTACCAAATGATCTGAAATTTTCAGAATATGTTGGAATAGAGAGACTCTTCTATTGTGCCAAGTTTTGGTTCACATCTAAGCTCTTTTTTGTACATTAAGCCACATTAAGCGCCCCAAAAAAAGAGCTTAATGTCCCCAGTTTTCCACGTGGAAGACCAAAATCGATGAAACCTCCAGGATAGCTTAGGGAAGTGCAGAACTTGGGCTGTGCAAAGTTTCAAGACAATTGGTTGAGGTTTAGGCACATTTTGGTACATTAAGCGCTTTTCACATTAAGCTGTGGACATTAAACTTTTTATTATTGTAAAAAAAATAGCTTAAAAGAGGTTGTAAACCCATATTACTTTTTTTTGCAACATGTAAGAGAAACACATAATGAGCTAGTATGCATCGCATACTAGCTCATTATGAAATACTTACCTTAGAACGAGCCCCTGCTGTGCCGCCCGCTCACCTGTATGACGGGCGACATGTCTAGTCGCCCGTCTTCCGGGATCGCGGCATCCGGCCATCTGATTGGCCGGAGCCGCGGTGACGTCACTCCCACGCACGCACGCGGGAGCCGTCAGTCACGGCACGGGGCTCTGAAGAAACGGCACCAGCGGCCGTTCCTTCAGAGCGCATGCGCCAGTGACGTCACTGGCTGCATGCAAGCTAAATATCTCCTAAACGGTACATGTTTAGGAGATATTTACACTACCTATAGGTAAGCCTTATCATAGGATCACCTATAGGTAAAAGTGTCAGAGGAGGGTTTACTTCCCCTTTAATGTCAATAACTTTTTGTTTGATTTACCAAATGAGCTAAAATTTTCAGACTATCTTAGCATCAATAGAGTCTTCTATCGTGTGAAGTTTGGGGGAAATTGGTTAACATCTAAGCTCTTTTTTGTACGTTAAGCCACATTAAGCTCCCCAAAAAACAAGCTTAATGTCCCTTGTTTGCCCACTGGAAGACCAAAATACATGAAACTTCTAGGATAGATTAGGAAAGTTAAAAACTTAGTCTGTGCAAAGTTTCAGGTCAATTGATTATGGTTTAGGCACTTTATTACACATTAAGCCATTTTCACATTAAATGTTTTAGTATGTCCCCTATTTCATTTTTCTGTTCTACCTTCAGTTCACCAACACCTCAAACAACCACAGGGCAAAAGCCCCATAGCTGATTGATAGAAGGCGCAGAGAGGTGGGGAACTCTCCATGCTGATACACTTTGTAGACCAAATTAGAATGAGGGTTGGAGGTCCTTTTTTGTCACATTACTCTGTTGGATGGGATGTCCAGTGAATGTGAAGAACCTCAGCTTTTGGACTGCATGGTCTAATAATGAACAGATAACAGGCCCGGCATTGCCATTGATGGTGCAGAAAAGTAGCTGTGCATACCGGTGATGGTCTGCGTCTCAGAAGTGATGGTGCGAGCTACAGACTGCGATGGTGTCACCGCTTCTCCTGACACAAACTGGACAGTACTTGTGGCTCCGGTGGTGGCATTGGTGAGGTGGCAGCCGCTCTGCTTGTGGGCCACGAAAGCATCCAGATTATTGAACTGAGTCTTGCAGAGCCCACAGATGTGAATGTCCGCTGTGATTTCCACCAGGACTGTAGCAGTACCTGAAACTGAAAGAGCGGTCATACAGTGACTTGTCTATATACACAACCAGAGGATTCAATTCAGGCTTCATGCCATAGAGAGGTATGGAAGCTCCATACCTAGATTGCCACGTTAAATCGGCCATTAGTCTGTATGGTCAGACCCCACACATGTACAATGAGAAGCATAGGCAGAGCAAGATGGAAATATTGCCTGGTCATAGATCTGTGCTCTGTAGCAGATCAAAAATCTCAGATATGCATGCAGACAATACATTTGTTTTTTTGGAGTTATCAGTTAACCATTTGCTCCCTGGAAGATTTTACCCCCTTCATGACCAGGCCATTTTTTTGCTATGCGGCACTGCTCTACTTTAACTGACAATTGCATGGTCATGCAACACTGTATCCAAAAAAAAAAATATATATATATTTTTTTTTCCCATACATTAAGACCCCGTTCAGACTGCGGCGACACGACTCGGTGGGGCGACCTGTGAAGTTGCGGTGCACGGACTTCATATAATTGAAGTCAATGCAAGTCGCCTCCAGGTCGCCCCAAAGTAGTACAGGACCCTTTTTCTAAGTCGGAGCGACTTGTGTCGCTCCTATTAGAACAAGTCCTGACCTGACAAGTCGCGCTAGTGTGAATGGACCCTTAGGGCGATCACCACTGGGTTTTTTATTTTTTATTATATAAAATAAACATTTTGAAAAAAAAAAAAAAAAGATCTTTTTTACATCTTTTAATAAATTTTGGCCAAAATTTATTTTGCTACATGTATTTGGAAAAAAAACAAATCCCATTTAGTGCCGGTTCACACTAGGGCGACCTGGTCGCCTCACAGGTCGCCGTAGGTCGCCTCCCATAGGGAAGCTGCGGACCCGTTCTAATAGGAGCGACACAAGTCGCTCCGACTTAGAAAAGGGGTCCGGAGCTTCTTTGGGGCGACCCGGAGGCGACCGCCATAGACTTCAATGTTATGAAGTCCGTGGCGGCCGCTCCGAGGTCGCGGCGCGCTGCTCGCACCGCGACCTCGGAGGTCGCGGTGCGAAGTAGCGTCGCTGCAATGTGAACCGGCGCTAAGTGTAAATTGATCAGTTTGTGTAAAAGTTATATAATCTACAAAATTATGGGATAGATACTGGAATTGTATTAATATATATATATATACAGTAAAACCTTGGATTGCGAGCATAATTCGTTCCGGAACCATGCTTGTAATCCAAAGCACTCTTATATCAAAACCGAATTTACCCATAGGAAATAATGGAAACTCAGATGATTCGTTCCACGACCATTTATTCATAAGTCCTTCAGTTTATAGTCCATATAAAAAGATTATAGCATTGCGATAGGTTGCATAAAATGTCCATCCACAAATAGCCGCTTCCATAAGGGGATTAGAAGCAAAATCCAGCAGGAACTACAGAGTATAAAAGAGAAGAGAGGCGCCTCTAAGTGTAGCAATATGGTTCCATTTAATGAAGGTTCAACATTTAGCAACTCACATGGTTGATGAATAAAACAGGCACATCTAAGTATGCAGGCATCCGGGGTAAAGCTGTCCACATAGACTGTCTTCTGCACCACCGGCTGCCAGTCTGTAATCCTGACCGGGAAGACCACCCTGCAGTAAAGCGATCTGAAAGCGAGGGGTAGCATGGAAGGGATGACGTTGATGTCGGTGTGGAGGATGGTCTATGTGGACAGCTTTACCCCGGATGCCTGCATCCTTAGATGTGCCTGTTCCAATCATCAACCATGTGAGTTGCTAAATGTTGTTCCTTCATTAAATTTAACCATATTGCTACACTTAGAGGCGCCTCTCTTCTCTTTTATACTCAGCTGTGACTTGAGACTACTTGTATATCAAGACATCGCTTGTATATCAAGTCAAAATTTATTTGAAAATTTTGCTTGTCTTGCAAAGCGCTCTTAAACCAAGTTACTCTCAAACCAAGGTTTTACTGTATATATATATTTTTTTTTGCTAGTAATGGCTGCGATCAGCGACTTATAATGGTACTGCAATAGTGTGGCGGTCAATCTCACACTAACTGACATTTTGTAGGAACTAACTGCCACTGACATCACCAGTGCCATTATTACAGTGATCAGTGCTAATACTATACACTATCACTGTACTAATGACACTGGGCATTAAGGGGTTAGCGGAGGAAAAAAGAAATACAAAAAAAAAAGAAAAAGTAATTAAAATTGATTTCGGAGGTTGGGGGGGGGGAGGTTGGGGGTGAGTTTAAACAGAACCAACTCTTTTGGGAGTAAAGTTCTAATTTAAAGGGATTGTAAAGGCTCAATTTTTATTTTTTTAAAACTAATAAACATGGTATACTTACCTACTCAGTAATAGATTTGCACAGAGCAGCCCGGATCCGCCTCTTCTCACGTCCCCTGCCGCTGTTACTGGCTCCTCCCTTTTGCTGAGTGCCCCCATAGCAAGCCACTTGTTCATGCTTGCTCCTGAGCCCCACTCTGGGTAACTTTTAAGAGGGGGCTGGGGGGGGGGGGGGGAGGAGTGGCATGGAAAAAGTTTTTTTTAAGCCCATTGACACAGACAGCTGGATTTGGCCCCGCCCCCTGCTCCCTCGTCACTGGCTTTGATTGACAGCACTGGGAGCCAGTGGCTCCCGATGCCCCAGGAAAGCCAGTGAGACCAGGAAGTGATGGGAGAGAAGAGCTGCAAACATGCACGGCGCTGGATCAAATGAAGGGCTCAGGTACGTTAAAGGCGGGGTTAGGGGGGGATGCTGACATCTAAACCTAAACATTCAAGGAATGTATTAGGATAAAAAATGTTTGGGCTTTAGGGCCGGTTTACACTACTGCGATGCCAGACATCGCTTGTGATTCGCATCGCATTGCTGTGCAGATCAATGCAATGTCTGTGCAAAGCCAATTCAGCCAAACAAACTGTATGGCTGAAATCAAATCGCATTCGGACCAAACTCATGCAGGACCCTTTTTTTTTGTCTGCACCGGAATCGTATCACATAAGTGTTCACACCTATGCCATCCGATTCTGAAAATCACGCTGCATTTGGAAAACGGATTGCGGTGTGTCGTATACTTAACAAACACTCCGCAATCGGTTCCCATGAACAGGTTGGGACATTGATGTGGTGCGGATTTGCAGCGAATTCGCATAGAATTCGCTCCGCTTTAAGGGCCAGTTCACACTAGATGCGGTGCAAATTCGCTGCAAATCCACACCGGATCAAAATCGCAACCTGATCATGGGAACTGATTGTGGAGTGTAGGTGAGTGAACTGGCCATAGGGCACACCAGGCACTTGCCCGGTGGGTCAGGGTTGCTGGGCCGATACAGGCTCCCGGTCTGGTATCTACAGGTGGAACAGCGGCTGCTTAAAAAATATGGCCGCACGCCAACTTTGGAACTGCAGGCTGGGCTCGGGCCGGCTCGTCGGCCAGGTCTCAGGAGTTGGGCAGGATTAACAAGGGTTTGGACAGGGGGGTGGGGCACGCAGTGACGTCAAGGAACGGTGGGATTCAGGACTCACAGCCCAGGCTTCTCTACCACTGAGCTGAGTAACTGACCTTCCTACACACTGTTTGGAGCCTGTACTGGGTAAACCACGAATGATACATCAATCTCCGACCATCTCATGTCTGCACTCTCTTTCCATCTCCAGTATTATGTCCGCACTCTCTGACCACCTCCTGTACCATGTCCACACTCTCTGACCATCTCCTGTACCATGTCCACACTCTCTGACCATCTCCTGTACCATGTCCACACTCTCTGACCATCTCCTGTACCATGTCCACACTCTCTGACCACCTCCTGTACCATGTCCACACTCTCTGACCACCTCCTGTACCATGTCCACACTCTCTGACCACCTCCTGTACCATGTCCACACTCTCTGACCACCTCCTGTACCATGTCCACACTCTCTGACCACCTCCTGTACCATGTCCACACTCTCTGACCACCTCCTGTACCATGTCCACACTCTCTGACCATCTCCTGTATCATGTCCACACTCTCTGACCATCTCCTGTACCATGTCCACACTCTCTGACCATCTCCTGTATCATGTCCACACTCTCTGACCATCTCCTGTATCATGTCCACACTCTGACCACCTCCTGTACCATGTCCACACTCTCTGACCATGTCCTGTACCATGTCCACACTCTCTGACCACCTCCTGTATTATGTCCACACTCTCTGACCATCTCCTGTACCATGTCCACACTCTCTGACCATCTCCTGTACCATGTCCACACTTTCTGACCATCTCCTGTACCATGTCCACACTTTCTGACCATCTCCTGTACCATGTCCGCACTCTCTGACCATCTCCTGTACCATGTCCACACTCTCTGACCATCTCCTGTACCATGTCCACACTCTCTGACCATCTCCTGTACCATGTCCACACTCTCGGACCATCTCCTGTATCATGTCCACAGTATAATAGTCTTAAATGCATTACACATTTTTGTGGGTGTTTTTCTATTTTAAAGTTGAGAGGTGCCAGATATAGGATCTGCGCCTGGTGCCACATGCTCTAGTTACGCCCCTGTCTCCCCCATCCATCATGGAGAAAATGGAGATAAAAAGAGATCTAAGAAAATACATCAAACTAACACAACACAATCCCCCAATCCAGGACCTGACATAACACTGCATTTTGAAGACCTGTAAAAGGCTGCAAATTGCTAATCACCTGCTGAAAATGCTAGCTGACTGGCTATTTTTGGCTGAGTTACTGACCTATAAGTCAGTCTGCAGTCAGTAGAGTCAGCATGAAATCAGAACTCTGATCTGCATACTTCTTCCAGGCCGGTGACTCGGAGAGCTGGGGAGGGAAGGCAGCTAGGCAACGAGTATTTCCAGAAGTAGGTCAGCCATGGCCGCCTGCACACTGCTCCCAGCACAGGTCTGTATCCTGATCCCGAGGCTGACACTCTACATACCGGGACTTGTCCCTTACATCTTCCTAGAACTGTGCCCAAACAACAGATCTAGCTATGAGAAGAGGATGTACACCACCGCCTGCTACAGGGACCAAGCGGGTCCCAACATAGGAGGACCTGTCCCTGCCATCTCATATACAGTGGTGATCAAAAGTTTGGGCACCCCAGGTAAAAATTTGTATTAATGTGCATAAAGAAGCCAAGGAAAGATGGAAAAATCTCCAAAAGGCATCAAATTACAGATTAGACAGTCTTATAATATGTCAACAAAAGTTAGATTTTATTTCCATCATTGGCACTTTCAAAATTACAGAAAACAAAAAAATGGCGTCTGCAAAAGTTTGGGCACCCTGCAGAATTTATAGCATGCACTGCCCTCTTTGCAAGGCTGAGACCTGCCAGTGTCATGGATTGTTCTCAATCATCATCTGGGAAGACCAGGTGATGTCAATCTCAAAGGTTTTAAATGCCCAGACTCATCTGACCTTGCCCCAACAATCAGCACTATGGGATCTTCTAAGCAGTTGTCTAGAAAACTGAAACTGAAAATAGTTGACGCTCACAAAGCTGGAGAAGGCTATAAGAAGATTGCAAAGCATTTTCAGATGTCAATAGCCTCTGTTCGGAATCAGTGGTGGGATTCAAAAATTTTAGTAACCAGTTCCGACTTTCAAGCATGGTTTAATATTTCAATGCACAGAGACCAGCATGCCCCCTTTATATGCACAGTGACCAGCGTGCCCCCCTTTCAATGCACAGTGACCAGCGTGCCCCCTTTCAATTCAGAATGACCAGCGTGCCCCCTTTCAATGCACAGTAACCAGCGTGCCCCCTTTCAATGCACAGTGACCAGCGTGCCCCCTTTCAATGCACAGAGACCAGCGTGCCCCCTTTCAATGCACAGAGACCAGCGTGCCCCCTTTCAATGCACAGAGACCAGCGTGCCCCCTTTCAATGCACAGAGACCAGCGTGCCCCCTTTCAATGCACAGAGACCAGCGTGCCCCCTTTCAATGCAGAGATCATCGTGCTCGTGCCGTGCCCCCTTTAAATGCAGAGACCAGCATGCAGCGTGCCCCCTTCAATGCAGAGATCATCATTCGTGCCCCCTTTCAATGCAGTCTGCAAAGACCAGCGTACTGCGTGCCCCCTTCAATGCAGAGTGAACAGCGTGCCAACTTGCCAAGCCCCCCAGACCAGTGCACTTGACTTACCTGTTGTAGCAGCGGTCCCCGCGTCTCCTAGAGTCCTCTCCCGCGTCCCGACTCCTCCTCGTCCAATGGCATTGGCCGAGGAGGAGGAGGATCCGTGTGACAATAGCGAATTTTCATTCGCTATTGTCACACAACGGGTGGGCACGGGGCCCACTGCTCTGCACCCCAGGTCCACCCTTTCCTACTAGAGCCAAATAGGCGGGGAGTTGGGGAATGTCTGGGAGGCGGCGGCCTGGAGGAGAAGGGGTGGCGTCACTGGTTGCTAGATGCTAAGCGGCTCTAGCCTAGAAACCAGTGCAGTGTGTGGGCTCCGGCCGCCTCCCTGCAGAGAGACAGCGCCAACAGAGAGCAGCAGAGCGGTCAGCGGATCAGGAGGACAGATGGTCAAACTCACAAGGCGGTTCTGCGAACTTGCAGAAATTTAGTAACCGGCTCTATGGAACCGGTGTGAACCGGCTGAATCCCACCACTGTTCGGAATGTAATTAAGAAATGGCAGTCATCAGGAAGAGTGGAAGTTAAAGCAAGATCTGGAAGACCAAGAAAAATATCAAACAGAACAGCTCGCAGGATTGTGAGGGAAAAACAATTCAAAACCCACGTTTGACTGCACGATCCCTCCAGAAAGATCTGGCAGACACTGGATTTGTGGTACACTATTCCACTATAAAGAGATACTTGTACAAATATGGTCTTCATGGAAGAGTCATCAGAAGAAAACCTCTTCTACGTCCTCACCACAAAAATCATCATTTGAACTTTGCAAATGAACATATAGACAAGCCTGATGCATTTTGGAAACAAGTTCTGTGGACCGATGAGGTTAAAATTGAACTTTTTGGCCGGAATGAGCAAAGGTACGTTTGGAGAAGAAGGGGCACAGAATTTATTGAAAAGAACCTCTGTCCAACTGTTAAGCATGGGGGTGGATCAATCATGCTTTGGGGTTGTATTGCAGCCAGTGGCACAGGACACATCTCACGAGTAGAAGCATAGGTGTGCGCAGCCTATAGCATTAGGGTGTGCACCCCAAAGTTTAAATACACATGCATGTGTTTGCCTACATGTATATGGCCCCGGTACATTACTCTCCCTGCTGGCAAAGTGAAATAGAAGTGTGTGGCACTTCGCTTATGGCAGAGCAGGTCCGAGGGAGATCTTTCCCATCTCCTCACTGGCAAACAGAGCGATAATGCTAATGTGTCCTAGGTGATTAGGGTGTGCCCAGGCACACCCGGCACACCCTGTGCGCATGCCTATGTGTAGAAGGAAAAATGGATTCAATAAAATTTCAGCAAATTTTGGATGGTAACTTGATGCCATCTGTGAAAAAGCTGAAGTTAAAGAGAGGATGGCTTCTACAAATGGATAATGATCCTAAACACACCTCGAAATCCATGGGGGATTACATCAAGAGGCGTAAACTGAAGGTTTTGCCATGGCCTTCACAATCTCCTGACTTTAACATAATTGAAAATCTATGGAAAGACCTTAAAAGAGCAGTGCGTGACAGACAGCCCAGAAATCTCAAAGAACTGGAAGACTTTTGTAAGGAAGAATGGGCAAAGATACCTCAAACAAGAATTGAAAGACTCTTGGCTGGCTACAAAAAGCGTTTACAAGCTGAGATACTTGCCAAAGGGGGCAGTACAAGATATTAACTCTGCAGGGTGCCCAAACTTTTGCAGACCCCATTTTTTTGTTTTCTGTAATCTTGAAAGTGTAAATGATGGAAATAAAATCTAACTTTTGTTGACATATTATAAGAATGTCTAATCTGTAATTTGATGCCTTTTGGAGATTGTTCCATCTTTCCTTGGCTTCTTTATGCACATTAATACAAATTTTTACCTGGGGTGCACAAACTTTCGATCACCACTGTAGTGCTGGGAATGAAAGCACACTGCTGAGTTTCCCCCTCCATACAAAACAAAGAGAAGTGTATCTCTCTGCAAAACCTTTTTATTTCATCATTTTCCTTCCACTTCACAATGATGAGCCACTTTGTGTCGGTCTATCACATAAAATCCCAATAAAATACATTTACGTTTTTGGTGGTAACATGACAAAATGTGGAAAATTGCAAGGGGTATGAATACTTTTACAAGGCACTGTACCTGGGGTTAATCACTATTGTTGGATTGGGTGACTGGTCTCGTCTCCGCCCCCCCTCCTCTAGGTTTCTGTAGACAGCCGATAGTGGGTGGAGCCTCTGGCTCTAATCCCTGCACAGGCTATGTACAGCACAGCAGTGCTGTCATCATTAACCACTTGCCGACCGCCCTACGCAGATTTACTCGGCTGCACATAATCATGTAGATATATGTGATTATGTGCACACGGTCTCGGCGGCGCGGAGCCGCATTCCAGCGGGAGCCAGACCATGGGAGGAGCCAGACCGCAGGGACAATCGCTGCCGGCCTCCGGCAATCTTCGGGGAAACTGACAGGAGAGCCCCCTGTCTATGTAAACAAAGCAGGCGGCTCTCCTGTCAGACAGGCACAGTGACATTGTGTGTCTCAGCTAAGCTGAATCACGGATCTCCGTGTGCCTGTCACAGAGCCCCCCCACACAGTTAGTAAGCACAATTTAGGAGCAGACTTAACCCCATGATCACCCCCAGTATTAACCCCTTCCCTTCCAGTGTCATTTATACAGTAACAGTGCATATTATTTAGCACTGATCACTGTATTGGTGTCACCGGTCCCCAAAAAGTGTCATTTAGTGTCAGATTTGTCTGCCACAATGTCACAGTCCCGCTAACAAAACAAAAATCACTGATCGCCGCCATTACTAATAAATACAACAAAAAATAAATAAAAAGTCCAAAAATCTATCCCGTGGTTAGTAGACGCGATAACTTTTGCGCAGACCAATTGAAATACACTTTTTGGGTTTTTATTTTTACCAAAAATATGTAGCAGAATAAAAATTGGCCTTAAGTGATTAAAAAAAAAATTTTTTTTTATTTATTTTTTTATTTTATTGGGAATGTTTTATAGCAGAAAATGAAAAATATTTTTTTAATTTTTTTCAAAAAGGTCCCTATTTTTTGGTTTATAGGGCAAAATCTAAAAAAAAAAAAAAAAAAAAAAAAAATCACTGGATCGCTGCCATTACTAAAAAATACAAAAAAAAAATATATAAAGTCCAAAAATCTATTCTGTGGTTTGTGGACGCTATAACTTTAGTGCAAACCAATTAAAATACGCTTTGGGGGTTTTTATTTTTACCAAAAATATGTAGCAGAATACAAATCGGCCTTAACTGATTAAAAAAAAAAATTTTTTTTAATTTTTTTTTTTATTAGGAATGTTTTATAGCAGAAAGTGATTTTTTTTTTTTTTTTTTTTTTCAAAAATGTCCCTATTTTTTGGTTTATAGGGCAAATTCTAAAAAAAAAAAAAAAAAAATCGCACAGGTGATTAAATACCACCAAAAGAAAGCTCTATTTGTGGGGGGAAAAAAGGCATCAATTTTATTTGGGTACAGCGTCACACGACCGCGCAATTGTTAAGGTAACGCAGTGCCAAATCGCAAAAAAATGGCCTGCCCATTATGGGGGGGTAAATCCTTCCGGAGCTGAAGTGGTTAATTTTCTATTTCAGGCCCCGCTCACACTAGATGCGGTGCAAACTCGCACTGCATCAAAATCGCAACCTGTTCATGCAAACTGATTGCAAAGTGTATGTTAAGTTAACGACACCCCACAATCAGTCTGCAAAAGGCAGTGCGATTTGCAGAATTGGATTGAATGGGTCTGAACAGCGATGCGATCCGATTCTGCTGCAGACAAAAAAAAAAAAAAAAAGGGTCTGAATACAGTTTGTATGTCTAAATTCACATCCCACAGACATCGCATGTGATCTGCACAGCAATGCGGAATCACATGCGATGCCCTTTTATCGCACCAGTGTGACCTGGGCCTCAATGTATTTATTATTATTATTATTATTGATTTGACCATTCATTTATAAGGTAATATCTGGGTTTGCAAAGGTATTTAGTAGACACAAAGTGGGTTGAGATCAACCCAAAACCTGTCCAAGGCCGGGTTCACATATGTGCTGCCGCGGTTTCCAGCCTGGGGTCCGGTGCGATTCTGTTCACCGGTTCAGGTGCGATTTAGGTCCACCTGAACCAGACCCAAAAACACACAGGACCCTTTTGGAAACTGCTCGGTGGCCACCCCGGACATGTATGAACTGCCGGTCATACTCACATGTAATGCGAATTGGATGCAGTGAAAACCACATCTAATTGCCACATATGTGAACCCAGCCTAAGGCCCCTTTCACATGGGACCTGCCAGTAGTTGGGTGCCATTTAGGCTCAGTAGAAGGGGGGCAGAGTGAAACGCGATGGAGGCATGGCCTGGTCGGAGTCCAGCCTGAGGTCGCCACTCCACTCATCACTGTAGGTCACCGCAGATGTGCTGCATTCAGGGGTCATCTTTCTTTCTTCAAGGCCCCTTTCACATAGAGCAGACTGCAGCTCTGATCCCCTCGCTCAGCAGAGGATCTCTCCGCTGATCCCCCCTTAGCGGGCGGATGACAGGAATGGGCGTCCACAAGAGGGGGGCAAGTGCCCCCCCCCCCCCCCCTGGAAATTTCCTGACCTGCTCTAAAAGGGGAATCTATGGGGACCCTGCGCTAAAGGGGGATCTATGGGGGACCCTGGCCTGCTCTAAAGGGGGATCTATGGGGGACCCTGGCCTGCTCTAAAGAGGGATCTATGGGGACCCTGTGCTAAAGGGGGATCTATGGGGACCCTGTGCTAAAGAGGGATCTATGGGGACCCTGTGCTAAAGGGGGATCTATGGGGGACCCTGGCCTGCTCTAAAGGGGGATCTATGGGGGACCCTGGCCTGCTCTAAAGGGGGATCTATGGGGGACCCTGGCCTGCTCTAAAGGGGGATCTATGGGGACCCTGGCCTGGCCTGCTCTAAAGGGGATCTATGGGGACCCTGCGCTAAAGGGGGATCTATGGGGGACCCTGGCCTGCTCTAAAGGGGGATCTATGGGGGACCCTGGCCTGCTCTAAAGAGGGATCTATGGGGACCCTGTGCTAAAGGGGGATCTATGGGGACCCTGTGCTAAAGAGGGATCTATGGGGACCCTGTGCTAAAGAGGGATCTATGGGGGACCCTGGCCTGGCCTGCTCTAAAGGGGGATCTATGGGGGACCCTGGCCTGCTCTAAAGGGGGATCTATGGGGGACCCTGGCCTGCTCTAAAGGGGGATCTATGGGGGACCCTGGCCTGCTCTAAAGGGGGATCTATGGGGGACCCTGGCCTGCTCTAAAGAGGGATCTATGGGGACCCTGGCCTGGCCTGCTCTAAAGGGGATCTATGGGGACCCTGCGCTAAAGGGGGATCTATGGGGACCCTGGTCTGCTCTAAAGGGGGGGGAACTATGGGGGACCCTGGCCTGCTCTAAAGGGGGATCTATGGGGGACCCTGGCCTTGCATGTTCTAAAGGGGATCTATGGGGGACCCTGGCCTGCTCTAAAGGGGGATCTATGGGGGACCCTGGCCTTGCATGCTCTAAAGGGGATCTATGGGGGACCCTGCTCTAAAGGGGGATCTATGGGGGACCCTGGCCTTGCATGTTCTAAAGGGGATCTATGGGGGACCCTGGCCTTGCATGTTCTAAAGGGGATCTATGGGGGACCCTGGCCTGCTCTAAAGGAGGATCTATGGCAGACCCTGCTCTAAAGGGGATCTATGGGGGACCCTGACCTGGCCTGCTCTAAAGGGGGATCTATGGGGTGGGAAAGGGACAGAGCATGGGTGACCTTAAAATGATGCCCCCCCCCCCCCCCTGAAAAAAGTTGTGTGGACGCCCATGATGACAGGTCTGTGTCCAGTCCACTCATGCCGAGCAGATACAGACATGGACTGCTCTTCTCTATGGGTGGTCAGATGTAAGTGGACCGCCTGTTCATTTACACCTGACTGCCATCTGACCCACTAGATGGAAGAGGAGCGATCCCCATGCATCTGTTTTTGGCAGATCTGATTGGATGTAGGCGGGTGTAAACAGACACACATCTGCTGCTCCATAGAGAAGAATGGAGGTTCCAATGGGTTCTGCCTGAAAAAACTGACAGCGGACCCGATCAGAACATCTGTAATGAAAGGGGCCTTAGAGTGGGGGAAGGGTTAGGTCCTGTGTGAAGTTTTTACCCCTCTGTTTGCAATGATGGTCACTGTCACTAAGAAAGCCAGAGGGAATCCCACCTTTTAGTTGTCCTCAAAACAAGAAGTAAGGAGGAATCTTCCGATGGGGACACCTATTGTGGGATCCCCCTCACCTTGGGAGATTTCCTCCCATTTCCTGTTGTGTCATTCAGGGAAAGGAGAAATCCTCAAAGAACCGAAACCGGCATTTTACCCTTCACCTACTTTATCCAAAAAAATATATAAAATACACTTTAAGCCCATATTGTCATCCTTTTGTATTAGGCTGTGTACTTTCTGTATGTACAGTGCTTTGCGAAAGTATTCGGCCCCCTTGAACTTTGCGACCTTTTGCCACATTTCAGGCTTCAAACATAAAGATATAAAACTGTAATTTTTTGTGAAGAATCAACAACAAGTGGGACACAATCATGAAGTGGAACGAAATTTATTGGATATTTCAAACTTTTTTAACAAATAAAAAAAAGAAAAATTGGGCGTGCAAAATTATTCAGCCCCCTTAAGTTAATACTTTGTAGCGCCACCTTTTGCTGCGATTACAGCTGTAAGTCGCTTGGGGTATGTCTCTATCAGTTTTGCACATCGAGAGACTGAAATTTTTGCCCATTCCTCCTTGCAAAACAGCTCGAGCTCAGTGAGGTTGGATGGAGAGCGTTTGTGAAGCAGTTTTCAGTTCTTTCCACAGATTCTCGATTGGATTCAGGTCTGGACTTTGACTTGGCCATTCTAACACCTGGATATGTTTATTTGTGAACCATTCCATTGTAGATTTTGCTTTATGTTTTGGATCATTGTCTTGTTGTAAGACAAATCTCCGTCCCAGTCTCAGGTCTTTTGCAGACTCCATCAGGTTTTCTTCCAGAATGGTCCTGTATTTGGCTCCATCCATCTTCCCATCAATTTTAACCATCTTCCCTGTCCCTGCTGAAGAAAAGCAGGCCCAAACCATGATGCTGCCACCACCATGTTTCACAGTGGGGATGGTGTGTTTAGGGTGATGAGCTGTGTTGCTTTTACGCCAAACATAACGTTTTGCATTGTTGCCAAAAAGTTTGATTTTGGTTTCATCTGAGCAGAGCACCTTCTTCCACATGTTTGGTGTCTCCCAGGTGGCTTGTGGCAAACTTTAAATGACACTTTTTATGGATATCTTTAAGAAATGGCTTTCTTCTTGCCACTCTTCCATAAAGGCCAGATTTGTGCAGTATACGACTGATTGTTGTCCTATGGACAGAGTCTCCCACCTCAGCTGTAGATCTCTGCAGTTCATCCAGAGTGATCATGGGCCTCTTGGCTGCATCTCTGATCAGTCTTCTCCTTGTATGAGCTGAAAGTTTAGAGGGACGGCCAGGTCTTCGTAGATTTGCAGTGGTCTGATACTCCTTCCATTTCAATATTATCGCTTGCACAGCGCTCCTTGGGATGTTTAAAGCTTGGGAAATCTTTTTGTATCCAAATCCGGCTTTAAACTTCTCCACAACAGTATCTCGGACCTGCCTGGTGTGTTCCTTGTTCTTCATGATGCTCTCTGCGCTTTAAACGGACCTCTGAGACTATCACAGTGCAGGTGCATTTATACGGAGACTTGATTACACACAGGTGGATTCTATTTATCATCATTAGTCATTTAGGTCAACATTGGATCATTCAGAGATCCTCACTGAACTTCTGGAGAGAGTTTGCTGCACTGAAAGTAAGGGGGCTGAATAATTTTGCACGCCCAATTTTTCAGTTTTTTATTTGTTAACAAAGTTTGAAATATCCAATAAATTTTGTTCCACTTCATGATTGTGTCCCACTTGTTGTTGATTCTTCACAAAAAATTACAGTTTTATATCTTTATGTTTGAAGCCTGAAATGTGGCAAAAGGTCGCAAAGTTCAAGGGGGCCGAATACTTCCGCAAAGCACTGTACTAAGGGTGGAAGGTGATTGGAACCAATGGGCAATTCCTGCCAACAACCAAAGATTTCCCATAGAGGAGAATTAAGGGGAAGAGAATAGAGCATGAGCAGATCCTTAATACAAAGTCACCCCGATACCGCCTTCCAGGGGATACAACCCGATTCTAGAGATGGTAATAAGGAGGGACAGACATTGGGATGGGAAGGAGAAAACATGATCACCAGATCCCATCCAATCACAGCACACACTGATCACTCCTGATTGTTATAGAGAGAAGTGGAGGAGGACTTCTAGATACATAGAAGGAATAGCTGGGAGAAATGTTCCCTGTAAGATAACAATGTATCCTATCTAGAATATACAGATGGAAGAGTGTATCATTGTATAATATACCGATGTAACAATGTATCATTCGTGGTGTAATACAGAGGGGTGATGGGATCCCTCCATCAGACAGGTGTACAATGTATCATTGCAGAATATACAGAGGAAGGGGCTCCTGTACACAGCGAGAAGCAACGTATCCTTCTATAATATACAGATCTAACAATGTATCCTCCTATAATACACAGATCTAACAATGTATCCTCCTATAATATACAGATCTAACAATGTATCCTCCTATAATATACAGATCTAACAATGTATCCTCCTATAATACAGAGATCTAACAATGTATCCTCCTATAATACAGATCTAACAATGTATCCTCCTATAATACACAGATCTAACAATGTATCCTCCTATAATACAGAGATCTAACAATGTATCCTCCTATAATACACAGATCTAACAATGTATCCTTCTATAATACACAGATCTAACAATGTATCCTCCTATAATACACAGATAACAATGTATCCTCCTATAATACACAGATCTAACAATGTATCATCCTATAATACACAGATCTAACAATGTATCCTCCTATAATACACAGATCTAACAATGTATCATCCTATAATACAGAGATCTAACAATGTATCCTTCTATAATACAGAGATCTAACAATGTATCCTCCTATAATACACAGATCTAACAATGTATCGTCCTATAATACACAGATCTAACAATGTATCCTCCTATAATACACAGATCTAACAATGTATCCTCCTATAATACACAGATAACAATGTATCCTCCTATAATACACAGATCTAACAATGTATCATCCTATAATACAGAGATCTAACAATGTATCCTTCTATAATACAGAGATCTAACAATGTATCCTCCTATAATACACAGATCTAACAATGTATCGTCCTATAATACACAGATCTAACAATGTATCCTCCTATAATACACAGATCTAACAATGTATCCTCCTATAATACACAGATCTAACAATGTATCGTCCTATAATACACAGAGGTAACAATGTATCCTTCTATAATACACAGAGGTAACAATGTATCCTTCTATAATACACAGATCTAACAATGTATCGTCCTATAATACACAGAGGTAACAATGTATCCTTCTATAATACAGAGGTAACAATGTATCCTTCTATAATACACAGATCTAACAATGTATCGTCCTATAATACAGAGATCTAACAATGTATCCTCCTATAATACACAGAGGTAACAATGTATCCTTCTATAATACACAGATCTAACAATGTATCCTTCTATAATACACAGAGGTAACAATGTATCCTTCTATAATACACAGATCTAACAATGTATCCTCCTATAATACAGAGATCTAACAATGTATCATCCTATAATACACAGATCTAACAATGTATCCTCCTATAATACACAGATCTAACAATGTATTCTTCTATAATACACAGATCTAACAATGTATCCTTCTATAATACAGAGATCTAACAATGTATCCTCCTATAATACACAGATCTAACAATGTATCCTCCTATAATACAGAGATCTAACAATGTATCCTCCTATAATACACAGATCTAACAATGTATCCTTCTATAATACACAGATCTAACAATGTATCCCTCTATAATACACAGATCTAACAATGTATCCTCCTATAATACACAGATCTAACAATGTATCCTTCTATAATACACAGATCTAACAATGTATCCCTCTATAATACACAGATCTAACAATGTATCCCTCTATAATACACAGATCTAACAATGTATCCTCCTATAATACACAGATCTAACAATGTATCCCTCTATAATACACAGATCTAACAATGTATCGTCCTATAATACAGAGATCTAACAATGTATCCTCCTATAATACACAGATCTAACAATGTATCATCCTATAATACACAGATCTAACAATGTATCCTCCTATAATACACAGAGGTAACAATGTATCCTTATATAATACAGAGATCTAACAATGTATCCTCCTATAATACACAGATCTAACAATGTATCCCTCTATAATACACAGAGGTAACAATGTATCCCTCTATAATACACAGAGGTAACAATGTATCCTTATATAATACAGAGATCTAACAATGTATCCCTCTATAATACACAGATCTAACAATGTATCCTCCTATAATACACAGATCTAACAATGTATCGTCCTATAATACACAGATCTAACAATGTATCATCCTATAATACACAGAGGTAACAATGTATCCTTATATAATACAGAGATCTAACAATGTATCCTTCTATAATACACAGATCTAACAATGTATCCCTCTATAATACACAGATCTAACAATGTATCGTCCTATAATACAGAGATCTAACAATGTATCCTCCTATAATACACAGATCTAACAATGTATCATCCTATAATACACAGATCTAACAATGTATCCTCCTATAATACACAGAGGTAACAATGTATCCTTCTATAATACAGAGATCTAACAATGTATCATCCTATAATACAGAGATCTAACAATGTATCATCCTATAATACACAGATCTAACAATGTATCCTCCTATAATACACAGATCTAACAATGTATCCTCCTATAATACACAGATCTAACAATGTATCCTTCTATAATACAGAGATCTAACAATGTATCCTTCTATAATACAGAGATCTAACAATGTATCCTCCTATAATACACAGATCTAACAATGTATCCTCCTATAATACAGAGATCTAACAATGTATCCTCCTATAATACACAGAGGTAACAATGTATCCTTATATAATACAGAGATCTAACAATGTATCCTCCTATAATACACAGATCTAACAATGTATCCCTCTATAATACACAGAGGTAACAATGTATCCTTCTATAATACACAGAGGTAACAATGTATCCTCCTATAATACACAGATCTAACAATGTATCCTCCTATAATACACAGAGGTAACAATGTATCCTTATATAATACAGAGATCTAACAATGTATCCTCCTATAATACACAGATCTAACAATGTATCCCTCTATAATACACAGAGGTAACAATGTATCCTCCTATAATACACAGATCTAACAATGTATCCTCCTATAATACACAGAGGTAACAATGTATCCTTATATAATACAGAGATCTAACAATGTATCCTCCTATAATACACAGAGGTAACAATGTATCCTTCTATAATACACAGAGGTAACAATGTATCCTTCTATAATACACAGAGGTAACAATGTATCCTTCTATAATACACAGATCTAACAATGTATCCTTCTATAATACACAGATCTAACAATGTATCCTCCTATAATACACAGATCTAACAATGTATCCTCCTATAATACACAGAGGTAACAATGTATCAGAGTGACAGGTGTAGACGGTGTGATCTCTATGAGCTCCTCTCCCCCCCCAAGCCATGCCGGTCGCGGTGCACCCTGGGAGCCGTCCTCCTCCTGTTACATTGTATCACTATTGCACGTTCCGTGGTTCCCGGACTCTGCAGGTTTCGGGGTTCCCTCCCCTCCCCCCCGAACCCCGGAACCAGCATCCATCCATCCATCCTCTACTCACACTGCACAGCCGGCAACCCCTCTGCGGCCGGCCCGGGGTCCATGGGGGAGGAGGGGCCCCCGGTCAGGGGCCAGGAAGAGCGCTGATCGCTGCACAGCACGGCGGATGTCTGGAGAGGAGAACTTCCGCTACCTAGAGGGCGCTATATCAGAGGAGAGGAGAGGAGAGCCTGGAGGAGAGGACACCGCACCCTGCATAGAGAATACAACTATGTATACTCATCTCCTCCCCAATGGAGGACACCGCACCCTGCATAGACAATAACCCCCCCACTATACTCATCTCCACCCCTATGGAGGACACCGCACCCTGCATAGAGAATAACCCCCCTCCCCTCCACTATGTATACTCATCTCCACCCCCCACTATGTATACTCATCTCCACCCCCCACTATGTATACTCATCTCCTCCCCCCACTATGTATACTCATCTCCACCCCCCACTATGTATACTCATCTCCATCCCCCACTATGTATACTCATCTCCACCCCCCCACTATGTATACTCATCTCCACCCCCCACTATGTATACTCATCTCCACCCCCCACTATGTATACTCATCTCCTCCCCTATGGAGCACACCGCACCCTGCATAAAGAATAACCCCCCACTATGTATACTCATCTCCACCCCCTAAGGAGGACACCCACCCTGCAAGAATTACAGGAGTCCCCCCCACTGTGTATACTCATCTCCACACCCCCTGTACTATGTATACTTATCTCCACCCCATCCCCCTGTACTATGTATACTCATCACCTCCATCCCCCTGTGCTATGTATACTCATCACCTCCATCCCCCTGTGCTATGTATACTCATCTCCACCTCCATCCCCCGGAACTCTGTATACTCATCACCCCTATCCCCCTTTCTACGAATACTCATCACCCCCATCCTGTACTATGTATACTCATCACCTCCATCCCCCTGTACTATGTATACTCATCACCTCCATCCCCCTGTACTATGTATACTCATCTCCACCCCATCCCCCTGTACTATGTATACTCAACTCCACCCCCATCCCCCTGTACTATGTATACTCATCACCCCCATCCTGTACTCTGTATACTCATCACCTCCATCCCCCTGTACTATGTATACTCATCTCCACCCCCATCCCCCTGTACTATGTATACTCATCACCTCCATCCCCCTGTATGTATACTCATCACCCCCATCCTGTACTATGTATACTCATCACCCCCATCCTGTACTATGTATACTCATCACCTCCATCCCCCTGTACTATGTATACTCATCTCCACCCCCATCCCCCTGTACTATGTATACTCATCACCTCCATCCCCCTGTATGTATACTCATCACCCCCATCCTGTACTATGTATACTCATCACCCCCATCCTGTACTATGTATACTCATCACCTCCATCCCCCTGTACTATGTATACTCATCTCCACCCCCATCCCCCTGTACTATGTATACTCATCACCCCCATCCCCCTGTATGTATACTCATCTCCACCCCCATCCCCCTGTACTATGTATACTCATCACCCCCATCCTGTACTATGTATACTCATCACCCCCATCCTGTACTCTGTATACTCATCACCTCCATCCCCCTGTACTATGTATACTCATCTCCACCCCCATCCCCCTGTACTATGTATACTCATCACCTCCATCCCCCTGTATGTATACTCATCTCCACCCCCATCCCCCTGTACTATGTATACTCATCACCCCCATCCTGTACTATGTATACTCATCACCCCCATCCTGTACTCTGTATACTCATCACCTCCATCCCCCTGTACTCTGTATACTCATCACCCCCAGATCTATCATGTCCTTTATTCTTACAGAGCTCTTCTCTCACTCACAGCTGTCAAAAGGAAAAAAAAAAAAAAAGGTCCTGCAAATGTTTATCAACATTGTTAAAGCTGCTAGATAAGTATAAACATAGTGTGTTACAATGTATCATTTCCTTCTTCCACATCAAAGGAATGAACTCCTGTCTGTAAGTCAGGGCAGTTTATCCTCCTAAAGACTTCTGAACGTTTTTCTCACACTTGTTGAATTACAATTACTTACAACCCCCAAACATTTTATTTATCATTTTTAGCAGAGACCCTAGAGAATAAAATGGCGATCATTGCAATATTTTATGCCACACGGTATTTGTGCAGAAGTCTTTCAAACGCAGTTTTTTGGGAAAAAATTCACTTTAATGAATTTAAAAAAAAATAAAACTAAACAGTAAAGTTAGCCCAATTCTTTTATACAATGTAACAGACGATGTTATGATGTTACGCCGAGAATGGCGAGAGAACCGAAATGTTTATTCTAAGCAAAAAAACTGTGATCCTCATTTTATCCAGAATCGTGCAGCTCTAATCTCTTATAATGTGCCAGGCAGTCTTCTGTAACATGCCAGCTATTCTACTAGTCCCTTATAACATGCCAGCTATTCTACTAGTCCCTTATAACATGCCAGCTATTCTACTAGTCCCTTATAACATGCCAGCTATTCTACTAGTCCCTTATAACATGCCAGCTATTCTACTAGTCCCTTCAGTGGCGGCTGGTGCTCAAAATTTTTGGGGAGGGGGGGCGCAAACAGAAAAATGTAATAGGCATTGTTTTGCGGCAAAAAACGTTGTAAAAAATTGCGTGACTTTGAGGTCGCAAAAGTGTGAAAGGGGCCTTCAGTAATTAAGGTATAGCGTGCCCCCTTTCAATGCAGAGAGACCAGCGTGCCCCCTTTCAATGCAGAGTGACCAGCATGCCCCCTTTCAATGCAGAGTGACTAGCGTGCCCCCTTTCAATGCAGAGTGACCAGCGTGCCCCCTTTTAATGCAGAGTGACCAGCGTGCCCCCTTTCAATGCAGAGTGACCAGCGTGCCCCCTTTCAATGTAGAGTGACCAGCGTGCCCCCTTTCAATGCAGAGTGACCAGCGTGCCCCCTTTCAATGCAGAGTGACCAGCGTGCCCCCTTTCAATGCAGAGTGACCAGCGTGCCCCCTTTCAATGCAGAGTGACCAGCGTGCCCCCTTTCAATGCAGAGATGCCAGCGTGCTCCCTTTCAATGCACAGAGACCAGTGTACCCCCTTTCAAAGCAGAGAGACCAGCGTGCCCCCTTTCAATGCACAGTGACCAGCATGCCCCCTTTCAGTGCACAGTGACCAGCGTGCCCCCCTTCAATGCAGTGACCAGCGTACATGCCCCCTTCAATGCAGTGACCAGCATACATTCCCCCAATGCAGAGACCAGCATACATGCCCCCTTCAATGCAGTGACCAGCGTACATGCCCCCTTCAATGCAGTGAACAGCGTACATGCCCCCTTCAATGCAGTGACCAGCGTACATGCCCTCTTCAATGCAGTGAACAGCGTACATGCCCCCTTCAATGCAGTGAACAGCGTACATGCCCCCTTCAATGCAGAGATCAGCGTGCATGCCCCCTTCAATGCAGTGACCAGCATACATTCCCCCAATGCAGAGATCAGCGTGCATGCCCTCTTCAATGCAGTGACCAGCATACATTCCCCCAATGCAGAGATCAGCGTGCGTGCCCCCTTCAATGCAGTGAACAGCGTACATGCCCCCTTCAATGCAGTGACCAGCGTACATGCCCCCTTCAATGCAGTGAACAGCGTACATGCCCCCTTCAATGCAGTGAACAGCGTACATGCCCCCTTCAATGCAGTGACCAGCATACATTCCCCCAATGCAGAAATCAGCGTGCGTGCCCCCTTCAATGCAGTGAACAGCGTACATGCCCCCTTCAATGCAGTGAACAGCGTACATGCCCCCTTCAATGCAGGGATCAGCGTGCATGCCCCCTTCAATGCAGTGACCAGCATACATGACCCCAATGCAGAGATCAGCGTGTGTGCCCCCTCACTTACCTGGAGCAGCAGCGGTGGCGGGCGGCTTCTCATCAGTCCCCCAGCATCGGCTTCTCCTTAGTCTCGGTGGCGCGTCTCCTCCAGTCCTCCTGCTCCCGCCTCCTCCTCGGCCAATGGCATGGGGTTTGCCTTGCGGGCAATCAGGAAGCGCGTATCGGACGTGCTTCCTGATTGGCCAGGAGGAGGATCAGTGTGACAATAGCGAATTTTCATTCGCTATTGTCACACAATGGGTGGGCTCAGGGCGCACTGCTCTGCCCCCAGGCTCCCCCCTTTGCATCACCCTATTAGAGCCTCTGGCTCTAATCAGGTGATTTAAAAAAAAAAAAACCCATTAAGCTCCATGCGTCCGGCGCCCCTGCGAGTCCCTTATAACATGCCAGCTATTCTACTAGTTCCTTATAACATGCCAGCTATTCTACTAGTTCCTTATAACATGCCAGCTATTCTACTAGTTCCTTATAACATGCCAGCTATTCTACTAGCTCCTTATAACATGCCAGCTATTCTACTAGTTCTTTATAACATGCCAGCTATTCTACTAGCTCCTTATAACATGCCAGCTATTCTACTAGCTCCTTATAACATGCCAGCTACTCTACTAGTTCTTTATAACATGCCAGCTACTCTACTAGTTCTTTATAACATGCCAGCTATTCTACTAGTTCTTTATAACATGCCAGCTATTCTACTAGTTCTTTATAACATGCCAGCTATTCTACTAGTTCCTTATAACATGCCAGCTATTCTACTAGCTCCTTATAACATGCCAGCTATTCTACTAGTTCTTTATAACATGCCAGCTATTCTACTAGTTCCTTATAACATGCCAGCTATTCTACTAGCTCCTTATAACATGCCAGCTATTCTACTAGTTCTTTATAACATGCCAGCTATTCTACTAGTTCTTTATAACATGCCAGCTACTCTACTAGTTCCTTATAACATGCCAGCTACTCTACTAGTCCCTTATAACAAGCTAGCAGATATACTGCGGCAGGCTGGCTCAGCTACGCGAACCGCCATACCTGTACAGTGGTTCACAGGAGCGCTCCTGGGGGCATGCGCCGCCCCCATTAGGAAGCAGAGGAAGCCGATCCACGGGACCAGCGGCCGTGATTGCCGCCGGGCACCCACGATCGCTCCCCACTGAGAGAGAACGACAGTCTGCTGTTGTAAACACAGCAGACCGCTGTTATCTCTGGAATTATCACAGAGCTCCTGTATAAGAACACAGGTCTCTGTGATCATTTCACAAGCCCATCCCCTGTACAGTTAGAAAACACTCCCCTGAGACTCACACTTAACCCTTTGATCACCCCTGGGTTAACCCCTTCCCTGCCTGTGTCATTAGTACAGTGACAGTGCATATTTTTAGCACCTATTACTGTAGTAATGTCACTGGTCCCCCCAAAAGTGTCAAAAATGTCAGTTTGGTGTCAGATCTGTCAGCCGCAATGTTGCAGTCCCGCTAAAAATCTCAGATCGCTGCCATTACTAAATGACGCATGCGCGCGGGAGTGACGTCATCGCGGCTCCAGCCAATCACAGCGCCGGAGCCGCCGAACCCGGAAGAGACGCCGAGGGATCATGGCAGCTCTGCGCACCCCTGAACTCTGCACTCTGTTCATTGCACACCCCTGAACTCTGCACTCTGTGTGTTGCGCACCCCTGAACTCTGCACTCTGTGCGTTGCGCACCCCTGAACTCTGCACTATGTGCGTTGCACACCCCTGAACTCTGCACTATGTGAGTTGCACACCCCTGAACTCGGCGCTCTGTGCGTTGCACACCCCTGAACTCTGCACTCTGTGCGTTGCGCACCCCTGAACTCTGCACTCTGTTCATTGCACACCCCTGAACTCTGCGCGTTGCACACCCCTGAACTCTGCACTCTGTGCGTTGCACACCCCTGAACTCTGCACTCTGCGCGTTGCACACCCCTGAACTCTGCACTCTGTGCGTTGCACACCCCTGAACTCTGCACTCTGTGCGTTGCACACCCCTGAACTCGGCACTCTGTGCATTGGCGCACCCCTGAACTCTGCAATCTACTGTATATGCAGCGAAAAACTGAACTCTGCACTCTGCATCCTCCAACTCTGCACATAGCACACCCCTGAACTCTGCACTCTGTATGTAAGGCACTCCTGGTATTTAATACCCCTTTAAGACCCTTCCACTGTTAGTGAAATTTGACCACAGTCACTATTTGATATGGCTTTGAGGGTGTGTGTGTGAGGGGAGGGGGTTTTGGGGGGACCGTGGTTGAGTTCCTGCACCTATTTTCTGAGAAAAAAAGCCCTGGCTATGAGTGGTCCCTCAGTCTTTTGGGACACACACAGGTGAGGGAAGCAGGGGGAAGGAGGAGGGGCAGGACATGACGTAGATCGCCATGTGACGATCTTACCAGGAATTGCCAAAGCCAGGTACCCGCTCACCCCAAAAAAGTGCCATACGTGGCAGTTGAGGGAGGGAACGAACAAGTGGAGCTTCCATATTTGGGTGGAGCTCCGCTTTAACCATGTCTTGTATTACATATTGTAATATACTGTATATCCATATTGCTAAGCAGACATTTTTCATTGCCTTTATTAGCAGCCTCTCATCCAATCCCCGCCAACTCTTTTCTGCCTTTAACTCCATACTTCATCCTCCACCCACTAACTCACTGCCCAGGAGATCACTAATCACTTAAATAAAGGATTGACGCAGTTTGTGGTGGGATCTTCACTGTATACATCTTTCTCCCATTTAACACTCCATATCCATAAGTAGTTTCAATACCAGTGGCGGCCCGTCCATTTGGGGCATAGGGGCGCCGCCCCCCCCAATCCATGCATCCGGCCCCCTAATCTACATGCAGGGTACCGAATGCATGGTATTTTGTTTTTGAAGCACGTGATTAAAGCCAGAGGCTCTATGTCATGGTCTTACCTTCTTGCTGTTCTCCTTCGTTTGACATGTGCTGGCGGCCATCTTGGTTTCTGGGTTTCTTGTAGCCTCCCACCCTGCGGCTCCTCCTTCCCACTGGGAGGAGCTGGATGCCTAGCTCATATATATAGGAGGTCTGTGGCTTCAGTTCCCTGCTTGGTCCTCCTGTGTTCACATGCTACCAAGACTGCTGCTACTTCTGGTTCCTGTTCCTGGCTTCGTCTGACTACCCTGTTGGTTCCTGATCCTGGCTTCGTCTGACTACCCTGTTGGTTCCTGATCCTGGCTTCGTCTGACTACCCTGTTGGTTCCTGATCCTGGCTTCGTCTGACTACCCTGCTGGTTCCTGACCCCTGGCTTCGCAAAGACTCTGCATCGGTTTCGCCATCCGTTTGGACTTTTGCTTTATAGCTTGTTTTTCAATAAAGCTGTCTTATTTTCACTTATCTGTTGTTGTACGTCTGGTTCATGGTTCCGTGACATTAGGACCAAGCCATGAATTCTGACGGTACAGGGCCATCCTCGCTACCCACGCTGGTTGCCAGACTTGATCAGCAGGATCACCTGTTGGGTCGGTTCGCCGTGGCGTTGCAAACCCTGCTTGAACGCACGGTACCACAGGCCACGAATTCTGACGGTACAGGGCCATCCTCACTACCCACGCTGGTTGCCAGACTTGATCAGCAGGATCACCTGTTGGGTCAGTTCGCCGTGGCGTTGCAAACCCTGCTTGAACGCACGGTTCTTTTCGCTCCCGTTGCCGATGGGTCGGTTGTCGCTCCTGGGTCCGCTCCTACTGCCGCTCCGGTTGTTGCGCCAGAGTCTACCCCGACACCTGTTGTTGCGCCCGCGGTGTTTCGGGGTATGTCCGGTTCTGCCCCCCTTCCACAGCGCTTTGGGGGAGAACCAACTCAGTGCCGAGGTTTCCTTAACCAGGTGGGCATTTATTTTGAGTTGCTGCCACATGCCTTTCCTACTGAGAGATCAAAGGTGGGCTTCTTAATCTCGCTGCTCTCGGACAAGGCCTTGGCCTGGGCCAGCCCTTTATGGGAGAACAACAATCCGGTGGTTGCCGAGTTTTCCGGTTTTGTTGCTTCTCTTCGGAAGGTATTCGATGTGCCGGCTCGTGCTGCCTCTGCTGCGAAGCTCCTTATGTCCATCAGACAGGGTTCACGATCCGTAGCTGAATACGCCATTGAGTTTCGTACCCTGGCAGCAGAGGTGGGCTGGAATAATGAGGCTCTGGTCGCTGCTTTCTCTCATGGTCTCTCGGATGCCTTGAAGGATGAGGTTGCAGCTAAGGACCTACCAGTGGAGCTCGAGTCTCTTATTTCTTTCCTGATTTTCATTGACACCAGACTCAGGGAGAGACCTTCCTTTAAGGAGAGTCTGCGGAGGCCTCCTAACAGATTGGCTCCTACCTTTGTTGTCCCACCCGTGCCTCCCTCTCCTCCCACGCCTCCTGGGGATGACTTGTCTGGGGGTGAACCCATGCAGCTGGGGTTTGCTCGCCTGTCCGAGGGGGAGAGGGTACTCCGGAGACGCGAGGGCCGATGCATGTACTGTGGTCTCGGTGGGCATTTTCGGTTGGCATGTCCGAACCGTCCAGGGAAACGCTCGCACCTGAGATCCTGTCGGGGGCAGATCTTGGGTGGAGTCTCCTCGTCCCCGGTTTCCCGTGTTGACAAACCACTGATCACTGTTGTCCTTTCCTGGGTCGGGGGCTCGGTGACGACCCAGGCGTTGGTGGACTCTGGTGCTGGTGGTTTGTTCATTGATAGTGTGTTCGCTGCCGCCAATTCCATTCCTCTGCAGGCTCGAGGTTCTCCTCTGGCTCTTGAGGCGATAGACGGCAGACCCCTTCTGCCGCCACACGTGACTCATGAGACCCTTCCAGTGGGGTTAGCCATTGGTGCCGTCCACAGAGAGTCGGTCTGCTTCCAGGTTATTTCGTCTCCACACTACTCGGTGGTCTTGGGGTACCCCTGGCTCCAGAAGCATAATCCGGTTTTCGATTGGAGATCGGCCGAGATCCTCTCGTGGTCACCGCAGTGTGGGACTAGTTGCATCCATGGGCCTGTCAAGTTGCTGTGTACTTCCTCGGACTCTCTGTTGCCCCCTGAATACGAGGAGTACCGGGATGTATTCGATAAGGTGCGCGCGGTTGCCCTACCTCCGCACCGCCCATACGATTGTGCCATCGAGTTACAATCTGGTGCCGTTCCTCCTCGTGGCAAAGTCTATCCACTGTCGGTAGCGGAGAATGAGGCCATGGAGGAGTACGTGAGGGAGGCGCTTTCACGTGGACACATTCGCAAATCCTCGTCCCCGGCAGGGGCTGGATTTTTCTTTGTGAAAAAGAAGGGCGGTGAGTTGAGGCCTTGCATCGATTACAGGGGTCTCAATCGCATCACGATCAAGAACGCTTACCCGATACCCTTGATTTCCGAGCTGTTCGATCGCCTTAAAGGGGCCACGGTCTTTACCAAACTCGACCTGAGGGCGGCATATAACCTCGTAAGGATCAAGGCGGGCGATGAGTGGAAGACCGCGTTTAACACCAGGACCGGTCATTATGAATCCTTGGTTATGCCCTTTGGGCTGTGCAATGCGCCCGCAGTCTTTCAGGAATTCATCAACGATGTTTTCCGTGACCTGTTGCAGCAGTGTGTGGTGGTCTACCTGGATGACATCTTGGTATATTCTGAGTCCATGGAGACCCACATTCTGGATGTCAAACGAGTGTTGCAACGGTTACGAGAGAACAAGCTGTTCGGTAAGCTTGAGAAATGCGAATTTCACCGATCCCAGGTAACCTTCTTAGGTTACATCATTTCCGCTGAGGGGTTCTCCATGGATCCTGAGAAGGTTTCGGCTGTCTTACAGTGGCCCCAGCCCAGTGGTCTTCGCTCCCTGCAGCGCTTTTTGGGCTTCGCCAATTATTATCGGAAGTTCATCAGGGACTTTTCCATGCTAGCCAAGCCTCTCACGGATCTGACCAGGAAGGGCAGTAATTCCCAGGTCTGGCCGCCCGAGGCCATCCGAGCTTTTGAGGCTCTAAAGTCCGCCTTTGTGTCGGCTCCGATTCTGTCGCATCCCAACCCTGGGTTGCCCTTTGTCCTCGAGGTGGACGCGTCTGAGACGGGAGTAGGCGCCCTTCTGTCTCAGCGTAGAACACCAGAGGGTCCTCTGCTTCCTTGTGGGTTTTACTCCCGGAAACTGTCTTCCGCGGAGTGCAACTACCAGATTGGTGACAGGGAGTTATTGGCCATCGTGCAGGCTCTTAAAGAATGGAGGCACTTGCTCGAGGGTTCGGTGGTTCCGGTTCTCATCCTGACGGACCACAAGAATCTGACCTACCTCTCTGAGGCCAAGAGATTGACACCACGTCAGCCCAGATGGGCTCTGTTCTTGTCACGTTTTAATTACGTGGTCTCCTACCTACCCGGTTCCAAGAACATCAGGGCTGATGCCTTATCACGGCAGTACTCCGACCTGTCCAGGGAGGAGTCGATTCCGACTTCGGTCATACCTCCGAATCAGATCCTGGCTGCCATTCGCACCAGCCTGACCTCTCCCCTGGGTGAGCAGATTTTGGCGGCTCAATCTGGTGCTCCCTCTGGGAGACCCAACGGCAGATGTTTTGTGCCTGAGGAGTTGCGCACTCGGTTGTTGCGAACCTACCATAACTCCAAGACCGCGGGGCATCCTGGAAAGAATCAGCTGTCCTGGGCTGTTTCACGTCTGTTCTGGTGGCCTTCCCTACGTTCCGACATCGCCGCATATGTAGCGGCATGCTCCGTTTGTGCCCAGAGTAAGTCCCCTCGGCACCTTCCGTTGGGCCTTCTGCAACCCTTAGCCACCGGGGAGCGCCCATGGTCACACCTGGGGATGGATTTCATTGTGGACCTCCCTGCATCCCGAGGCCATACGGTCATTCTCATGATTGTGGATCGGTTTTCCAAAATGTGTCACTGTGTTCCTCTCAAGAAGTTACCCTCTGCACAGGAGTTGGCCACGATTTTTGCCAGGGAGGTCTTCCGGTTGCACGGTTTGCCCAAGGAGATTGTGTCGGATCGGGGGAGTCAGTTTGTGTCCAGGTTCTGGCGCGCCTTTTGCTCCCAGTTGGGGATTCATCTCTCCTTCTCCTCGGCCTACCACCCTCAGTCCAATGGGGCCGCAGAACGATCCAATCAGGCCTTGGAGCAATTCCTTCGTTGCTATGTCTCCGATCACCAAGACAATTGGGTTGACCTCCTGCCTTGGGCTGAGTTTGCCAGGAACACGGCGGTGAACTCTTCCTCTGGGACGTCTCCCTTCATGGCCAACTATGGGTTCCAACCTGCCGTGTTACCGGAGGTATTCTCTCCCCAGGATATTCCGGCTGTGGAGGATCACCTTTCCGTCCTACGTGCTTCTTGGGTACAGATCCAGAAGTCCCTTGAGGTCTCTGCGCAGCGCCAGAGACTCCAGGCTGATCGCAGACGAGCGCCTGCTCCTTCCTACCAGGCCGGAGACCGTGTATGGTTGTCCACCCGCAACCTCAACCTTCGAGTGCCCACTCCCAAGCTGGCGCCTCGCTTTGTTGGTCCCTTCCGAGTGCTTCGCAGGGTAAACCCGGTAGCCTATGCCCTTGCGCTTCCTCCTGGCATGCGGATCTCCAACGTGTTTCATGTCTCCCTGTTGAAGCCTCTGGTGTGTAATCGTTTCACTTCCTCGGTTCCTCTGCCTCGTCCGGTCCGAGTGGGCAATCGTGAGGAGTATGAGGTGAGCAATATCCTGGACTCACGCCTGGTCCGCGGTCGGGTGCAGTTTTTGGTTCATTGGCGTGGTTATGGTCCAGAGGAGCGTTCCTGGGTTCCCTCCGCAGATGTCCATGCTCCTGCCTTGCTCCGAGCCTTCCACGCACGCTTCCCTCAGAAACCGTTCTTTACTCCGCGGAGGAGGGGCCCTTGAGGGGGAGGTACTGTCATGGTCTTACCTTCTTGCTGTTCTCCTTCGTTTGACATGTGCTGGCGGCCATCTTGGTTTCTGGGTTTCTTGTAGCCTCCCACCCTGCGGCTCCTCCTTCCCACTGGGAGGAGCTGGATGCCTAGCTCATATATATAGGAGGTCTGTGGCTTCAGTTCCCTGCTTGGTCCTCCTGTGTTCACATGCTACCAAGACTGCTGCTACTTCTGGTTCCTGTTCCTGGCTTCGTCTGACTACCCTGTTGGTTCCTGATCCTGGCTTCGTCTGACTACCCTGTTGGTTCCTGATCCTGGCTTCGTCTGACTACCCTGTTGGTTCCTGATCCTGGCTTCGTCTGACTACCCTGCTGGTTCCTGACCCCTGGCTTCGCAAAGACTCTGCATCGGTTTCGCCATCCGTTTGGACTTTTGCTTTATAGCTTGTTTTTCAATAAAGCTGTCTTATTTTCACTTATCTGTTGTTGTACGTCTGGTTCATGGTTCCGTGACACTCTAATAGGCTTCAAAAAAGGGTGGGCTCACCCCGAGCCCACCCAATTGTGTGACAGTAGCGAACATTCGCTATTGTCACAAGGATTCTCCTCCTGGCCAATTCAGGAAGCGGATCCTGAGACCTGTTTCCCGATTGGCCAAAAGGAGAAGCCATCCTATTGGTGAAGGAGGAGGGAGGAGGGAGGAGACGCAGGGGAAGCCCGACCAACAAAGGGGGCCACGGAGCAGACTGAGGGGGAAGCCTCCCCCTCCACATATCAGTCCAGGGGCAGCACAGGGTGAGTGGGCTGCCAAGTGGGGGGGGGGTATGATGTGCGATGCGGGCTGGAGCTGGTTTGGTCCATGGTCAGGTCCGTCTTTTTTACTAGTAATGGCAGCGATCTGCGATTTTTAGCAGGACTGCGACATTGCGGCGGACAGATGTGAGCCTAGGTGAGTGTTTACTAACTGTATGGGGGAGGGGCTTGTGAAATAATCATAGAGACCTGTAATCCTATATAGAAGGATAACAGGCGCTCTGTGATCATTTCAGAGAGAAGAACGGTCGGCTGTGTTTACAATGGCTGACCGTCCTTCTCTCTCAGCGGGGGAGCGATCGCGGCCGCCGGCCCCGTGCATCAGCATTCCCACTGCCTAGCGGGGGCAGGAGAGCTCCTCTGGCGGCACACGCTTGCCCCCCCCAGCTCCACTAGTACTATGCCGGTTCATGCAGCCGAGCCAGCCTGCCGCAGTGCGGTGGGCGGTCGGCAAGTGGTTAAAGAACCCTTGTTGGATCCCACCAATCTAAACAACTTATGCCCCATCTCCTTGCTCTCCTTTTCCTCCATACTCCTTGTATGTCTGGTCTACAACCAACTCAGTGACTATCTCACTGAGAAAACCCTTTCTCCATCCCCTTCAGTCTGGATTTCATCCTCCACACTCCACAGAAATTGCTCTCCTAGAGCTTGCCAACAATTTACTAATGGCTGAAACCAATAGACGCTATTCTGTACTCCTACTTCTGGACCTCTCTACTGTCTTTGGTACAGTTGGCCACCCCCTCCTCAAAAAAATCTCTAACTGTACTCTTCAGCAGTGCTGTATCTTGGCCTAGGCCGACAAGGCCCAGGCCTAGGGAGGCACTTTGCAGGGGGCAGCAAAAAAACAGCCTCCTCCTGGCTCCCGCGTGAAAAGGGTCCCCACTGGCTTGCTCTACACCTTTAGTATAGTGCCAGTCTAATGAGGCAAATTGGGCCGGAGGGCAGGGTCCAGGAGGCAAGTCAGTCTGGCAGCCCTATAAAGCGGTCACACTGCTAGTCTGCTACCTGTCGGTATGATAATACCGGCGGGTGAGGACATTCGGACAGACCGCAGGCCGCCGACTACACTTAATACAACTGGCCTGACGGCTGCCAATGCTAATAAGTGTGGCACTGCAGCCTAATGCTCAACCTACCCTCCTCCACCCCCAGGTATGGCCGGCATCATGTCAATAATATCATTTAATTTCTTTAAACATCCTTGTCCTTGAGCAAGAATATTGAGATGCATCATATACAATTAAGACTTCTAATTGTATATAATGGCAATAATATTTTGGACCTGCTGACCTCCATATGTGCTATCGCAATATGTCCCTGGATTAGTAAGATTTCTCCTTTCTTTTAGGATATTTGGAATTGTGTTTGCTGCCACTGATTATTTCACTTATTTATATAATGACTCTGGACTTCCTAGTCATTATACAAATAAGTTAAATAATCTTATGATTACAATCAGTGGCAGCAAACACAAGTCCAATTTTTTTAAAAGAAAGGAGTAACCTTACTAATCCCGTGACATGAGGCTGTACTAATGGGCACTGATGAGATGGCACTAATAAGCTGCACTGATGGACAATGATATGCTGCACTGATGGGTGCTAATAGGCTGCACTGATGGGTGCTAATATGCTGCTCTGATGGCCACTGATTAGTGGTGCGTACTGATAAACTGCACTGATGGGCACTAATGAGGCAGCAATGATAAGGCAGCACCAATATGCTGCACCGATGGGCACTGATAAGGCTGCACTGATGGGCACAAGGCGGCACTGATAAGCTTCACTGATGGGGCTGCACTGATATGCTGCCCTGATGGGCACTAATATGTTTCACCGATGGTCACTGACGAGGCTGTGCTGATGGCCTCTGATGAGATGGCACTGAGAAGCTGCACTGAAAAGGCAGCACTGATGGGCACTGATATGATGCACTGGTGGCCTCTGATGAGGCTGCACTGATATGTTGCATTGATGAGGCTGCCCCGATGGGCAGTAATGAGGCTGCACTGATGGGCGCTGATGAGGCTGAACTTATTTGCACTGATAGACTGTTTGTGGTCTGTGGTTAACAGATGACAGGGCGGGTTATAAACAGGAAAGTGTGTGGCCTTTACAGGAAGGGGTGGGTGATATTTAAATTATGGGGTGCCCAAATTTAGTCAGGCCTAGGGCAGCACAAAACCTAAATACACCACTGCTCTTCAGTGGTTCTCATCCTTCCTATCCCTCTGCACCTTCAGGGTCACTTACAATGCTACCTCCTCCTTTCCTCTTCCTTTTTTCCGTTGGGGTCCCCCAAGGGTTCTGTTCTTGGACCTCTTCTTTTCTCAATCTACGCCTCCTCCCATGGCTTTCAATACAATTTCTATGCTGATGACGTCCAGATCTTTCCCTCTACCCTTCAGCTCGCTCCACCAGTCTCCTCACGCATCACTAACTTACTAACTAACATACTGTATCTGTCTGGATGTCACATCACTTCCTCAAACTCAACCTCTCTAGAAGCGAGTTCATAATATTACCTCCGCCACGTTCCTCTTCCCCTGACTTCTCTGTCAAAATTGATGGCACAACTATCAACCTGTCCCCTCATGCCAGGGTGCGAGGTGTTATCTGGACTCTGAACTCTCCATTTGGACCCATATCCAATCACATTCCAAAGCTTGCTGCCTCAACCTCCGCCACATCTTCAGAAAACGCCCCTTTCCAACCAATGACACCACAAAGCTTCTAATTCACTGCCTGATCATCTCTCAACCTCGACTACTGCAACTCCCTCATTGTCTTACCCAGTGCCATCTTAAGAGCCTTATAGTCCCCTGGGCAATGCAGTGCACTGGGGCCCCCTGCCTACACAATCACCCACGAGAATATACTACAAGAGAGTACAACTACCTGGAGTATATACCTTACTATATACATATTACAGGGAACACTATATACTACAAGAGACTCTTGTAGTATATAGTGTTCCCTGTAATATGTATATAGTAAGGTATATCCTCCAGGTAGTTGTACTCTCTTGTAGTATATAGTGTTCCCTGTAATATGTATATAGTAAGGTATATCCTCCAGGTAGTTGTACTCTCTTGTAGTATATAGTGTTCCCTGTAATATGTATATAGTAAGGTATATACTCCAGGTAGTTGTACTCTCTTGTAGTATATATTTGTCCCTGTAATATGTATATAGTAAGGTATATACTCCAGCCTAGTTGTACTCTCTTGTAGTATATAGTGTTCCCTGTAATGTGTATATAGTACGGTATATACTCCAGCCTAGTTGTACTCTCTTGCAGTATATAGTGTTCCCTGTAATGTGTATATAGTACGGTATATACTCCAGCCTAGTTGTACTCTCTTGTAGTATATATTGGTCCCTGTAATATGTATATAGTAAGGTATATACTCCAGGTAGTAGTTGTACTCTCTTGTAGTATATAGTGTTCCCTGTAATATGTATATAGACTATATACACATTACAGGGAACACTATATACTACAAGAGAGTACAACTACTACCTGGAAGATATATACCTTACTATATACATATTACAGGGACCAATATATAGTAAGGTATATCCTCCAGGTAGTTGTCTCTTGTGTCGATGGAGAGAGAGAGTGAAAAAAAGAAAGAAAATCAAGCAGCCTGGCAGCTGGGCTGGCTGCCTTACCTTTCACAATGGCTGCACATGAAGGGAGAAGTTGGGTGGAGGCGGAGCCAGTCTTCTAGGCGCGTAGAGGAGGACGAGCCGATGAGGAGGATCCTCCTCCGCTGTGCATCATGGGTCTGCTCTGCTCTCAGAACGTGGTTGCTAGATGCCAACCGGCCTGACCTTAGCAACCAGTATGCAGTGAAGACTCGAGCTACCTGCGGACAACAACGGGGGGGGGCGGGCCCAGCAGACAACGGGGGGGGGGGGGGCTAGACCACCAGGTAAACTAAGTAATCTGGATTCTAGCCTGTTGACAGTAATCGCCACCATGTGTGTGGGGCCCCTTGGCAAGTGGGGCCCCCGGGCAACCGCCGGGCATGCCCATTGGAAAAGACGGCCCTGGTCTTACCTTTACATAGGCTACCCCCCCTTCAGTCCATCATAATTGCAGCTGTCAGACTCGTCTCCGTTACAAACCGCTCAGCGTCTGCTACCCCTCATTGCCAATCCCTCCATTGGCTGCCACTCACCCAACAAATTAAATTGTAAAACACTAAGGACGACTTACAAAGCCATTTACAACTCGGCCCCCAGCTACATAACTAAACTGGTCTCAAAATACCAACAAATCATTCTCTTCTTTGCTTCTAGGACCTCCTGCTCTCTGGCTCCCTTGTCACCTCCTTCCATGCTCGCCTCCAGGACTTCTCTCGAGCCTCTCCCATCCTCTGGAACTCTCTACCCCAATCTATCCGGCTATCTTCTACTCTGTCCACTAGAACTGCATGATTAATCGTTAAAAAATCGAAATCTCGATTCACCCCCCCCCCCCCCCCCACGATCCTCAATTCTTATAGAGCTGTTCTCTGCTCACTCACAGCTGTCAAAAAAAAAAGAGCCCCAGAAAATGTTTATCAACATTGTTAAGGCTGCTAGATAACTATAAACACAATGTGTTACAATGTACTTTGTTCTTTTAGATCAAAGGAATGAACGTCTGTAGGTGAGGGCAGTTTAACCTCTTAAAGACTAAACCTTTTTCTGACATTTGTTGCTTACAGGTAAAATCAGTATTTTTTGCTAGAAAATTAATTATAACCCCCAAACATTTTATATATTTTTTAAGAAAGACCCTAGAGAATAAAATGGCGATCGTTGTAATTTTTTTTATGTCACACTGTATTTGCGCAGAAGTCTCTCAAATGCAGTTTTTCTGTATAATGTAAAACATGATGTTAGGCCGCGAATCGCGAGAGAATTGTGATCTTTATTCGAAGCAAAAAATAGTGATTTTCATTTTATCCAGAATCATGCAGCTCTACTATACTGTATACTCATCACCTCCCATTCTGTACTATTTATACTAATCCCCCCCCCCCATCCTGTACTATGTATACTCATCACCCCCATCCTGTACTATGTATAACTGTATAATCATCACCACCCCACCTCCTGTACTCTGTATACTCATCACCATCCCCTGTTCTCTGTATACTCATTACCCCCATCCTGTACTATGTATACTAATCCCCCCTCCCCATCCTGTACTATGTATACTCATCAGCCCCCCATTCTGTACTATGGATACTCACCACCCCCATTCTGTACTATGGATACTCATCACCCCCCTACTGTACTATGGATACTCATCACCCCCATCCCGTACAATGGATACTCATCACCCCCATCCCATACAATGGATACTCATCACCCCCATCCTGTACAATGGATACTCATCACCCCCATCCTGTACAATGGATACTCATCACCACCATCCTGTACAATGTATACTCATCACTCCCATCCTGTACAATGGATACTCATCACCACCATCCTGTACAATGGATACTCATCACCACCATCCTGTACAATATATACTCTTCACTCCCATCCTGTACAATGTACACTCATCATCCCCATCCTGTACTCTGTATACTCATCACCCCCATCCTGTACTATGTGTACTCATCACCCCCATCCTGTACTCTGCACCATGTATAGTTATATGAACAGGCAGTCCAGTTTGATGGTGTCAGTAGTTATATCCTTCATGTATCACCCCCTGTATTTACACTCAGAGGACAGCCTGTTCCTGGTATAGAATGTACCCCTCATTTTACAGATCAGACTGTCCTCAGTATGCTGCCCAGCAGTATGTAATGTGTGTATGCCGGTCCCAGTGTCTCCAGCAGTATGTAATGTGTGTATGCCAGTCCCAGTGTCCCCAGCAGTATATAATGTGTGTATCCCAGTCCCAGTGTCCTCAGCAGTATATAATGTGTGTATCCCAGTCCCACTGTACCCAGCAGTATGTAATGTGTGTATGCCAGTCCCAGTGTTCCCAGCAAGATGTAATGTGTGTATGCCAGTCCCAGTATCCCCAGCAGTATGTAATGTGTGTATCCCAGTGTCCCCAGCAGTATGTAATGTGTGTATGCCAGTCCCAGTGTCCCCAGCCGTATGTAATGTGTGTATCCCAGTCCCACTGTACCCAGCAGTATGTAATGTGTGTATCCCAGTCCCACTGTACCCAGCAGTATGTAATGTGTGTATGCCAGTCCCAGTGTTCCCAGCGAGATCAAATGTGTGTATGCCAGTCCTAGTGTCCCCAGAAGTATGTAATGTGTATATCCCAGTCCCAGTGCCCCCAGCAGTATGTAATGTGTGTATCCCAGTCCCAGTGTCCCCAGCAGTATGTAATGTGTGTATGACAGCCCCAGTGTCCCCAGCAGTATGTAATGTGTGTATCCCAATCCCAGTGTCCCCAGCAGTATGTAATGTGTGTATGCCAGCCCCAGTGTCCCCAGCAGTATGTAATGTGTGTATCCCAGTCCCAGTGTCCCCAGCAGTATGTAATGTGTGTATACCAGTCCCAGTGTCCCCAGCAGTATGTAATGTGTGTATGCCAGTCCCAGTGTCCCCAGCAGTATATAATGTGTGTATGCCAGTCCCAGTGTCCCCAGCAGTATGTAATGTGTGTATCCCAGTCCCAGTGTCCCCAGCAGTATGTAATGTGTGTATACCAGTCCCAGTGTCCCCAGTAGTATATAATATGTGTATGCCAGTCCCAGTGTCCCCAGCAGTATGTAATGTGTGTATCCCAGTCCCAGTGTCCCCAGCAGTATATAATGTGTATATCCCAATCCCAGTGTCCCCAGCAGTATATAATGTGGGTATCCCAGTCCAAGTGTCCCCAGCAGTATATACTGTGTGGTTTTTGCAGATATGACCTCTGATTCTACCTCCTTTTATAACATGTTGGACATAAAAAGCTGAACCTTTACCTGTTTATTTCAGTTGTGTATGAAGTGGAGAAGGATTACAACCTTTGCAGATGAACACCCAAATTTGCGGGGTCGCAAACTGTACTAATTAAACGAAAATCGGACATTGTGTTGACGTACGATAAAAATTTTAAAGCCTGCACATCCAGTTTTTGATGTACGAAAATTCGTCATCAGCTGTCGAAAGCACTAAACGAACGATCTGAAAATTGGCAGATCGTTCGTCGGACTAAATTTTACTTGCAATTTTCTTATCGTGTGTATGGGCCTATACTCTCAGGTCCAGGAAATAAATCCAATGTCATTGTTTGTAAACAATGACTTTCTTTTTATAAACACAATCTTTGGTATGTTTCTGATTGGATTGTATTTTATGATGGTGTCTGCAATAACTGCACTAATGCTGGCCATACACTGTATGAAAAATCGTCCGAAATTCAGTCATTTGGACAGTTCTTTCGTTTTTCGGCCAGTTAATGGGCACGAATCGGTAATCGGTTGTGACGTTTTTGAGCCGAAAAAACGAAGGATAAGTTTGGAAATTTTCTGCCTAACGAACAATAAATTGAAAGGTTGATGTGTTTCTCGTCCAAACTGTTTGCACCCGGCATATGTGAAAAAACGAACAAAAAACTGATTAATTTATGTCCATTGAACGATTTATCGGTCTTTACATGATGGCACGATCGTCTGCTCTCACAGTCGAGTGTTCGTTTTTCGAAAATGAGTCTGAAGAATTTTTCGTATAGTGTATGGCCAGCATAAGGCTGCGTTCATATCTTGGCGTCTAGGCAGAAGTTCTTGTACTTCTTTTGGGTGACAGGAGTCCCATGATTCTGTTTGCATTATTTTACCGCAATTCGTCGGGTGACAATTGCGGCAAAATCGCGCTGGGTTTGGAGTGCCATTGGAAGTGACAGGAATCACACGGGCGTCCCCCAAGTTGCCGTGATTCGGGATCCCTGCGATTCTTCCCGTGATCGGGGATACCAAGATGTGAAGGGGGTGGAGCCTAAGCTGCAATGATACACTGAAAGTATCTTCTAATACACTGAAGATACATTGTATTTATATCCTCCATTATTATCTTTGCTGGTGTGGATTTTTCCTCTTCATCTGCAGGATGTCTCCTTTACCTGGATTTCCAGCTCTGGGAGGAGGTTATTCTAGACACTAGGTCACCCATCCTCCGCAGGTTGTGATTAGTGGCAGGCATAGGCGTGCACACAGGGTGCGCCGGGTGTGCCCTAATCACCTAATGTGCATTAGCATTATAACTCTGGGGCTGATTTACTAAAGGCAAATACAATGTGCATTTTTTTTATGGATTGAGTTGTCCAATGAATGTGTGCACTATTGTGCATTGATTCTATTTACTGTGATTGATATGAATAATTAATTTTAATCTTTTGGGGTATGAAAAAAGCAAGATTTTTTAAGATTTATGTATTTTTTTGCTGAATGGGGTAGCAAATTCCAATAAAGCCCCGTTTTCTTCTCCTTTTGTTACACCATGCGCTTTTCTGGGGTGTGGTGTTTGGCACGATTGGCTAGGTTGATACAACAGATTTATTAGGTAAATCTTCATTTTGCAAAGAATTCCCAATCACTTTGGCTTGCGAGAGGTAGCGGGATCATTGCCCGCATCCTCCACCAAAAAAAGAATTCCCAATCACGTGCAAGGAAAATAAGATAAAAGAAAACAAAAAAAAACAGCATTTTTGCTGGCACATGATTGGATGATGGAAGTCAGCAGAGCTTCATTTTACAAAGTGCACAGTCTATTTGCTGTTAGTAAATCAACCCATCTGTGTGCAGGCGAGGAGAGGGGAAAGACCTCCCACTTATTAGCTCTGCCATAAGAGAAGTGCTTACGCACCTCTCCTTCACTGCGCCGGAGATCACTGTGTCAGGGTCCGATGTATGTAGACATTCACATAAACATGCATGGCTGGGACAAGGGTTGGGCAGGAGGGGGGGGGGGGGGGGGTCTGCCCTGGGCACAACAGTTTATTGCAGGGATAGGAGGGCATCCAGACCCTAACCCTAAGGGAAAGGGGTTTGGCATCTGGATGACCTTGTCTTGGCACTGAACGCATGTGTGTTTGAGCATTGGGGTGCACACCCTGATGCAATAGGCTGCGCATACCTATGGTAACAGGATGTTCTTGTAATAAGTGTTCCCAGACTGTGATGATAATGAGGTACTGCCGTTCTGGGGCGAAATTTTTGTTATAGAAAAACTTTGCAACAACAGGACGCAGTTATGAAAGCATCACATGAACCTCGGCATAGGGTGGCAATGCTTTGCTCTAGCCCAGGGGTCTCCAAACATTCTAAACCAAGGGCCAATTTATTGTCCTTCAGACCTTAGGAGGGCTACACTGTGGCCATTGGAAGTAGAAAAAGTCCCAACGTCTATGGGAAAAAACAATGCCCCATCTTTGGTGTCACTGGCAGGAATAGTGCCCCATGATTGGTATTATTGCACTCCATTGTTGGTGTCATTGGGAGAAATTGTGTCCCATTGTTGGTGACAGTGGGAGGAATTGTGTCTCCTCATTAGTGTCATTGGTAGAAATGGTGCCCCATTATTGATGTCAATGGTGTCTCCATCCTGTCCTTCAGACCTTAGGAGGGCTACATTGTGGCCATTGGAAGTAGAAAAAGTCCCAACATCTATGGGAAAAAAACAATGCCCCATCTTTGGTGCCACTGGGAGGAATAGTGCCCCATCCTGGATTTTATTGCAATCCATTGTTGGTGTCATTGGGAGAAATTTTGCCGTATCATTGGGAGAAATTGTGTCCCATTGTTGTTGACAGTGGGAGGAATTGTGTCCCCTTATTGGTGTCATTGGTAGAAATGGTTCCCCATCATTGATGTCAATGGTGTCTCCATCCTGTTCTTCAGACCTTAGGAGGGCTACACTGTGGCCATTGGAAGTAGAAAAAGTCCCAACGTCTATGGGAAAAAACAATGCCACGTCTTTGGTGTCACTGGTAGGAATAGTGCCCCATCATTGGTGTTATTGCACTCCATTGTTGATGTCATTGGGAGAAATGTTGCCGTATCATTGGGAGAAATTGTGTCCCATTGTTGGTGACAGTGGGAGAAATTGTGTCCCCTTACTGGTGTCATTGGTAGAAATGGTGCCCCACCATTGATGTCAATGGTGTCTCCATCCTGTCCTTCAGACCTTAGGAGGCCTACACTGTGGCCATTGGAAGTAGAAAAGGTCCCAACGTCTATGGGAAAAAACAATGCCACGTCTTTGGTGTCACTGGGAGGAATAGTGCCCTATCTTTGGTGTTATTGCACTCCATTGTTGGTGTCACTGGGAGAAATTTTGCGGCATCATTGGTAGAAATCGTGTCCCCTCATTGTTGTCATTTGTAGAAATGGTACCCCATCATTGATGTCAATGGTGGAAATTGTGCCCCACCTTTGGTGTCTTTGTGTCCCATTGTTGGTGTTATTGGCAGGAATTGTGCCCATTCATTGCTGTCAGTGGCGGGAATCATGCCCCATTAATGGTATCAGTGGATGAAATAGTGCCCCAAGGGCCAGATAAAAGCAAGCAAAGAGCCACATCTGGTAGTTTGGAGACCTCTGCTCTAGCCAACAAAACTTTTACTGGATTGCTGGATTGCATGTGGAAGAATGTAAGATTCTATTTGGGTTTCTTTTCCTGTTTGTGACCCTGCAGAGGTGATATTTACCACTTTCTGTCCCTGATGGTGATCATAATGGGATTTGATGGGATTTGTCAACATGACAGGCACTGACAGCACTAAAAACATTGTCAGAAATTCCAACCCTTTCCAAACTTCCTGTCCTGGGAAGGGAAGCTCAGATGGTGTTAAAAGCCTGGCACCTGGCAGAGGTTCTAAACCTTCCCTGCATTTAAAACACATTGAGCCCCAGTTCACATCAGACATCGCATCTGATTCGGAGCGCACTTGTTCTGAAAATCACATGCGATGTCTGTGTGATGCGAATTCAGCCATACAGCCTAGGGGGTGCTTTCTCACTGTATGTGGGAGGGACTTGTGAAATCAACAGAGACCCGTGTTCCTAAATAGATGGGTCGCTGGCGCTCTGTGTTCAATCCTGAGAGTCTTTACAACAGCAGACCGTCATTCTCTCTCAGCGGGAAGCGATCGCGGGTGCCCGGCGGCAATCCGCCTTCCATGTGGATCAGCTTCCCAATGAGGACGGGCGGGTGCATGCCCCAGGGAGCACTGCCGTGCAGCCGTGCGGCGGGCGGTCAGCAAGTGGGTAAAACAGGATCCAATTCCACAGATGATATATGCACAGCGTTGGATTGGGTATGGGTACAGTCAGGGCCGAGACAAGATGTGGATTGGAGGGACGGTTGCCCTGGGCACAATGGTTTATTGCAGGGATGGAGGGGCGATTGACCCTAAACCTAAGGAAAGGGGGGGCACAGTTTGGCATCCTTGCCCTGGGCACTGGATGACCTTGTCCCGGTACTGGGTACAGTAGGGGACCTTGTCAATGCCAGGCTAGTACAGTCTGGGCTTGGACAAGGGGTGGGCAGGAGGGACGTATGCCCTGGGCGCAATGATTTATTGCAAGGATGGGGGGCCTTGACCCTAAACCTAAGGAAAGGGGAGGACAGTTTGGCATCCATGCCCTGGGCACTGGATGACCTTGTCCTGGCGCTGGGTACAGTAGGGGACCTTGTCAATGGCAGGCTATTACAGTCAGGGCCGGGACAAGTGGTGGGCAGGACGGGGCGGTTGCCCTGGGCGCAATGGTTTATTGCAGGGATGGGGGGGCCTTGACCCTAAACCTAAGGAAAGGGGGGGACAATTTGGCATCCTTGCCCTGGGCACTGGGTATAGTATGGGACCTTGTCAATGGCAGGCTATTACAGTCAGGGCCGGGGCAAAGGGTGGGCAGGAGGGACGATTGCCCTGGGCGCAATGGTTTATTTCAGGAATGGGGGGGGGCCTTGACCCTAAACCTAAGGAAAGGGGGGGACAGTTTGGCATCCTTGCCCTGGGCCCTGGATGACCTTGTCCTGGCACTGGGTACAGTAGGGGACCTTGTCAATGGCAGGCTATTACAGTCAGGGCCGGTACAAGGGGTGGGCAGGAGGGCTGTATGCCCTGGGCCCAATGGTTTATTTCAGGAATGGGGGGCGCATTGACCCTAAACCTAAGGGAAGGGGGGGCACAGTTTGGCATCCTTGCCCTGGGCGCTGGATGACCTTGTCCTGGCACTGGGTACAGTAGGGGACCTTGTCAATGGCATGCTATTACAGTCGTGGCCGGGACAAGGGGTAAGCAGGAGGGGACGGTTGCCCTGGGCGCAATGGTTTATTGCAGGGATGGGGGGGGCCTTGACCCTAAACCTAAGGAAGGGGGGGCAGTTTGGCATCCTTGCCCTGGGCACTGGGTATAGTATGGGACCTTGTCAATGGCAGGCTATTACAGTCAGGGCCAGGACAAGGGGTGGGCAGGAGGGATGGTTGCCCTGGGCGCAATGGTTTATTTCAGGAATGGGGGGGGGCCTTGACCCTAAACCTAAGGGAAGGGGGGAACACAGTTTGGCATTCTTGCCCTGGGCGCTGGATGACCTTGTCCCGGCACTGGGTACAGTAGGGGACCTTGTTAATGGCAGGCTATTACAGTCTGAGCTGGGACAAGGGGTGGGCAGGAGGGGGCGGTTGCCCTGGGCGCAATGGTTTATTTCAGGAATGGGGGTGGCCCTGACCCAGTGCCGGGACAAGGTCATCCTTGCCCTGGGCACTGGATGACCTTGTCCCGGCACTGGGTACAGTAGGGGACCTTATCAAAGCCAGGCTATTACAGTCAGGGCTTGGACAAGGGGTGGGCAGGAGGGACGGTTGCCCTGGGCGCAATGATTTATTGCAGAAAGGGGGGGGCCTTGACCCAATGCCGGGACAAGGTCATCCTTGCCCTGGGCACTGGATGACTTTGTCCCAGCACTGGGTACAGTAGGGGACCTTGTCAAAGCCAGGCTATTACAGTCAGGGCTGGGACAATGGGTGGGCAGGAGGGACGGTTGCCCTGGGCACAATGATTTATTGCAGAAAGGGGGGGGGCCTTGACCCAATGCCGGGACAAGGTCATCCTTGCCCTGGGCGCTGGGTGACCTTGTCACGGCACTGGGTACAGTAGGGGACCTTGTCAACGCCAGGCTATTACAGTCAGGGCTGGGACAATGGGTGGGCAGGATGGACGGTTGCCCTGGGCGCAATGATTTATTGCAGAAAGGGGGGGGCCTTGACCCAATGCCGGGACAAGGTCATCCTTGCCCTGGGCGCTGGATGACCTTGTCCCGGCACAGTAAGGGACCTTGTCAATGGCAGGCTATTGAGCCCAGAAGTTGGGCCTCAACTTAAACTTTGAGGTCATCATTTTTTTTTCACCCCCCCCCCCCCCTTATTTTAAGTGCTGCTGTTTGCTTTCCCTAAATCCTGAACCCACGCCATCAAGCAGCGGCGTTAGGTGTCTGGATCGTGTAACATATTTATGTTCTAAAGTCGGAAGCCGAAAGCCACAGCCTGAGCATTATAGCACGCTGGCATTAATAAATTATAGATCGCAAGGCTGAGAGAGGGAAATTGCTGTCACTAAACCTCCGCTTCACTCTCCCAATTCTCCTCCTTGTGGATGTTAACTCAGAAAGCATCACTCAATGACTCGTTAGTTTGATAAACTGTCATAAGCGAGGAGCTACAATGGGAACGAGGAACACGGCAGCGTTTATGAGGCTCGGGGGACTTCTGCAAACACAAGAAGTCTTTAGGAGCTGAAACAGAGCCAGGACTTCGCAATCTTTTCATTTTTTCTTTTTTTCTTTGTTTCTGTTGCTGCAAAAAAAAAAATGTCACCGCTGAAAAATAAAAGCCGCTGTTCCCTGTAGGGGTTCCTTTTACCTCCCCCGTTTTCCTGCTTTGTTCCAAAAATCCATTGTCACTCTCCGCTCCCACCTTGGACAGCAGGTGACGGGGGCCGCCGTCTACAGTTCATAAGGATGCCGCATCCGAATCAGAAAATTCAAAGCTAAGGCGGCGTGTTTCAGTGACAGGGACTGCGGCTCACCGCCCCCATTCAATGGGGGGAACTGAGAAAGGACTTTGTTACACTAGACATGTGCACTTCGTTTTGTTCTGAATCGAAATTCGGGCAAATTATTCGTTATTCGGAAATTTATATGTATCCGAATTACCGAATTACAATAGTAACGGACCTAAACGAATCCAAGATAACAAACCGAAAGTTGGGCGAAATTTTTCTCTATTCAGAAATTTGCATGTATCCAAATTACCGAATTACAATAGTAACGGACTTAAACGAATCCAAGATAACGAACCGAAATTCGGGCGAAATTTTTCGTTATTCGGAAATTCACATGTATCCGAATTACCCAATTACAATAGTAACGGACTTAAACGAATCCAAGATAACGAACCGAAAATTCGGGCAAAATTTTTTTTTATTCAGAAATTCACATGTATCCGAATTACCGAATTACAATAGTAACGGACTTAAAGGAATCCAAGATAACGAACCAAAATTCAGGTAAAATTTAATGTTATTCGGAAATTCACATGTATACGAATTACCCAATTACAATAGTAACGGACTTAAACAAATCCAAGATAACAAACCGAAAATTCAGGCGAAATTTTTTTTATTCAGAAATTCACATGTATCCAAATTACCTAATTACAATAGTAACAGACTTAAACGAATCCAAGATAACGAAACGAAAGTCGGGCAAAATTTTTCTTTATTCGGAAATTCATATGTATCCAAATTACTGAATTACAATAGTAACAGACTTAAAGGAATCCAAGATAACGAACCGAAATTTGGGCGAAATGTTTCATTATTCGGCAATTCATATGTATCCAAGTTACCAAATTACAATAGTAATGGACTTAAATTAGAGAGGAATTTGACTAGAATCGAATTCAAAAACAAATTCGAATGGAAATGGAATTAGAAAAAAAAATTGAAATCGATTTTCGAAAAACAAATACAATAAAATAAAATATTAAAAATTAAAGCAATAAAAAAATAAAAGAATATTAAAGAATAGAATTTAAATAAATAGAACAAAATTCGAAATTGGAATTCGAAAATAAATTTGAATCAAATTTGAAAACAAATTTGATTGGAAATCGAATTAGAAGAAATTAGAAATCGATTTTCGAAAAACAAATACAATAAAATAAAATATAAAATAATTACAATAGTAACAGACTTAAACGAATCCAAGATAACAAACCGAAATTCAGACGAAATTTGACTAGATTCGAATTTGAAAACAAACTCAAATCGAATTAGAAAACAAATTTAAAAACAAATTCGAATGGAAATCGAATCAGAAAAAATTAGAAATAGATTTTGGAAAAACAAATACAATAAAATATAAAATAATTACAATAGTAACGGACTTAAACGAATCCAAGATAACAAACCGAAATTCGGGTGAAATTTGACTAGATTCGAATGTGAAAACAAACTCCAATCGAATTCGAAAACAAATTTGAATCAAATTCGAAAACGAATTCAAATGAAAATTGAATTAGAAAAAAAAAATTAGAAATCGATTTTCGAAAAACAAACACAATAACATAAAATATAAAATAATTACAATAGTAACAGGCTTAACCACTTGCCGACCGCCGCACGCCGATCTACGTCGGCGGTCAGCCCCTCACAGGCAAAGTGACGTAGGGCTACGTCACTAGCTTGTGAGGGTCTAGGGAGCGAGCGCGCGCCGCCGGAGGCGCGCTCCCGCTCCCGCGTGGTCACGGACCCCCCCGCGCGTGTGACCGGCGGACCCGATGTCCGCCGGCCACTCTGCGATCGGCGGGGGAGAGGGAGAAAGTCAGGCAGCTTGTGTAAACAAGCTGCCTGTCATTCTCCCCTCTGTATGAGAGCTGATCATATGGATCTACTATGTAGATCCGTTGATCACTCTGCATACAGCTGAAGCCACAGCCAATCACAGTAAGAATCACGCCCCTAGGGACACACACAGCCCCTCCCTCTCAAATAAAGTTAACCCCTTCACTACCAGTGTATTTTTACAGTAACAGTGCATATATATAGCACTGATTACTGTAGAAATGTCACTGGTAACCCCAAAAGTGTCAAAAATGTCAGTCAAGGGTCCGATCTGTCCGCCGCAATGTCGCAGTACCGCAAAAAAAATCGCAGATCGCCGCCATTACTGGTTAAAAAAAAACCAACAAAAATGACAAAAATCTTTCCCTTAGTTAGTAAACGCAATAACTTTTGCGCAAACCAATCAAAATACGCTTTTTGCGATTTTTTTTACCAAACATAGGTAGCATAAAACAAATTGGCCGAAAATGTTAAAAAATTTTGATTTTTACTTTTTTTTGGGGGGGAATTTCATATAAAAAAAAGGGAAAAATATTGCTATTTTTGCAAAATTGACGCTCTTTTTTTGTTTATAGCGCGTGATCAAAAAATCGCACAGGTGATCAAATACCACCAAAAGAAAGCTCTGTTTGTGGGAAAAAAAGGACGCCAAATTTGTTTAGGTACAGCGTCACACGACCGCGCAATTGTCCGTTAAAGTCACGCAGTGCCGAATCGCAAAATAGCCCCTGGTCGTTTAGCAGCCAAATCCTCCGGGGCTTAAGTGGTTAAAGAAATCCAAGATAACGAACTGAAATTCAGGGAAAAATTTGACTAGATTCAAATTTGAAAACAAACTCAAATCAAATTCAAAAACAGATTTGAATCGGGTTTGAAAACTAATTTGAATGGAAATTGAATTAGAAGAAATTAGAAATCGTTTTTTGAAAAACAAACACAATAACGTAAAATATAAAATAATGAAGCAATAAAGTAAAAATAAAAGAATATTAAAGAATAGAATAGAATTTAAAAGAGCAGAACAAAATAGAATATGACCGTCTTCTAAAAGTCAAATTTCGAATAGAATAAATTAGAATAGAACCCAAAATAATAGAATTGAAAATAAAACAATAGAATAGAAAATAATAGAATAAAAAAGAATATAATAGATAAACAATAGAAAAAAATAGAAAAATATATAAAGAGTTTAACCATCTTCAAAAATTCGAATTTGGAATAGAATGAATTCTAATAGAAAATAATAGAATAGAAAATAAGAGAATAGAATAGAAAAGAATTTGAAAAACATTCTATTTGAATTTCGGAAGATAGTTATATGTTTTTTTTCTATTTTATTCTATTCTGTTCTAATTTTTGAATTGTCAGACAATCAGTATTATTAATCTAATGCAAAAGCTGCATTTAAATGGAATTTTTTCTTTTAAATTTAAATACCGATTGGATAATTTTTTAAACATTTTTTTTTCGAATGAGGTTGAATTTTTTTTCAAATATGGTGATTTTTTTTTTCGAATTCGGTAATTTTTTTTTCGACTTCGGTGAATTTTTTTTATTCGAATTTGAATACGAGACTAAACAAAATGAATTCTGAAAACAAATGAAACAAATGTAACAAATTTATTAAAATAACAAATCGAAACAAAACTAATTTTTTTTTTGTTGCACATGTCTATTTTACACCAAATCGCATCAGATATGGGTGTGCATGGAGGTGATGGGGGGTGCCTGGTGTCCAGAACAGGGGGGAGGGAGGGTGCACAGAGAGACTTCTTCTTTACTCAGATCATTGGAGGGCCTCTACATGCAGCCGAACTACACTGTATCTGAGCACCTCAAATTTAAAACTCTCTTTAATACATTTTTATTATTCAATGCAAACTCTCCCATCCATCCATCCATCCATCCATCCATCCATCCAGGTCTTCATGCTTTATTTTGTTTAGAAATCACCTTGAAAAACGCCCCCCCCCCCTAGCATTTCTGGCCAAGGCCATCTTGAGTAAGGGCAGATGGTTCATGTAGCATTTACTTCCTGGAATCAGAGGCACATACATACAGGGGTTGCACCAGTGGGGTATTTAGGTTTTGTGCTGCCCTAGGCCTGACTAAACTTGTGCAGCTCCCTAATTGAAATATGACCCACCCCTTCCTGTAAAGGCCACACTCCTTCCTGTTTATGACACGCCCTTTCATCTGTAATCCACAGACCACAACTACAGTCTATCAGAGCCCATCAGTGCCGCCTTATCAGTGCCCATCAGTGCCCATCAGTGCAGCTTCATTAGTGCCCATCAGTGCAGCATATCAGTACAGTCCCATCAGTGGCCATCAGTACAGCCCCATCAGTGGCCACCAGTGTAGCCTATCAGTGCATCGTATCAGTGCCCATCAGTGCATCGTATCAGTGCCCATCAGTACAGCGTATCAGTGCCCATCAGTACAGCTTATCAGTGCCTCTTCATCAGTGGCCGTCAGCACAGCCTCATTAGGGGCCATCAGTGCAGCCTATTAGTGCCCATCAGTGCAACATATCAGTGCCCATCAGGGCACCATATCAGTGCAGCCCCATCAGTGAAGCTTATCAGTGCCGCCTTGTGCCCATCAGTGCAGCCTCATTAGTGCCCATCAGTGCAGCATATCAGTACAGCCCCATCAGTGGCCATCAGTACAGCCCCATCAGTGGCCACCAGTGCAGCTGGAGGGCCGCCAGGGGTTGTGCCCCTTTACAGTAATTGGAAATCTTTTGGGGACAGGACAGAGGCGTAACTAGAACCTTCAGGGCCCCGGTGCAAGAATCTATGAAGGGCCCCCCAGACCCCTGGCCGGGGCCCTTCCCACTGATCCTGGGGCCCTTTACTCTTGTTGTGGGGCCCTTTATTACGGTCCTGCAGCGGGACCCTTTAACAAGTTCTGCAGTGGGCCCCCTTCCTGCCATCTTGGGGCCTCCCCATGGTGGTGGAATGCCAGGGCCCGGTCGCAAATGTGACCTTTATGGTCCTGGAAGTTCACCCACTGGTGTCAGTAGTTTTTATTTTTTGGAATTTTAATTGTATTATTTTTTATCATTTTATTTTATTTCTTTTACAATGTCACTGACTATGACTCTGTCCATTCAGAAAAGGAAGGAGCTGGTAAATTACATATTTACTGACCCCTTCCAGATTCTCTATTGTGACACATCCCCTGCAGCAGCTGGCAGGAGAGGGAAGGGAGCACAGTGGGGCGAGAGGGAGCAGCACAGAGGGGGGACCAGGGGAGCACACAGGGGCCCAGAGACAGCAGAACACAAGTGAACTGGATAGGAGGAGTGGCGGGGGCAGCATACAGAGGAACCAATCTCCTCCATTTTCCTCCTGCAGCTACTGGAGGAAAAAGGAGGAGAGTGATTTCTCTACATGCTTCCCCCGCCCCCCCCTCCTATCCAGGTGTACAGGGGAGCCGCATGGGGCCCGGTTGCAATTGCAACCCCTGCAACCCTTGTAGTTACGCCCCTGGGACAGGATACAATAATAATATTTTTTCTTTACTAGAATCTGACCACATAAGGGAGACCTTCCACAGACCTGTGCTGACCAATGCATGTACTGATTCAATGTACTGATTCAATGCAATATGCTGCATCACCACTAGAGGTCTCCTGGGTATTATATATACAGTATGTGCAATGTTTTAACATACAAGTGTAGTTTTGTAGCATATATACCCATACCTCCCAACTTTCTGAGATGGGAATGAGGAGCACCTATTAGCAAAAGTATGTAGGCATAGAACACACCCCCGCCACGCCCTCTTAAAGGAGAATTATACAAAAAAAAAAAGATTAGGTTTTTTAACCACTTAAGCCCCGGAAGATTTTACCCCCTTCCTGACCAGGGGGTATTTTGCGATTCGGCACTGCGTGACTTTAACGGACAATTGCGCGGTCGTGCGACGCTGTACCTAAACGAATTTGACGTCCTTTTTTTCCCACAAACAGAGCTTTCTTTTGGTGGTATTTGATTTACCTGTGCGATTTTTTGATCATGCGCTATAAACAAAAAAAGAGCGTCAATTTTGCAAAAATAACAATATTTTTCACATTTTTTTATATGAAATTCCCCCCAAAAAAAAAGTAAAAATCAAAATTTTTTTAAATTTTCGGCCAATTTGTTTTATGCTACATATGTTTGGTAAAAAAAATTGCAAAAAGCGTATTTTGATTGGTTTGCGCAAAAGTTATCACGTTTACTAACAAAGGGAAAGATTTTTGTCATTTTTGTTGTTTTTTTTTTAACGCGTAATGGCGGCGATCTGCGATTTTTTTTGCGGTACTGCGACATTGGGGCGGACAGATCGGACCCTTGACTGACATTTGTGACACTTTTGGGGTTACCAGTGACATTTCTACAGTAATCAGTGCTATACATATGCACTGTTACTGTAAAAATACACTGGTTGTGAAGGGGTTAACTTTATTTGGAAGGGAGGGGCTGTGTGTATCCCTAGGGGCGTGCTTTCTACTGTGATTGGCTGTGGCTTGAGCTGTAAGGACACTGATCAACGGATCTACATACTAGATCCGTTTTATCAGTGTCTTTACAGCGAGGAGAATGACAGGCAGCTTGTTTACACAAGCTGCCTGACATTCTCCCTCTCCCCCGACGATCGCCGAGTGACCGGCGGACATCGGGTCCGCTGGTCACACGCGCGGGGGGGTCCGTGACCACGCGGGAGCACGCCTCCGGGGGCGCGCGCTCGCTCCCTAAACCCTCACAAGCTAGTGATGTAGCCCTACGTCACTTTGCCTGTGAGGGGCTGACTGCCGACGTAGATCGGCGTTAGGCAGTCGGCAAGTGGTTAACCACATTCCTTTATACTGGCATTTGAAATTTACAAATGTAACAATTTAGAAATTGGATTAAAGGTTTGGCACCAGGAAACACTTTTTGAAAGATAAAAATTGCATTTTATATACAACTATATAGATCAGACCAAAATGAGGGACAAATGAGGTGGAAAGAGGGACAGAGGGACATTGTTTCAAATCATGTATAGTCCCTCGAAATCAGGGACCGTTGGGAGCTATGTATACTTTGTAAAGATTAATCCATCTCCTCCCAAAACAGGTCTCAGATGCAGCATAGACCTGCTCCACCACTCCCTCTTTCTGCTGCATTAGACACAGTATCATAGCTCCCAACCAGGGGCATAACTACAGGGGTTGCAATCACAACCAAGCCCCATGCTCCAGGGGGCCTGTCTGGCTCCCCTGTACACCTGGATAGGAGGGGCGGGTTGCCCCGACCCCCCCCCCCCCCCACTGTGCTCCCTCCTCTCACCTGCCAGCTGCTGCAGGGGATGTGTCACAATAGACATCCAGGAAGGGGTCGGTAAATATGTAATTTACCAGCTCCTTCCTTTTCTGAACGGACAGAGTCATAGTCAGTGACATTGTAAAAAAATTAAATAAAATGATAAAAAATAATACCATTAAAATACCAAAAAACAAAAACTACTGACACCAGTGGGTGAACTTCCAGGATCGCAAAGGTCACACTTGCAACCGGGCCCTGGCATTCCACCACTGTGGGGAGACCCCAAGATGGCAGGAAGGGGGCCCACTGCAGAACTTGTGAAAGGGTCCCACTGCGGGACCGTAATAAAGGGCCCTGCATTGAGAGTAAAGGGCCCCAGGATCAGTGGGAAGAGCCCCCGGCTTGAAGGGAAGGGTCCCGGCTAGGGGTCCGGGGGACCCTTCATGGATTCTTGCACCGGGTCCTGAAGGTTCTAGTTACGCCTCTGCTCCCAACTATGATAGCAGAAACACGAGATCTCCATCTTCCCCTCTCACAGAACGGTGGTATGTCTTATTTACATAGGCAGACCGCCGCTCTGCCTCTCCTGGGAAAGATCGTCGGGTGTCGGGGAACATCAGGTCAGCTGGGACCACTGATTGGCTCCCCCTGTGTCCAGTCACAGCCGCAGAGGGTCGCTGGCGGCATGCGCACGCCCCAGACCCAGTGCATGAAATTATGTACAGGTACGTGATTTGACACAGGAGGGCCGCCCTGCTGCAATATAGCTGCGTGGGGCGGTTCAGAAGGGGTTCATTTGTGTGTAATCTGTGTTCCTGTCCCCATCTGTCCTAATGAACAGTGTTAGTGAAGTGATATCACCCTAAGGGTCCTTTCACACGGCCTTTCCGCCCAACGAATTCAGTTCTGCTCAGCGGGGATCGATCTGCCAATCCCCGCTGAGCAGGAGGATGACAGGTCTGTGTCCGCTCACTATGCAGAGACGGACCTGTCAGATCCCCATTGATCAGGCGGGTGACAGGTCTGTGCCCGCTCACTATGCAGAGACGGACCTGTCAGATCCCCGCTGAGCAGGCGGGTGACAGGTCTGTGTCCACTCACTGTGCAGAGACGGACCTGTCAGATCCCCGCTGAGAAGGCGGGTGACAGGTCTGTGCCCGCTCACTGTGCAGAGACGGACCTGTCAGATCCCCGCTGAGCAGGCGGGTGACAGGTCTGTGTCCGCTCACTGTGCAGAGACGGACCTGTCAGATCTCCGCTGAGCAGGCGGGTGACAGGTCTGTGTCCGCTCACTGTGCAGAGACGGACCTGTCAGATCCCCGCTGAGCAGGCGAGTGACAGGTCTGTGTCCGCTCACTGTGCAGAGACGGACCTGTCAGATCCCCGCTGAGCAGGCGGGTGACAGGTCTGTGTCCGCTCACTGTGCAGAGACGGACCTGTCAGATCTCCGCTGAGCAGGCGGGTGACAGGTCTGTGTCCGCTCACTGTGCAGAGACGGACCTGTCAGATCCCCGCTGAGCAGGCGGTTGACAGGTCTGTGTCTGCTCACTGTGCAGAGACGGACCTTTCAGATCCCCGCTCTCCTCTATGGGAGATCGGATTATAACGGACTGCCTGTTTTCATCCGATCCGATCCTGCAGATTGATGGAAAATAGGGTTTCCGTCAGTCTGGATTTCACGGACAGGATCGGGATTGGATAGCAGCGGGTGGCAGCGGACATGTCACAGCTGACATCCGCCCCTCTATTAGGGTTCCCACCTCATATCTTTAAACCAAGGCACACGTTAATTACACAGGCTCTGTGACTGATTAAGGTGGTAATTAAACTGACTTAGGCTCCTTTCACACTATCCGTCCGTCGGATGGACTCCGTTTTTCTCAGCGGGGGATCGAGCCGCCGATCCCCCGCTGAGCAGCAGGAGGACAGCTGTGTCTCCGCGCTGTGTGCGGAGACACAGCTGTCAGTTCCCCATGCATCTCTATGGGGGAAATCGGGTGGGAACGGACCGTCGGTCCGTTCTCATCCGATCCCATCCGATCCGATCCGATCCGCTGGACGGATGGAAAATAGGGTTTCCATCCGCCCAGATTTGATGGATCGGATTGGGTCGGATGTCAGCGGACATGTCTCCGCTGCCATCCGATGCCCCATAGGAATGCATGGGGGGACCGTTCAGATCCGCCAAAAAAACGGACAGGCGGATCTGAACGATCCGCCTGTGTGAAAGGGGCCTTAGTGCCTTATGTGCATTATATCAGCCTCAGAACCTGTGTAATTAATATGTGTCCTGGATTAAAGGGATGATGGTGGCAACCCTAGTCTCCACAGAGGTGAATGGAGCATCCGATCAGGTCCGCCTGGAAAACTGACAGCCGGACCTGATCGGAAAGCCCGTGTGAAAGGACCCTAAAAGGGAACAGAACCTCCAATAAAAGCCTCTCCATTTACACTGTATTAATTTTTTTTTTTTTTTTCCAATGAAAGTAACAGGAAGTAAAGGGAAATCTCTCCAATGGGGACACAGCAATACAAAACCGTACAGTATCACCCCTCAACCCTCTGCTACATATTTTTGGTAAAAAAAAAATCACAATAAGCGTATTTTGAGTTATCACGTCTACTAACTACGGGAAAGATTTATGTCATTTTTATTGTTTTTTTTTTATACTAGTAATGGCAGCGATCTGTGATTTTTTGCGGGATTTCGACATTGTGGCAGACAGATCGGACCCCTAACTGACATTTTTGACACTTTTGGGGGGACCAGTGACATTACTGCAGTAATCAGTGCTAGAAATATGCACTGTTACTGTAATAATGACACTGGCAGGGAAGGGGTTAACTCTGTGGGTGACCAAAGAGTTAAATGTGAGCCTAGGGGAGTGATTCTAAGTGTATGGGGGCGGGGCTTGTGAAATGATCATAGAGATCATTGAGCCTACATACAAGGATCACAGGAGCTTGGTGATCATTCTAGAGAGAAGAGCGGTCAGATGTGTTTACAACAACTGACTGTCCTCTCTCAGCGGGGAGCGATCGCGGGTGGCAGGCCCTGTGCATTGGAGTCCCTGTTGCCGAGTGGGGGCGGAAGCGCGCCGCCGGCGGTGCACGCTCACCCCCTAGCTGCAGGCAGGCGACCGACATAGCCCTATGTCGGTTTGGGCAGGAGGGCCGCACTGCCGCAGTATATATGCGGTGGGTGGCCCGGAACCGGTTAAAGGAGCATACATTTTTAGATTCACATATCATTTTTTACACTTTCTTTAATTATTAGTTTTGGTCAGCTTATTAGTGGGGAATACTGGGACATCGCATTTCAGTTATATCTACTAACTTTTTTCTCCCAGTGTTCAGGGAGTCTCAGGTGCATCAGTCTCTGTATTTGATTGGCCAGCGCTTCCTTTTTTACACTATATCAGTTACCTCCCTTATGCTTACCTGAGTCTTCACTCAAACCAGTGCTGTGCCTGTGTCACGTCACGTTACGTACCTGACTGGAGGCTGAGGTGAGGAGATTGCTCCACTTGCGGCTGAGTGCAGAGTACCCCTGAAGGTGGTGACAGAGGGTGCTATTCCCAAAGATGCACCGGGTTGCCTGCAGGTGAGGCTGTCTGATGAAGCCAGCTGCTAGGACACCCACGGGTAGAGAAGGTGGTTCCAGCCAATGGTTCTCTGGAGTTGCTGGCGGATCTTGACAGATGGGTAAGGTAAGCGGGAACATGGTCAGAAGCCAGGCCAGGGGTCAAACACAGCAAGTCAGTCAGGAGCAGAGGTAGGAAGCGTAGTTGAGATCAAGCCAGGGTCAAGCACAGGATGTCAATCTAGAATAGGCAGGAGCAGGTCCGGGAAGCAAGCCGGGTTCAGAGCCAGGAGAGAAGCCAGAGAAGGTCAGGGGTAAGCCAGGTCGGTTACCGGTAATCATCAAAAAGAAGAACAAGGCACAGGAACACAGGATACAAAGCTGACGATAATCCAGCAATCTGTGATAGCCACTGATGCCCTTATACAGGCCAATGAACACTGCCAATTAGCACGCTTTGCGTACGCCGATGCGCCGTCACGTATGATGATTCGCCATTGCGTGACTTTCGTTAATGCGCATGCGCGAATTAGCATGGCCATATTGGACATTGGCATATTTGCTAGTTCTTCTTGGACTTCTTCCCCGACAGTGCCCCCCCCCCACCCCCGAGGGGCAGCCTTCGGATGCCCAGGCGTGCCCGTTTTTTGGGAATCTGTTAAAGAACTCCTGAAGAAGTTCAGGAGCATGCACGTTATTTGCTGGTTCCCATGAGTTCTCCTCAGGTGGATATCCTTTCCATTTAATGAGGTATTGAACTTGTCTCCCCCTCCTTCGACCATCTGGATGGCTTCCACTTCAAATTCTGTGTCTTTCCCTACAGTAACCGGTGGTGGAGGTGGCTCTTTTTTGTCAGGAAATGAACTAGGCACTGATGGTTTGAGTAAGGAGACGTGGAAGACTTGATGGATTTTATAGGAGCTTGGCAGGTTCAGTTCAAAAGCTACAGAGTTAATTTCTCTCTTAATCTCGAAGGGTCCAATAAACTTTGGGTCCAATTTACGAGAAGGACAAATGAGTTTGAGGTTTGCTGTGGAAAGCCAAACCTTGTTCCCAACCTTCAGCACAGGATTACCTCTTCTCTTTTTGTCAAAACCTCTTTTGTAATTCTCCTGAGCTTTCTTCACGGCTTCCTGCAGTGCCTTGTTGTTGGTTTGGATGAAGGTCAGCTTATCCTGGACTGCAGGTACTGAGGCTTCTGGGATAACATCTTCCAGGAAGGAGGGGTGGAAACAGTAGTTCACCCAAAATGGACCCGATGTCCGCCGGGCACTCGCGACATTCCATAACACCGGAAGAAAGGCAGGTGGCTAATGTAAACAAAGCCGCCTGTCATTCTTCCCTGTGTAAGAATGGCGATCAAACGGTTCTACTATGTAGGACCGTTGATCTCTGTTCTTACACAAGTAGCCACATCCAATCACAGTTAGAATCACCCCCCTAGGGACACACTTAACCCCTCCCTCTCCAAAAAAGTTAACTCCTTCACTGCCAGTGTCATTTTTACAGTAACAGTGCATATATATATAGCACTGATTACTGTAGAAATGTCACTGGTAACCCCAAAAGTGTCAAAAATGTCAGTCAAGGGTCCGATCTGTCCGCCGCAATGTCGCAGTCCCGCGAAAAAAATCGCAGATCGCCGCCATTACGCGTTAAAAAAAACAACAAAAATGACAAAAATCTTTCCCTTAGTTAGTAAACGCAATAACTTTTGCGCAAACCAATCAAAATACGCTTTTTGCGATTTTTATTTTACCAAACATAGGTAGCATAAAACAAATTGGCCTAAAATGTTAAAAAATTTAGATTTTTAAATTTTTTTGGGGGGAATTTCATATAAAAAAAATGTGAAAAATATTGTTATTTTTGCAAAATTGACGCTCTTTTTTTGTTTATAGCGCATGATCAAAAAAATCACACAGGTAATCAAATGATCAAATACCACCAAGAGAAAGCTCTGTTTGTGGGGAAAAAAAGGACGTCAAATTCGTTTGAGGACAGCGTCGCACGACCGCGCAATTGTCCGTTAAAATCACGCAGTGCCGAATCGCAAAATAGGCCCTGGTCAGGAAGGGGGTAAAATCTTCCGGGGCTTAAGTGGTTAAAGTGAAACAGTGTCACTCAAACACATGTGAAATCAAAACATCATAAATAAACTTATAATGAAAAATTGTATAAAAATGGTGATTATATTATGTTATAAAAATGTATCCCCCAATAATTAGGTGGAAAAAAATAAAAAACATTAAAAGTGTATAACACATAAATTTGAGAAAAAGTTCATAAAGTCTCTTGATCAGGAGATTCCCACAAGAAAAGTAAGGGTTCTGATAATCGCCAAACTTCACTAGGTGTAAATTGACCGCCACCAGTAGTACAAACTGCTTACCAGAATGTAATTATATGCAAGCCAAACAAGCTGTTTGTATTGCCTTGGCATGATCAATATTTTGTTGATACGTTGGTTACTTTGATTTTGGGCATCTGCCTGTATGCTGTATTTGTACCTCCTTTTACAACAAAATAAAACTTATTGAAAAGAACGGTGAACAATTTTCTTAAAATTAAATGACCCAAAATAAGCATGCAGCCAGTAAAGTGTGAAAAGTCTGAACTTCTGAATGTCTGTTCCGAATCTTCCTTATATGTCACTGAGCAATGCAGTATTGATTGAAGTTTCAGGGTGAAAGCCCCCCAGTTTGTGCCTTTGTAAAAAAAACCAACAAAAGCATCTTCCATTTTTCTGTTCTGTTGATCTGAATTGAGAATGATGTGTTTCCATTATATGACCACCAGATGGCACACATGACAAGGCTGTAGTACATAGAGGTTGGTCCTTTGTAGTGTTGCAGCTCAGATGGAGAAGTTATGATAAAGAAAACAATAGTAATCTTATACTGTATTAAAATGAGAAGGTTGGTGCTTCTCTGATTGTGAGTGGTACTATAAAGAATGCTGCAAATCCCTTCACAATGTCTCCGATGATCGTTTGCTAATGCAAGGGTGCCCCAACTATGTCTTGTAGGCCACATCTGGCCCACTACAATATCGTATAAAGCCCTCAGGAACTGTCTGTAATAATACCCTGGCTGGAGCTTCCACTGCCAACAAGCCAGCCATGACCTGGCCTCAATCTCCCCGATGGACTTTCCTGGATGTAAGGAGGACTCTGATGGACACAGCTAGAGGTAAGGAGGACTCTGATGGACACAGCTAGATGTAAGGAGGACTCTGGTGGACACAGCTAGAGGTAAGGAGGACTCTGGTGGACACAGCTAGAGGTAAGGAGGACTCTGGTGGACACAGCTAGAGGTAAGGAGGACTCTGGTGGACACAGCTAGAGGTAAGGAGGACTCTGGTGGACACAGCTAGAGGTAAGGAGGACTCTGGTGGACACAGCTAGAGGTAAGGAGGACTCTGATGGACACTCCTAGATGTATGGAGGACGGTGATGGGCTCTCCTGGATGTAAGGAGGCCTCTGATGGACACTCCTAGATGTAAGGAGGACTCTGGTGGACACTCCTAGATGTAAGGAGGCCTCTGATGGACACTCCTAGATGTAAGGAGGACTCTGATGGACACTCCTGGATGTAAGGAGGCCTCTGATGGACACTCCTAGATGTAAGGAGGCCTCTGATGGACACTCCTGGATGTAAGGAGGCCTCTGATGGACACTCCTAGATGTAAGGAGGCCTCAGATGGACACTCCTAGATGTAAGGAGGACGCTGGTGGACACTCCTAGATGTAAGGAGGACTCTGATGGACACTCCTGGATGTAAGGAGGCCTCTGATGGACACTCCTAGATGTAAGGAGGCCTCAGATGGACACTCCTAGATGTAAGGAGGACGCTGGTGGACACTCCTAGATGTAAGGAGGACTCTGATGGACACTCCTAGATGTAAGGAGGACTCTGATGGACACTCCTAGATGTAAGGAGGCCTCAGATGGGCTCTCCTGGATGTAAGGAGGCCTCTGATGGGCACTCCTGGATGTAAGGAGGCCTCAGATGGGCACTCCTGGATGTAAGGAGGCCTCTGATGGACACTCCTGGATGTATGGAGGACGGTGATGGACACTCCTAGATGTAAGGAGGACTCTGATGGGCACTCCTAGATGTAAGGAGGCCTCTGATGGACACTCCTAGATGTATGGAGGACGGTGATGGACACTCCTGGATGTATGGAGGACGCTGATGGACACTCCTAGATGTAAGGAGGACTCTGATGGACACTCCTAGATGTATGGAGGACTCTGATGGGCACTCCTAGATGTAAGGAGGTCTCTGATGGGCACTCCTAGATGTAAGGAGGACTCTGGTGGACACAGCTAGAGGTAAGGAGGACTCTGGTGGACACTCCTAGATGTATGTAGGACGCTGGTGGACACTCCTGGATGTAAGGAGGCCTCTGATGGGCACTCCTGGATGTAAGGAGGCCTCTGATGGGCACTCCTGGATGTAAGGGAGGACTCTGATGGGCCCTCCTAGATGTGAGGGAGGAGTCTGATGGGCACCCCTGGATGAAAGGGTTCCAATGGGCACTCCTGGATGTAAAGAAGGACTCTGATGGGAAATGCCAGATCTAAAGGCTCAGATCGGCACTCCTGGATATAAGGAAGGACTCTAGTAGACTCTCCTGGATGTAAGAAAGGACTCTGACAGGCACTCCCAGATGTACGGGCTCAGATGGGCACTCCTGAATGTAAGTAAGAACTCTAGAGTACTCTCCTGAAAGTAAGGAAGGACTCTGGTGTACTCTTCTTAAAGTAAGGAAAGCTACTGGTGGACTCTCCTGCATGTAAGCAAGGACTTTGGTGTATTTTCGTGGATTGAAGGGGGGGCCTTTGGTAGACATTCCAATAGAGCAGATTATGATTTTTTTGGCCCACAAATATTTGTTAAATCCAAAATGCAGGCCTTGTACTGAACAGGTTTGGAAACCTCCATTCTAATGAGAGGATGGAGATGGGGTTGCTGTCAGCAGGGCCGATGTTATAAATCATGGGGCCCCATACAGCCTTCCTGGCGGACCCCTCCCCAACACCACTGACTTTATCCACCTATGCCTCAAAAATGAAAAAAAAAAAATCTCCCCTCTGCTCCCACCTCCTGGGCCCCTCTGTTGACCTGATGGGGCCCAGGGAAATGCAAATTAAACCCTGGTAAGCGAGTAGGAGCGGGAGTGTGGTCTAGTAAAATCCATTTATTTATTTAGGCAGAAATGAACAATAAAGCTACCCTGGGCTCCCCCTGTTCAGCTAATGGGTCCTGGGCAGGGCTGTCTTTAACACAGGGCAAAAGGGGCAGCTGCCCCAGGCCCAGTCATTGTTGTGGGGCCCAAAGCAGCTGCCCTTTGAGCCCGCATTGTCTGCAAATAGTTGATAAGTGAATTCGGGAGGGCCCAAGAAAATGTTTGCCCAGGGTCCAATCAATATTAAAGATGGCCCTGGTCCTGGGCCCAGAACAACAGGACTGCTTGTACTGGCTTATCAGCGGCCCTGGCTGTCAGTGTGGAATGACCGATGGCTGTGATGGTGCCCATGTGATGGTGTCCATGTGACGTTGCCCATGTGACGGTGTCCATGTGACAGTGTCCATGTGATGGTGCCCATGTGGCGGTGTCCATGTGATGGTGTCCATGTGATGGTGTCCATGTGACGGTGTCCATGTGATGTGTCCATGTGATGGTGTCCATGTGATGGTGTCCATGTGGCGGTGTCCATGTGACGGTGTCCATGGGACGGTCTACATGTGACAGGGTCCATGTGATGGTGTCCATGTGATGGTGTCCATGTGGCGGTGTCCATGTGATGGTGTCCATGTGATGGTGTCCATGAGACGGTGTACATGTGACGGTGTCCATGTGACGGTGTCCATGTGGCGGTGTCCATGTGAAGGTGTCCATGTGACGGTGTACATGTGACGGTGTCCATGTGACGGTGTCCATGTGACGGTGTCCATGTGATGGTGTCCATGTGGCGGAGTCCATGTGATGGTGTCCATGTGATGGTGTCCATGTGATGGTGTCCATGTGGCGGTGTCCATGTGATGGTGTCCATGTGGCGGTGTCCATGTGATGGTGTCCATGTGACGGTGTCCATGGGACGGTGTACATGTGACGGTGTCCATGTGATGGTGTCCATGTGACGGTGTACATGTGACGGTGTCCATGGGACGGTGTCCATGTGACGGTGTCCATGTGGCGGTGTCCATGTGATGGTGTCCATGTGACGGTGTCCATGGGACGGTGTACATGTGACGGTGTCCATGTGATGGTGTCCATGTGACGGTGTCCATGTGATGGTGTCCATGTGGCGGAGTCCATGTGATGGTGTCCATGTGATGGTGTCCATGTGGCGGTGTCCATGTGATGGTGTCCATGTGACGGTGTCCATGTGATGGTGTCCATGTGATGGTGTCCATGTGGCGGTGTCCATGTGATGGTGTCCATGTGACGGTGTCCATGGGACGGTGTACATGTGACGGTGTCCATGTGATGGTGTCCATGTGATGGTGTCCATGTGACGGTGTCCATGTGACGGTGTACATGTGATGGTGTCCATGTGGCGGTGTCCATGTGATGGTGTCCATGGGACGGTGTACATGTGACGGTGTCCATGTGATGGTGTCCATGTGATGGTGTCCATGGGACGGTGTCCATGTGACGGTGTCCATGTGATGGTGTCCATGTGGCGGTGTCCATGTGACGGTGTCCATGTGACGGTGTCCATTGGACGGTGTCCATGTGACAGTGTCCATGTGATGGTGTCCATGTGATGGTGTCCATGTGGCGGTGTCCATGTGACGGTGTCCATGTGACGGTGTCCATGTGATGGTGTCCATGTGACGGTGTCCATGTGACGGTGTACATGTGACGGTGTCCATGTGATGGTGTCCATGTGATGGTGTCCATGTGGCGGTGTCCATGTGACGGTGTCCATGTGATGGTGTCCATGTGATGGTGTCCATGGGACGGTGTACATGTGACGGTGTCCATGTGATGGTGTCCATGTGATGGTGTCCATGTGGCGGTGTCCATGTGATGGTGTCCATGGGACGGTGTACATGTGACGGTGTCCATGTGATGGTGTCCATGTGATGGTGTCCATGTGGCGGTGTCCATGTGATGGTGTCCATGGGACGGTGTCCATGTGACGGTGTCCATGTGGCGTTGTCCATGTGATGGTGTCCATGGGACGGTGTCCATGTGGCGGTGTCCATGTGATGGTGTCCATGTGATGGTGTCCATGTGATGGTGTCCATGTGATGGTGTCCATGGGACGGTGTCCATGTGACGGTGTCCATGTGATGGTGTCCATGTGGCGGTGTCCATGTGACGGTGTCCATGTGACGGTGTCCATGTGGCGGTGTCCATGTGATGGTGTCCATGTGATGGTGTCCATGTGGCGGTGTCCATGTGATGGTGTCCATGTGATGGTGTCCATGGGACGGTGTCCATGTGACGGTGTCCATGTGGCGGTGTCCTTGTGATGGTGTCCATGAATTCATAGAAGCGGGACATTAGAAGAGACGGGCTTTATTTTTTCTACAGGCCCAAATCCTTCCAGAACATTGCATGCATAAAGAAAACGCATTGCACTCGTGTTTATTACCCGGGAAAAAAACAGAAGACACATTTAGAATGACATAACTCCACCTGAATCCAAACCAACCGGGAGACTACCGTCCATGAAATCTCCCCCCCCAGCAGGTGATTTGTTATTATTCTACATTTCTCATCAGGTATGATGGGTGTTATTAGCACTGAATGCACATTACATAATGCTTTACATTCTTCCATTAACCTCTATTCCTGCCTGCCCATCCCCCATTCCGGCCCTCCTCTGATTTGCTCACATATCTGACTTCAACCCGTCACCAATCTGGTCTCATTGTTTGACGCTACGTGGGCGACGGCTATGTTAATGAGCTGATTTCTTACACTAGACAAGGAGAACAATTTGTACTCCAGCCCACCCTGTTCTGACATCATTATGATGTCATCGCCATGACCGACACATGAAGGAATTTTATGTTTTTTTGTTCCTGAATTAGATGTGCTCAGCTGTGGAGTGGGAGTGGTCTGACACAGCTCCAGTTTTAAATAAAGCCTTCTATATATATATATATATATATATATACACTCACCGGCCACTTTATTAGGTACACCTGTTCAATAGCTTGGTAACACAAAATGCTAATCAACCAATCACATGGCAGCAACTCTGGTGAAGACGACTTGCTGAAGTTCAAACCGAGCATCAGAATGGGGAAGAAAGGGGATTTAAGTGACTTTGAATGTGGCATGGCTGTTGGTGGCAGACGGGCTGCTCTGAGTATTTCAAAAACTGCTGATCTACTGGGATAATCACACACAACCATCTCTCGGGTTAAGGGGGGAGTTATTTCTTTTGTGCACAAGGTGAGTAGGTGTTGCCACCGTCCCTAAAGTATATTGGGGGTTTTTTTGGTGCCTCAAGCCAAGTCAAGAGTGGGACTTTATGGGCAGGTAGATGCAAGTATTGATGTGTAGGTATACAATATATATAATAAATAAAAATATACAAGGAATAATCAAAAACATATGGTTCCACAAAGGATGAAGAAGTCAAAAACAATAATTTATTTACAAAAATAATTTTCCAAATATATTGGATAACATAATGGTGAGTATAGTGCTTGGGGTAAGGAGCCCAAGTGTGAGAAGGTAGGAAAAAAGTTGATTCCAAGGAATCAGTGACAATAGTGCAAAGGTGACAAGTTTTTGGGATTTTTTGGGCTGTATTTCAGTAGATGTTAAAAGGACTAGGTGTCCTCCCAAAAAGGTCCCAGTTTGCTGACGCGTTTCGGCTCACAGGCCTTTTTCAAAGCTTAAGTGTCACTCAGAGTTTGTTCTGTGAAAAACAAAGTTGTATTTCAGTTTATTTGGGGCCTTATTTTAAACATAGGTAGAATACAAAAAATGAGTAGAAGATTACTTCCACATACATTAATAGGGCTGGCGGCTAGTGCGTCAGGGTCCCCTATCCTTATTATGGTCACAACGGGATCAAGTTCTGCGCAAAGACCTGGGATGGTGTGGATGAAGAAATAGGGTAATCATTGGATACTGTGTGTCCAAATTATATCTTTGATGTGTGTTTTATGTATTTTAAGGTTTATTATAAGGTTTTTGACCACTTACAGTTGCGGAGGTTAGTACGTGCTTCCTCATTGGGGGGGATGGTTATTCCTCCCTCTGACCGTGCCAATTGCTTGGTCTACAATGTGTAGTGATAAGGTGGTCTGTTACATGGTTTTCATTTAACTTCCCAGTTAAGTGAAAAAGTGCTTGCAACAGTATACATGGTGACTTGTAGTTGAATTTTTTATTAATGAATAGGGGTTCCCCTATGTAACTTACATTTGCATGGTCTTTGATAAGGCAGAGTAGTTCATCCGGTCAGCGCAGATAGTGTCCGTCTCCCTCCTCCTGTTAAGGAGAAGTGAGAGCTGACTGTTGATCCCCGGCCTTTTAAAGCGTCCGCACATGCGCAGTAGGTTCTGCATGTGGGACGGCTTAGACTCTGAGCGTGACGTGGCGTCTATGTAGTAACCTGCGCTTGTCTGATGCGCGCGCAGGTTGCCACGGCCCGTTGTGAAGGACGCTCTCTGGCCGCCAGCACGGAAGAAGGTACCCTCCTTCCCATAATTGGGATTGGTGGGTACCGGGCCGCCCCTACATCGGAGTGTAGGGGCTACCCGTGCTGGGTGTGACTCGAAGGAAAGTGGTGGGCCGATCTGTACCGCCGACAGCCATAGTCTATGTACGTGGAGTATCGCAATATGGGTTGGATGACAAAAAATGGTCTTTTATGTTAGATTAAACAGAGTAAACCAAACAAACATGAAAAAAGGATCATGTAAATGCAAATATAGATAAGGGAAAATAAAACAATACATAAGGGTAAATAGAAAATAGAAAATGATTTAAAGCAGTAGGATATATTGATCCCACTTGGGGGTGCCTGATGGATCAGCACGGAGCAGTCTAGGCATCTGGACATTCCTGGGTCGTTCCAGGGCCATGCCCAGCAGGGTAAGGTATCACTGATTGGTATGTCAGTCCAGAGATAATGAGGACCGGTGTATAAGACATATTGAGAGTTCATATAAAATCGGTCAATATATGGGTATCGAATAGGGAGTGGGATGGATGGATAGATGGTGTGTTCATCTTAGGATTTAATTACCATAATCAATACAGCGGCTGTAAGATTTAGGACACAGCATATAGAGATATATAGATATATGTTAGTGGCTGTTGGTCCAGAAATGATTAGGAATTGATTGTTGATGAAAAGAGGGAAAAGTTTTTGAGGGAAGATTTTTGATTTTTAATCTGTCTTTCCTGACGAAAAACCCTCCAAAAACGGACGAAAACTCTCGTTCTCGTTTAGTCCAGGTGGTTTTGTGGCTTGGAGACGTCTTATCCACCTCATCTCCATTTGTAGCAACCGTTTGTTCCAGTCCCCCCCTCTACACGGTATGTGTATCCTTTCCAGGGCTGTGAATATTACTTTTGGCATTATGTTTTTGTGGTATTGTGCAACGTGTCTGCCGAGGGGTACGTAAAAATTACACATCTCCATACTGTTTATGTGCTGATTTACGCGTTTGCCAAATTCTTGTTTCGTTTTACCTATGTAATAGGATTCGCATTGGCATCTCATAATATAAACCACCCCTTTTGTCCGACAGTTGACAAAATGTCGGGGTGTAAAGAGGTCTCCATTGGGGAGTGTTAGGTTTGTGCATTTCTTGATAACGTTACACTGTCCACAATTTCCACAGGGGAATGTGCCCTTCTGTTTGCAGGGGTCTTTTCTGGATTCCTTGTATTCACTGTGTGTGAGTAGCTGTTTCATGGATCCCGCTTTCCTATATGTAATCTGGGGATTTTCAGGTATGAAGGGTTGTATCATGGAATCCTCCCTAAGAATCTGCCAATGCTTGGCTATGATGTTTTTTATTTTGGGGTGGTCGTTGGTAAATCTCATAATGACCCTTGTTATGTTTTCTGATTCATCTGATGTCTGTTTCTTTTTCTTTTTGCGCTTTTTGAGCTGATTCACTCACAGCCAGACTGAGGAAAAGGGGTTACACAAAGACAACCCTGCGTAAAGCCTTCAATAGAGTCAAGAAACAAGAGAGACAGGACATTCTATTCAAAAAGAAAAAGAAACAGACATCAGATGAATCAGAAAACATAACAAGGGTCATTATGAGATTTACCAACGACCACCCCAAAATAAAAAACATCATAGCCAAGCATTGGCAGATTCTTAGGGAGGATTCCATGATACAACCCTTCATACCTGAAAATCCCCAGATTACATATAGGAAAGCGGGATCCATGCAACAGCTACTCACACACAGTGAGTACAAGGAATCCAGAAAAGACCCCTGCAAACAGAAGGGCACATTCCCCTGTGGAAATTGTGGACAGTGTAACGTTATCAAGAAATGCACAAACCTAACACTCCCCAATGGAGACCTCTTTACACCCCGACATTTTGTCAACTGTCGGACAAAAGGGGTGGTTTATATTATGAGATGCCAATGCGAATCCTATTACATAGGTAAAACGAAACAAGAATTTGGCAAACGCGTAAATCAGCACATAAACAGTATGGAGATGTGTAATTTTTACGTACCCCTCGGCAGACACGTTGCACAATACCACAAAAACATAATGCCAAAAGTAATATTCACAGCCCTGGAAAGGATACACATACCGTGTAGAGGGGGGGACTGGAACAAACGGTTGCTACAAATGGAGATGAGGTGGATAAGACGTCTCCAAGCCACAAAACCACCTGGACTAAACGAGAACGAGAGTTTTCATCCGTTTTTGGAGGGTTTTTCGTCAGGAAAGACAGATTAAAAATCAAAAATCTTCCCTCAAAAACTTTTCCCTCTTTTCATCAACAATCAATTCTTAATCATTTCTGGACCAACAGCCACTAACATATATCTATATATCTCTATATGCTGTGTCCTAAATCTTACAGCCGCTGTATTGATTATGGTAATTAAATCCTAAGATGAACACACCATCTATCCATCCATCCCACTCCCTATTCGATACCCATATATTGACCGATTTTATATGAACTCTCAATATGTCTTATACACCGGTCCTCATTATCTCTGGACTGACATACCAATCAGTGATACCTTACCCTGCTGGGCATGGCCCTGGAACGACCCAGGAATGTCCAGATGCCTAGACTGCTCCGTGCTGATCCATCAGGCACCCCCAAGTGGGATCAATATATCCTACTGCTTTAAATCATTTTCTATTTTCTATTTACCCTTATGTATTGTTTTATTTTCCCTTATCTATATTTGCATTTACATGATCCTTTTTTCATGTTTGTTTGGTTTACTCTGTTTAATCTAACATAAAAGACCATTTTTTGTCATCCAACCCATATTGCGATACTCCACGTACATAGACTATGGCTGTCGGCGGTACAGATCGGCCCACCACTTTCCTTCGAGTCACACCCAGCACGGGTAGCCCCTACACTCCGATGTAGGGGCGGCCCGGTACCCACCAATCCCAATTATGGGAAGGAGGGTACCTTCTTCCGTGCTGGCGGCCAGAGAGCGTCCTTCACAACGGGCCGTGGCAACCTGCGCGCGCATCCGACAAGCGCAGGTTACTACATAGACGCCACGTCACGCTCGGAGTCTAAGCCGTCCCACATGCAGAACCTACTGCGCATGTGCGGACGCTTTAAAAGGCCGGGGATCAACAGTCAGCTCTCACTTCTCCTTAACAGGAGGTGGGAGACGGACACTATCTGCGCTGACCGGATGAACTACTCTGCCTTATCAAAGACCATGCAAATGTAAGTTACATAGGGGAACCCCTATTCATTAATAAAAAATTCAACTACAAGTCACCATGTATACTGTTGCAAGCACTTTTTCACTTAACTGGGAAGTTCAATGAAAACCATGTAACAGACCACCTTATCACTACACATTGTAGACCAAGCAATTGGCACGGTCAGAGGGAGGAATAACCATCCCCCCCAATGAGGAAGCACGTACTAACCTCCGCAACTGTAAGTGGTCAAAAACCTTATAATAAACCTTAAAATACATAAAACACACATCAAAGATATAATTTGGACACACAGTATCCAATGATTACCCTATTTCTTCATCCACACCATCCCAGGTCTTTGCGCAGAACTTGATCCCGTTGTGACCATAATAAGGATAGGGGACCCTGACGCACTAGCCGCCAGCCCTATTAACCACTTTAATACCGCTCACGGTAATACTACTGCGGCAGAGCGGCACGATACCGCTCAGCCACGTAGTATTAACGTGATGCGCGATCACGGCTCCAGAGCGCGGTCCCGCGCGCCGCGGGTCCCGATCCCGATGTCATTCGGTAGGGAACCGATCAGTCATCAGATACTGACCAATGATTTTTGGTCAGTGTCTGTAGATCGGTCCCCACCAATGGCAATCTGTCCCCTGTCTGTGTAATGTAAACACAGACAGGGGAAGTGATGTCACTGTCCTTCCTGGAGTCCTTTCGGTTCCAGGAGAGAGACAGAGACACACCAAAAACGTGAGTTCCACCAAGCAGCACACTGACACACCTCACATAGGTACATTTAACCCCTTCATCACCTCTGATCACCCCCTGATCACCCCCAAAACCCCTCACAGTGAACACTATATACAGTGGTATACAGATATTTTACTGATCACTGTATAAGTGTCACTTGTGAGCGTAGTTTGCGCCTGCGTTAGGCCCAAATAGGGTTAGGGTACCCGCCACCTATCCCCTAATAAAGTTTTTACCCCTTGATCAGCCCCAGTTAACCCCTTCACTACCTATTACTCTGTGCACTAAATACAGTATATAGGTAAATACTGATCACTGTATTTAGTGTCACTAGTGACCCTAATTTGCGCTTGCGCTAAGCCCATATAGGGTTAGGGCACCCGCCACCTATTCCCTAATAAACTTTTAACCGCTTGATCTTCCCCAGTTAACCCCTTCACTCCATATAAATCAGTGCACTAATATATACAGTATATCAGATAACTACTGATCACTGTATTTAGTGTCACTGGTGACCCTAATTTGCGCTTGCGCTAGGCCCGAATAGGTTTAGGCCACCCGCCATCTATCCTCTATAAAGGTTTAACCCCTTGATCTCCCCCAGTTTAACCCCTTCACTTCCCTGTCACAGTGTTCACTATATACAGTGATTACCGATCACTGTATTAGCGTCACGGGTGACACAACTTAGGCTAGCTAGTTAGCGTCAGGGTCCCACTACACCACCGTTACTTAGCGTCAGTTAGAGTCAAGTACACTAACACACACACACCACCGTTACTAGTATAGTGTTTGAACAGATCAATATCTGATCTGATCAGAACTATACTAGCGTCCTCATAATTTAGTGTTCCCCAAACGCAGTGTTTGCACAATCAGCACTGATTCCTGCTAGCACCTGCGTTTAGCCCCCCTGCCCAGCCCACCTTACCCAGGCAAGTGTAGTAATCAATAGATTACTGACACTTCCAAAAAACACAAATCACACAAAACCGCTGCGTTAGCAGAGTCAGGCCTGATCTCTGTTAGCACTAGCAGTTTTTCTTTGTAGCGACCAAATAGTCCTCGACAACCAGGTGCTTTTATTACCTAGTAGTCGCATCACTGTACGAGTAAATTTAGCTACCAAAATGACAAAACGTTCGCTCAGTGATGATGCTATATACAGTATAATGGCCATGTCAAGTGAGAGCGATGGGGAAGCCTCACTGTCAGAATCAGGGTCAATATACGAACCAGATGACAGCAGCGGCTCCCTGACAGATAGCTCCGACAGAGGGGTCCCTGCTAGGGTCAGGCGTACCCGACCCCATTCTGGAGTTGTTGACTTGCAAGAACTGGAGGTTTCTGGTATGCAGCAGAGTGCCAGTACTAGTGCCGCTCACACTTCTCGTGAACTGGCAAGCACGAGCGGCCTAGTACACCCTGGACCTTCAACCAGCACTGCAGTATCACCTGGTGACGTGGCGAGTCACCTGAGTGCAGTTGAAGCTGGTGCGGTGGCTAGCACGAGTAGTGTCCCGCAGCCACCGCGTATCCGAAGACAGGCCCGTAGAGCCCATAGTGTCCTCCCTGAAGCGCTGGCATATCCTAATTGGCAGCCCACAGATTCCACAGCGCCAGTACTTCCCCCATTCACCGCCCAACCCGGAATCCAAGTGGAAACAGCTGGTTTTAATCCCATAAACTTTTTTGAGCTGTTTTTCACTGAAGATCTTTTCAGATCTATTGTGGACCAATCAAATTTGTACACTCAACAATTCATCGCCGCCAACCCAAATTCACCCCTTGCCAGACCATTCGCCTGGAATCCTATTACGATTCAGGAGTTTAAAACCTTTCTGGGCCTTTCCTTCAACACGGGCATTACAAGAAAGAATGAATTGCGGTTATATTGGTCCACTGACCCAATTCATCAAATGTACGTGTTCTCTGCTGTTATGTCCAGGGCTCGATACCAACAAATATTTCGGTTCATGCATTTCAACGACAATGAACTCTGTCGTCCTCGGGGAGACCCTGAATATGATCGGCTCCACAAAATTCGGCCCCTCATAGACCACTTCAATCAGCGGTTCGCAGCCTTGTTTACCCCCCAACAAGATGTCTGCGTTGACGAGTCCCTGATTAAGTTTACTGGTCGCCTTGCTATCAAACAGTACCTCCCCAGCAAGCGTGCCAGATACGGGGTCAAGTTGTATAAGCTTTGTGACAGGGCCACAGGCTATACAGTTAATTTCCGTGTCTATGAGGGAAAAGATAGCACTGTGGAGCCCCCCGACTGCCCAGGCTACATAGGGAGCAGCGGCAAGATAGTTTGGGACTTGGTGTCACCCTTATTCGGAAAGGGGTACCACTTGTACGTGGACAATTTCTATTCAAGCGTGCCACTTTTTAGACACCTCTATCAATTGCAAATTGGCGCTTGTGGCACCGTGCGATCTAATCGCCGGGGCTTCCCCCAGCGGCTAGTGAATGCCCCACTGAGCTCGGGGGAGAGAGCCTGCTTGAGGTGCGAGGAATTGCTTGCAGTGAAGTGGAGGGACAAACGAAACGTTTACGTGCTGTCCTCCATTCACCCAGACACGGCAGTCCAAATTACTACGGTCACCGGTGTTGTTGAGAAACCCCTCTGTGTCCACGACTATAACCGTAAAATGGGAGGGGTGGACTTCAACGACCAGATGATGGGACCGTACTTAATTGCCCGTAAGGCCAGACGCTGGTACAAAAAAGTGTCTGTATACCTATTTCAATTGGCTGTTTACAACGCTTTTGTCTTATACAAAGCTTCTGCTGGAACATTATCCTTCTTTCAATTCCAAGAAGAGATAATCAGAGCCCTTGTGTATTCAGCTGGTGCTCCTGCCCAACTTCCCCAACCAGATGCAGTGAGGCGGCTGCATGAGAGGCATTTTCCGCAATACCTCCCGAGTACCGATACCAAACGATACCCCCAAAAAAGATGCCGTGTCTGCAGCAAGCGCGGATTTAGGCGTGACACCCGGAATTATTGTCCCGACTGTCCTGACCGACCTGGTCTTTGCCACGGTGACTGTTTCCGTCGCTACCACACACTAGTGGATTATTAGCATAGGGTACAGCACGGCACAGTTTAGGGCACATTTACACAGGGTCTCAAAAGATGTTCGATGGCTATCGTCATTTTGAGAGACCCGAACCTGGAACCTGGAACTCGACGTTTGAAGAAAAAAAAAAAAATACATAAAAGCCAAAAATAGTTGTCGTCTCAGTCATTTTTTATGTTCTTCTACACTTCCTATGTACTTTTAATGTACTTTGTTTGTTTTTCATTCTTTTGTGACCTGTTTCTCTTGCAGGTACTCGTCGGCTACCACGCATTGATTTCATATATTCTGACACAAACAGTGTTTGCGCTCAGCATACATGGATACCTTTGCTGATAGCAGCTGTGGTGATTTTCTGATTTCAGCACTGCAGTTAAAATCCTATTTTGGTATACGTGGATAGCGCCGTGTATACCCATCATTAAATTCAGTGGGTGGTTGTTTGGGCGGTTAATGATGAGAATCCAAAAACTTTTGTTGTGTCAGTCATTTTATATGTCCTACTCTTCCTAATGTACTTTTTTTTAATGTACTTTGTTTGTTTTTTCATTCTTTTGTGACCTGTTTCTCTTGCAGGTACTCGTCGGCTACCATGCATTGATTTTATATATTCTGACACAAACAGCGTTTGCGCTCAGCATATATGGATACCTTTGCTGATAGCAGCTGTGGTGATTTTCTGATTTCAGCACTGCAGTTAAAATCCTATTTTGGTATACGTGGATAGTGTCGTGTATACCCATCATTAAATTCAGTGGGTGGTTGTTTGGGCGGTTAATGATGAGTAATACTACGCATTATTCCTGTGCTGATTTCTGATAGGTTCTCTTTTTTTTCGTTCAGCCCACAGGCTGCATGAAAAAAAAAAAACCTATATGCCAAACAAAGACCAGCAATGTACTGGTACGTTGCTGGACTTTGAGTGGTTATACCAGGATGATGCCTGCAGATTTAGGCATCATCTTGGTATCGTTTTTTACAGCAAGCGGTCGGCTTACATGTAAAAGCAATCCTAGCGGATAATTGGCCGCTAGACTGCTTTTACATGCAGTGGGAGGGGACTCCCCCCCCCCTCCTGCCGCCTTCCGCTGCCTTCCACGGTTTTTCTCGGGCTCTCCTGTCCCACCGGTTAACCCGAGAGTGCAGCCGGTGGTTCAATTATCTAACCATAGAGCTGATTGGAGATGAGAATGGCTCCAATCATCTCTATGGCCTAAGATGCCGGAGGCTACGAGCATTTCATAACTTCTGTTTCGCCAGAAATAAACAGCGCCATTGGGAAATTGGGAAAGTATTTTATCACACCAATTTTGGTATGGTCAGATGCGTTAAGGTCAGAGGAAAGATCTAGAGTATAAAAGACCCCAATTTTTTTTAAAAAGAGTACCTGTCACTACAGATTGCTATCATAGAGGAAATTTAAATTCACCGTGATAACAATAAAAATGATTAAAGAAAAAAAAATGAAAGAAAAGGTGTCAAAATAACATAAGAAAGCAAATTAAAAAAAAAAAAAAAACAAAAAAAAAAATCAAGCCCCCCTGTCCCCCCGTGCTTGCGCGCAAATGCGCGCACAAGCGTTGGTCTAGTGTCATATGTAAACCGCAATTTCAGCATGCATGTGAGGTATCGCCGTGAACGCCAGGTCGAGGGCAGTAATTGTTGTGGTAGACCTCCTCTGTAAGTCCAAAGTGGTAACCTGTAAAGACTTTTAAAGGCTTTTAAAACCGTACGTAGTTTGTTGCCGCGGCACGGGCGTGCGCAATTTTTAAAGCATGTCATGTTAGGTGTCTATGAACTCGGCATAAGATCATCTTTTAAATTTTACCAAACAATTTGGAATTATATAGTGTATTTCTGCATTAAAAATAAAAAAAGTGTTTTTTTACGCAAAAATTGCGTTTGGAAAATGTGTGCGCAAATACCATGTAACAAAAAAAATTGCAACATCCACCATTTTGTTCTGTAGGGCCTCTGCTTTAAAAAAATATATAATGTTTGGGGGTTCAAAGTAATTTTCTTGTGAAAAAAAAATATTTTTTCATGTAAACAAAAACTCACAGAAAAGGCTTGGTTTTCAAGTGGTTAGAAGAGTGGGTGATGTGTTGCTAAAATTGAGCATAAAATGCCAGGACTGTTCAAACACCCCCCAAATTACCCCTTTTTGGAAAGTAGACACCCAAAGCTATTTGCTGAGAGGCATATTGAGTCCATGGAGTATTTTATATTTTGCCCTAAGTTTCAGGAAAATGACAATTTGTTTTTTTTTTTTTTTTTTTTACACAAAGTTGTCACTAAATAATATATTGCTCACGCATGCCATGGGTATATGTGAAATGACACCCCAAAATACATTCTGCTGCTTCTCCGGAGTACAGGGATACCCCATGTGTGAGACTTTTTGTCAGTCTAGCCGCATACAGGACCCGGAAAACCAATCCGCACCTTCTGGCTTTCTAAGGGCGTAAATTGTTGATCTCACTCCTTACTACCTATCACACTTTTGAAGGCCATGAAATGCCAAAATGGCACAAACCCCCCCCAAATGACCCCATTTTGCAAAGTAGACACTCCAAGCTATTAGATGAGAGGCATGATGAGTCCATGGAATATGTTATATTTTGCCACAAGTTTCAGGAAAATTATTTTTTTTTTTTTTTTTTTTTTTTTTACACAAAGTTGTCAGTAAATGATATAATGCTCACACAAGCCATGGGTATATGTGAAATGACACCCCAAAATACATTCTGCTGCTTCTCCTGAGTACAAGGATACCCCATGTGTGAGACTTTTTTGCAGTCTAGCCGCGTACAGGACCCGGAAAACCACTCCCCACCTTCAGGCTTTCTAAGGGCGTAAATTGTTGATCTCACTCCTTACTACCTATCACACTTTTGAAGGCCATGAAATGCCAAAATGGCACAAAACCCCCCCAAATGACCCCATTTTGCAAAGTAGACACTCCAAGCTATTAGATGAGAGGCATGATGAGTCCATGGAATATTTTATATTTTGCCACAAGTTTCAGGAAAATTATTATTTTTTTTTTTTTTTTTTTTTTTTACACAAAGTTGTCAGTAAATGATATAATGCTCACACATGCCATGGGTATATGTGAAATGACACCCCAAAATACATTCTGCTGCTTCTCCTGAGTACAAGGATACCCCATGTGTGAGACTTTTTTGCAGTCTAGCCGCGTACAGGACCCGGAAAACCACTCCCCACCTTCAGGCTTTCTAAGGGCGTAAATTGTTGATCTCACTCCTTACTACCTATCACACTTTTGAAGGCCATGAAACGCCAAGATGGCACAAAACCCCCCAAAATGACCTCATTTTGCAAAGTAGACACTCTAATCTATTTGCTGAGAGGCATGGTGAGTATTTTGCATCTCTCATTTTTTTTGGAAAATGAAGAAAAAACAGGAAAATGCATTTTTTTTCCTCTTTTTTCAAATTCCAAAACTTTGTGACAAAAAGTGAGATCTGCAAAACACCCAACATGCCTCTCTGCAAATAGCTTAGGGTGTCTACTTTCCGAAAAGGGGTCATTTGGAGGGGGGTTGTGCTGTCTTGGCATTTCATGGCCTCCGAAACTGTGATAGGTAGTCAGGAGTGAAATCAACAATTTACGCCCTTGGAAAGCCTGAAAGTGGGGGTTGGCTTTCGAGGACCTGTACTCGGCTAGACTGCAAAAAAGTCTCACACATGTGGTATCCCTGTACTCAGGAGAAGCAGCAGAATGTATTTTGGGGTGTCATTTCACATATACCCATGGCATGTGTGAGCAATATATCATTTAGTGACAACTTTGTGTAAAAAAACAAAAAAAAAAATAATAATAATATATTTCCCGGAACTTGTGGCAAAATATAAAATATTCCATGGACTCACCATGCCTCTCAGCAAATAGCTTGGGGTGTCTACTTTGCAAAATGGGGTCATTTGGGGGGTTTTGTGCTATCTTGAAATTTCAGGGCCTCCGAAACTGTGATGGGTAGTGAGGAGTAAAATCAGCAATTTACGCCATTAGAAAACCTAAAGATGGAGATTGATTTTCGGGGTCCCGTACACAGCTAGGCTCCCAAAAAGTCTCACATATGTGGTATCCCTGTACTCAGGAGAAGCAGCAGAATATATTTTGGGGTGTAATTACACATATACCCATGGCATGTGTGAGAAATTTATCTTTTAGTGACAACTTTGTGTTAAAAAAAAAAATTTTTTTTTTTTATTCATTTTTCAAACACCTGTGACAAAAAAATTAAATATTCAATGAGCTCAACATGCATCTCAGAACATTCCTTAGGATGTCTACTTTCCAAAAAGTGGTAATTTGGGGGGGTCTTGTACTGCCCTGCCATTTTAGCACTTCATGAATTGAGATAGGCAGTCAGAAATTAAAGCTGCGTAAAATTTCAGTATTTACACCATAGTTTGTAGACGCTATAACTTTTGCGCAAACCAATAAAAATACGCTCATTGAATTTTTTTTTGTCAAAGACATGTAGCTAAATATATTTTGGCCAAAAAATATGACATAAATTGAGTATATTGGATATTTTTTAAAAGACAAAGTTGAAAATTTCATTTTTTTGCAAAATTTTCGCTCTTTTTTTATTAATATCGCAAAAAATAAAAAGCGCAGAGGTGATCAAATACCACCAAAAGAAAGCTCTGTTTGTGGGAAAAAAAGGACGTAAATTTTGTTTGGGTACCACATTGCATGACCGCACAATTGTCAGTTAAAGTCGCACAGTGCCGAAGCACAAAAAGTGGTCTGGACGTAAGACAGCAAAATCCTCCGGTTGTAAAGTGGTTAATGTATGTGGAAGTAATCTTCTACTCATTTTTTGTATTCTACCTATGTTTAAAATAAGGCCCCAAATAAACTGAAATACAACTTTGTTTTTCACAGAACAAACTCTGAGTGACACTTAAGCTTTGAAAAAGGCCTGTGAGCCGAAACGCGTCAGCAAACTGGGACCTTTTTGGGAGGACACCTAGTCCTTTTAACCAGTGGTGGGATTCAAAAATTTTAGTAACCAGTTCCGACTTTCCCAGCAGAATGACCAACGTGCCCCCTTTCAATGCACAGCGACCAGCGTTCCCCCTTTCAATGCACAGTGACCAGCGTTCCCCCTTTCAATGCAGAGAGACCAGCGTTCCCCCTTTTAATGCACAGAGACCAGCGTGCCCCCTTTCAATGCACAGTGACCAGCGTGCCCCCTTTCAATGCACAGTGACCAGCGTTCCCCCTTTCAATGCAGAGAGACCAGCGTTCCCCCTTTTAATGCACAGAGACCAGCGTGCCCCCTTCAATGCACAGTGACCAGCGTGCCCCCTTTCAATGCACAGTGACCAGCGTGCCCCCTTTCAATGCAGTGACCAGTGTACATGCCCCCTTTAATGCACAGTGACCAGCTTGCCCCCTTTCAATGCAGTGACCAGTGTACATGCCCCCTTTAATGCACAGTGACCAGTGTGCCCCCCTTTCAATGCAGAGAGACCAGCGTGCCCCCTTTCAATGCACAGTGACCAGCGTGCCCCCCTTTCAATGCACAGTGACCAGCGTGCCCCCCTTTCAATGAACAGTGACCAGTGTACATGCCCCCTTTAATGCACAGTGACCAGCGTGCCCCCCTTTCAATGCAGAGAGACCAGTGTGCCCCCCTTTCAATGCACAGTGACCACAGCATTGCCCCCAATCATTGCAGAGTGCCAGCCACAGCATTGCCCCCAATCATTGCAGAGTGCCAGCCACAGCATTGCCCCCAATCATTGCAGAGTGCCAGCCACAGCATTGCCCCCAATCATTGCAGAGTGCCAGCCACAGCATTGCCCCCAATTGCAGAGCGCCAGCCACAGCATTGCCCCCAATTGCAGAGCGCCAGCCACAGCATTGCCCCCAATTGCAGAGCGCCAGCCACAACATTGCCCCCAATTGCAGAGCTCCAGCCACAACATTGCCCCCAATTGCAGAGCGCCAGCCACAGCTTTGCCCCCAATGATTGCAGAGTGCCAGCCACAACATTGCCCCCAATTGCAGAGTGCCAGCCACAACATTGCCCCCAATTGCAGAGCGCCAGCCACATTGCCCCCAATTGCAGAGCGCCAGCCACAACATTGCCCCCAATTGCAGAGCGCCAGCCACATTGCCCCCAATGATTGCAGAGCGCCAGCCACAACATTGTCCCCAATTGAAGAGCGCCAGCCACAACATTGCCCCCAATTGCAGAGTGCCAGCGATCCCCGCGAGACCCATGCACTTACCTCAAGGACGGTCTCGCATTCGGCTCCCCGCGTCTCCGAGTCCTCCCGCGGCGCCTCCTCCTCGTCCAATGGCACGGTGTTTGCCTTTCGGCCAATCAGGAAGCGGGAGGACCCGCTCCCTGATTGGCCAGGAGGAGGATCATGTGACAATAGCGAATTCTCATTCGCTATTGTCACAGAATGGGCGGGTCGGGCGCACTGCTCCGCCCCCCGGCCGCCACGTCTGCCCGAGCGCGGGACATTCAATTGTCCTGCACGTCCTCAGACGCGCAGAGGGATTCAGCCGGTTCTGCGAACTTGCAGAAAGTTAGCCACCGGTTCTATGGAACCGGTGCGAACCGGCTGAATCCCACCACTGCTTTTAACATCTACTGAAATACAGCCCAAAAAATCCCAAAAACTTGTCACCTTTGCACTATTGTCACTGATTCCTTGGAATCAACTTTTTTCCTACCTTCTCACACTTGGGCTCCTTACCCCAAGCACTATACTCACCATTATGTTATCCAATATATTTGGAAAATTATTTTTGTAAATAAATTATTGTTTTTGACTTCTTCATCCTTTGTGGAACCATATATTTTTGATTATTCCTTGTATATTTTTATTTATTATATATATTATATACCTACACATCAATACTTGCATCTACCTGCCCATAAAGTCCCACTCTTGACTTGGCTTGAGGCACCAAAAAAACCCCCAATAACCATCTCTCGGGTTTACAGTGAGTGATGGGAAAAAGAGACAAAATCCAGTTGTGTGGAGGAAAATTCCATGTTGATGTCAGTGGTCAGATGAGAATGGGGAGACTGGTTCCAGGATCCCTCCATAGATATAGCAGAAGAGTGATGTAGCCACCCAGGGATGGGAGGTGTCTTATATGCAGGTGGCAAAAAAGCACCACACCAAGCACTAGTAATTTGTGACATGTGACATTTTGGGTTTTGGGTATAGATACTATTTTCTTAAATCCTGTGTACCCTAATGTTTTACTAAACCCAGGAGCCTGCATTCACTATATCTGGTCTCCCCAGGAGCCAGAATTCGCTATATCTGATCTCCCCAGGAGCCTGCATTCACTATATCTGCTCTCCCCAGGAGCCAGAATTCGCTATATCTGGTCTCCCCAGCAGCCTGCAGTCACTATATCTGGTCTCCCCAGGAGCCTGCAGTCACTATATCTGGTCTCCCCAGGAGCCTGCAGTCACTATATCTGGTCTCCCCAGGAGCCTGCAGTCACTATATCTGATCTCCCCAGGAGCCTGCAGTCACTATATCTGGTCTCCCCAGGAGCCTGCATTCACTATATCTGGTCTCCCCAGGAGCCAGAATTCGCTATATCTGATCTCCCCAGGACTCTGCATTCACTATATCTGGTCTCCCCAGGAACCTGCAATCACTATATCTGGTCTCCCCAGGAGCCTGCATTCACTATATCTGGTCTCCCCAGGAGCCTGCATTCACTATATCTGATCTCCCCAGGAGCCTGCAGTCACTATATCTGATCTCCCCAGGAGCCTGCATTCACTATATCTGATCTCCCCAGGTGCCTGCATTAAATATATCTGGTCTCCCCAGGAGCCTGCATTCACTATATCTGGTCTCCCCAGGAGCCTGCATTAACTATATCTGGTCTCCCCAGGAGCCTGCATTCACTATATCTGATCTCCCCAGGAGCCTGCAGTCACTATATCTGATCTCCCCAGGAGCCTGCATTCACTATATCTGATCTCCCCAGGTGCCTGCATTAAATATATCTGGTCTCCCCAGGAGCCTGCATTCACTATGTCTGGTCTCCCCAGGAGCTTGCGTTCTCTATATCTGATCTCCCCAGGAGCCTGTATTCACTATATCTGGTCTCCCCAGGAGCCTGCATTCACTATATCTGGTCTCCCCAGGAGCCTGCATTCACTATATCTGGTCTCCCACAATAAACAGACCATGGAAATGTAATTATTTTAGTAAATATAAACTGCTAAATACCTTTTCTCATCATCAGTATATAGCAGTCTTGTGACTTCTATCAGTGTCTGGTTAATCTTGTAGGAGGAGGTTTCATTCTACTCTGACTGTCCTATGAGGCTGCATGACCCCTGACCCTCTGTCTGGACAGTGCTGATTGGCGCTGTGCTGATCACATGCACCCTTCCCCAAAAAAAAAAAAATCTCTCTAGCAATACATACCAAACTGAGCATGTGCAGAGTGCCTCCTAGGGCTCTGTTCTATCAGGAGAAGGATTGGGGACTGTGGAAGAAGGGGAGGATCTGAGAAGACAGGATCAAACAGCCTTTTTACACAATGTAGAGGATTAACCCCTTAGGTTCCACAGTGAGTATAACCAGCATGCTTTACTCCATACTGATTTTACTGTTGTAGGTTTAGTAACACTTTAAACCCCGGTTCCAACTGATATGATGGGGGAAACGCACCGAAATAGCTGTGTTTCCAGAATTGCATCGCACCGCATAGCAATCGCGCTGTGTTCATGTGATCTGCTGCGGGTGTCAATTCAAAGTTAACGATACCCCAAAAGCAGGTGGCAGAAGACAGTGTGTTTGCCTGTATAGGATCGCTGGGGTGTGAACACCTATGCCATCCGATTCCAAAAATGTTTTGGCTCCGCACTGCACAGAATCGTAAAAAAGTAAATGTATTAATTAATTTCAATAATTCATCAATTCAACAAGTGAAACTCCTATACTTTATATAGATGCGTTACACACAGAGTGATAGATTTCAAGCATTTCTTTCTTTTATTTTTGATGATTATGGCTTACAGCTGGTGACACCCCAACATTCAGTATCTCAGATAATTAGAATATTACACAAGACCAATAAAAAAAAGAAGGATTTTTAATAGAGAAATGTTGTCTTAGTGAAAAGTATGTCCATGTACAGTATAGAATGCACTCAATACTTGGTCGGCGCTCCTTTTGCATGAAGAATTACTGCATCAATGCGGCGTGGCATGGAGGCGATCAGCCTGTGGCACTGCTGAGGTGTTATGGAAGCCCAGGTTGCTTTGATAGCGGCATTCAGCTCATCTGCATTGTTGGATCTGGTGTCTCTCATCTTCCTCTTCTTGACAATACCCCACAGATTCTCTATGGGATTTAGGTCAGGCGAGTTTGCTGTGCAATCAAGCACAGTGATACCATGATCATGTGACCAGGTATTGGTAGTTTTGGCAGTGTGGGCGGTGCTGGAAAATGAAATCAGCATCTCCATAAAGCCGGTCAGCAGAGGGAAGCATGAAGTGCTCTAGAATTTCCTGCTAGAGGGTGGCGCTGACTTTGGACTTGATAAAACACAGTGGGCCAAAACCAGCAGATGACACGGCTCCCCAAATCATCACTGACTGTGGAAACTTCACACTGGACCTCATGCAACTTGGATTCTGCTCCTCCCCACTCTTCCTCCAGACTCTGGGACCTTCAGTTCCAAATGAAATGCAAAGTTTTCCTCAGTCTGATGATTTGGGGAGCCATGTCATCGTCCTACCTGAGCTAAGGAGAAAAAGGACTGGACTGTTGCTCAGTGGTCCAAAGTCCTCTTTTCGGATGAAAATAAATTTTGCATTTCAGTTGGAAATCAAGGTCCCAGAGTCTGGAGGAGGAGAGGAGAGGCACAGAATCCAAGTTGCATGAGGTCCAGTGTGAAGTTTCCACAGTCAGTGAGGATTTGGGGAGCCGTGTAGACATGTGCATGACTAAAAACTCTGTTTCGTTTAGATTCATATATCTAGTTATTTAGTTTTGTTAAATTCTGTTGAATTGTTCAATTCATATTCGGAATTAGTTTTATGTCTTTATCAAGTTTTCGTTGAACTTACCGATTTTTTTTTTTTGATTCGAAACATTCAAATCAATAAATTTCGAATTGGTTGAATCTCAAATTTTAGATTTTTTTTGATTCGAATGCAGCAAAGTAATCAAACAAAAGAAAAATCTTCATCAAATTGCCCGCCGCAGGTGCACTGCGGCGGGCAGCCGCTCGCAGGCAAATCGCCGTAACTGTGCGGCGCTCGCGAGCAGGGAGCTGGGGGCGAGCGTGCGCCGTCGGCAGCGCGCTCCCGCCCCCACTCAACGGTAGGGAAGCCGATGCATGGATCAGGCGGCTCCGATTGCCGCCTGACACCCACGATCATTCCCCGATGAGAGAGAAGAACGGTCAGCTGTTGTAAACACATCTGACAGTTCTTCTCCCTGGAATGATCATAGAGCCCCTGTGACCCTTCTTTAGAGGATCTCATGTCTCTATGGTCATTTCACAAGCCACGCCCCCCCCCCACAGTTAGAATCACTCCCTAGGCTCACATTTAGCCCCTTGATCACCCATAATGTTAACCCCTTCCCTGTCAGTGTCATTATTACAGTAACTTTGCATATTTATAGCACTGATTACTGTAGTAATGTCACTGGTCCCCCCAAAAGTGTCAAAAATGTCAGTTAGGGGTCCGATCTGTCCGCCGCAATGCCGCAGTCCTGCAAAAAATCGCAGATTGCCGCCATTACTAGTAAAAAAAATAAATAACCGTAAAAATGACATAAATCTTTCCCGTAGTTAGTAGACGCAATAACTTTTGCGCAAACCAATCAAAATACCCTTATTGCGATTTTTATTACCAAAAATAGAAAACAAATTGGCCTAAAATATTAAACAATTTAGATTTTTTTTTTTTTGGGGAATGTTATATAGCAGAATGTGAAAAATATTGTTTTTTTTCTTTAGAATTGTCGCTTTTTTTGTTTATAGCGCAAAAAATAAAAATCGCACAGGTGATCAAATACCACCAAAAGAAAGCTCTGTTTGTGGGGGAAAAAGGACATCAAATTTGTTTAGGTACAGCGTCGCACGACCGCGCAATTGTCAGTTAAAATATTGCAGGGCCGAATCACAAAAAATGGCCTGGTAATTAAGGGGGCAAATCCTTTTGGTCCAGAAGTCATTAAAGGAGAATTATACAAAAAAAGACTAGTTAAACCCACAAGTGTTTTTTTTTTTTTCTCACCGCAGCAATTTATAAATTGGATGAAAGGTTTAGCACTGGGAAACACTTTATGATAGATAAAAAGTGCATTTTATATACAACTATAATGAGGGACAAATGAAGAGGAAAGAGGGACAGAGGAACTTTGTTCCAAATCAGAGACTGTCCCTCAAAATCAGGGACGGTTGGAAACTTTGCCTTTAGGGGGTGTCAGGGATCAACGCGTTTCAGGCCCCCCCTGAGGTGACAACCACTGGCCCAGACCCTTACTGCACCCATCAGTGTCTGTATTTTAATAAAAGAGGATAAAGATAGACAGGGCCTCTTTACTACGATCAATGCTTTGTATCCTACTGCATGGCGGACACATTTTATAAAAGTGTGGAATGAAAGGTGAGGGACTGTAGGACAAATATGATAAAAACCAGAACTATTTTTTTTTCTAATAATAAAGATAGAAATGTGAAGGATGTGACCTTTCTGAATAGGCCCCTATCACAGAGAAGGGGAGAAGTGGCTCTCATCCTCCTCATTGTTATTCCCGTCACATATGTAGAAGTCTATATAGAAATGCTAAGCATTTCTTTTGCTGTTGCATTAATTGGCTATTTCCTGGCAGCTAATTTACTATCAGCTTGTTAGCTGCTTGGAAGTGGCCTGTGTACGTGGATTTATGGCCGAGGTAATATTGTCTGCAGCCGCACATTATACAAAGGCTTCCCAGTAGTGTTTTCATAAATCCGCACCTTCCAGACACCGCGCTCACCTTTCCGAAATCCAGGCGCTGACTTCTGTGCTCCCCTCTCTGCTTTATATGATCTGTCACTTCACCTGCTTTTACCCGTTTGCTTCATTGTATGCAAATGTTCCTATAGATGGGAGATCTCTGAGGTCTGCATTGGAATAATGCAGATATTCTACAGCATATCTATTCAGTACGGCCCTTCTATGTATAAAGCACTGGGGCCGGGGAGCTATTTTGCGTCCTAGGCAAAGGGCTAAGCTACTTGCAAACCCCCCCAAAAAAATGAAACTTCAACATTTTTGAAAACAATAGAAAATACACTGCTTGGCCAAATTAAGTCGTCACCAAAAAATAAGTCACACACTCTAATATTTAGTTGGCTTTGATTACGGCATGCATTGTTTCGATAAGCTTCTGCAATGTCACAAGATTTATTTCCGTCCAGTGTTGCATTCATTTTTTACCAAGAAGGAAGCCTCTTCTAAAGATGATGCACAAGAAAGCCCGCAAACAGTTTGCTGAAGACAAGATGACTAAGGACATGGATTACTGGAACCATGTCCTGTGGTCTGATGAGACCAAGATAAACTTATTTGGTTCAGATGGTGTCAGGCGTGTGTGGGGGCAACCAGGTGAGGAGTACAAAGACAAGTGTGTCTTCCTACAGTTAAGTATGGTGGTGGGAGTGTCATGGTCTGGGGCTGCACGAGTGCTGCCGGCACTGGGGAGTTGCAGTTCATTGAGGGAACCATGAATGCCAACATTTACTGTGACATACTGAAGCAGAGCATCGCTCCCCTCCCTTCGGAGACTGGGTCGCAGGGCAGTATTCCAATATGATAACGACCCCAAACACACCTCCAAGACGACCACTGCCTTGCTAAAGAAGCTGAGGGTAAAGGTGATGGACTGGCCAAGCATGTCTCCATACCTAAACCCTATTGATCATCTGTGGGGCATCCTCAAATGGAAGGTGGAAGAGTGCAAGGTCTCTAACATCCACCAGCTCTGTGATGTCATCATGGAGGAGGGGAAGAGGACTCCAGTGGCAACCTATGAAGCTCTGGTGACCTCCATGCCCAAGAGGGTTAGGGCAGTGCTGGAAAATAATGGTAGCCACACAAAATATTGACACTTTGGGCCCAATTTGGACATTGTCACTTAGGGGTGTACTCACTTTTGTTGCCAGCGGTTTAGACGTTAATGGCTGTGTGTTGAGTTATTTTGAGGGGACAGCAAATTTACACTGTTATACAAGCTGTACACTCACTACTTTACATTGTAGCAAAGTGTCATTTCTTCAGTGTTGTCACATGAAAAAATATAATAAAATATTTACAAAAATGTTAGGGGTGTACTCACTTTTGTGAGATACTGTGCTATACTTACTTATAGCAGATTATTTCACTGCTATAAACTATTTTTTTTTTTTTTTTTTTTTTTACTGAATGACAGTGTGTAGACTATTGTTGTGATAAGCTGTGATTGGTCACAGCTAATCACATGGTACAAATGGGTTGTGATTGGCCCTATCTGTACCATGTGATCACTGAGACCATTCACAGCTAGCAACACAATTGTATACAATAAATGGCATGAAAGCAAGCCATCCATTGTTTACAACTGTGATGTGATCTGCTGCGATAGGTCACAGCGATCACATGATATTGGCAGTGGGCCGGTGTAGTAATCACTCATCTGCTGTGTCTGGATGACAGATCGCGCCGTAGTACAGCTCCCTTTCAGGAGGACATCCTATGACGTCCTCCCAGAACAAAAACGTTCCCGCCCGTCCATAATTTAACAGTGGCCCAGGTGGGAAGCAGTTAAAAAAAGCATATGATTTGCAGTCCAAGTCCAACTCATACATTTCCTAACCCTTGGTGCCAGCCGCATGGAAATACGTAGCCTCTTGGCGCCTGGTGCTGTTACAGCCAATCACTGGGGGGGTTACGTGCTCTTAAAGCGGAGTTCCACCCTGAAAAATATTTTTTAGCTAAAAATACCCCCGGGACAGTCAGGGCGAGTGCATTTCAGCAACGATAGCCTCTGAACTGTCCCCTGTTTCACTTACCGTTTAGAAGAAATACTTACCTTGAAAATGTCTTGTCCAGCGCTGCCATCTCAGGTGTGGGCAGCTGAAGCTGAAGCGTCCTCTTCGGTGACGTCGGAGTCCCAGAATGCCCTGCACCGGCCCTGCTCATCACTTCCGGGGCAGGCGCGGCATCCCTGCACAGCTTCTGGGCATGCCCAGAAGCTGTTTAGCAGGGAATGACGTGCCTGCACCAGAAGTGACAAGCGGGGCCGGTGCAGGCGCATTGACTCCTGGGAGCGATGACGCTCATCTCCCAGGAATCATTGCAAGGAGGAAGTACAGGAGAATGCAGGGTGGCTGGCATGGTACAGGAGAATGCAGGGTGGCTGGCATGGTACAGGAGAATGGAGGGTGGCTGGCATGGTACAGGAGAATGCAGGGTGGCAGGCATGGTACAGGAGAATGCAGGGTGGCAGGCATGGTACAGGAGAATGGAGGGTGGCTGGTATGGTACAGGAGAATGCAGGGTGGCAGGCATGGTACAGGAGAATTCAGGGTGGCAGGCATGGTACAGGAGAATGCAGTGTGGCTGGCATGGTACAGGATAATTCAGGGTGGCAAGCATGGTACAAGAGGATGCGGGGTTGCGGGCATACTAGTGCGGCTGTGTTTCACTTACCTGTTCCAGAGGCGCCTTCATTTTAAAAATGGCGCTGCCCGGCGCCGACACGTCATTGCGCACGCGCCGCCGCCGCTAGGGAAAGCTAGTATACGTTCGGCTATTCCCGGCCTGTCCCGAGCGGTGGCGGCGCATGCGTGGTGACATGTATACGCCGGGCGGCGCCATTTTTACACGTCAGAGCAGCCGGGAACTTTTTTTTTTTTTTGACTCGAGTATAAGCCGAGGGGGACGTTTTCAGCACGAAAAAATGTGCTGAAAAACTCGGCTTATACTCGAGTATATACGGTAATACATTTTTGGTTTTGGGTTTAATACCGCTTTAAATAGTTTCACAATAACCAATTCCAATGTCATTTCTACTGATACACTATAGGAAATGTGAGGAAAGAAAAAGCCATTAGTGACTACCTGCTGTTCTATAGTGTATTTCTATCTCATTAGTGTGTCAGTCTGTTGCTGCCAGATATTACATCAATGCCAGAGAGACTCCAGGTAGTCACCTGCAACACCCCAGGTGTGTCTGAATCCCTCATAGATTATAGTATACAGAAGGGACTGGGCTGGGACCGGGACATCTCTGCTTTGCTTTATGTGGAGATATCCTTTAAGATGCAGTCACTGTTCAGAATTATTCCGTTATGTGGGATCATGTTCTATGTGTGGTGTAGTCGTCATTCTTTATACTGATTGTTGGCTGTTGCTGATTTCTCTGTATTGTGCAGCCGTCCTCCTCATCCTGACTGTAGAGAAGTAAGCTGGCATTATCCTCCTACTCATCACTCCTACCAGCTACTAAAGCAGTGCTATACTGTGATCTGTGTTTTGAGTTTGTTGTCCTCTTCTCTATATAAAAATACTAAAGTAACCTTTTTTAATGTTTTTACCTTAGAGGAGTCATTGAAATATTTTTTTGAATCTCAGGGACCCCTAATGAGATTAATCTACTAGGGTTACTTGGGGAAATGACCCTTACATGGGTGGTGTTAAGAGGAAAGATTGCTCCTTACATTGGTGGTGGTCAGTGGGAAGAATGCTCCTTATATTGGTGGTGGTCAGTGGGAAGAATGTCCTTACATTGTTGGTGGTCAGTAGGATGAATGTTCCTTACATTGGTGGTGCTCAGTAGGATGAATGTTCCTTACATTGGTGGTGGTCAGTAGGATGAATGTTCCTTACATTGGTGGTGGTCAGTAGGATGAATGACCCTTACATTGGTGGTGGTCAGTGGGAAGAATGTTCCTTACATTGGTGGTGGTCAGTGGGAAGAATAACTTCTACACTGGAGGTGGTCAGTAGGATGAATGCTCCTTACATTGGTGGTGGTCAGTGGGAAGAATGACCCTTACATTGATGGTGATCAGTGGGAAGAATGCTCCTTACATTGGTGGTGGTCAGTGGGAAGAATGCTTCTTACATTGGTGGTGATCAGTGAGAAGGATGCTCCTTACAGTACTTTGGTGGTGGTCAGTGGGAAAAATCCTCTTTACATTGGTTAATGGTCAGTGGGAAGAATGCTTCTTGCATTGGTGATGATCAGTGGGAAGAATGCTCCTTACATTGGTGGTGATCAGTGGGAAGAATGCTCCTTACATTGGTGGTGATCAGTGGGAAGAATGCTCCTTACATTGGTGATCAGTGGGAAGAATGTTCCTTACATTGGTGGTCAGTGGGAAGAATGCTCCTTACATTGGTGGTGATCAGTGGGAAGAATGCTCCTTACATTGGAGGTGGTCAGTGGGAAGAATGTTCCTTACATTGGTGATCAGTGGGAAGAATGCTCCTTACATTGGAGGTGGTCAGTGGGAACAATGTTCCTTACATTGATGGTGGTCAGTGGGTGAAATGCTTCTTACATTGGTGGTGATCAGTGGGAAGAATGACCCTTACATTGGAGTTGATCAGTGGGTAAAATGCTCCTTACATTGGTGATGATCAGTGGGAAGAATGCTCTTTACATGTGTGGTGGACAATGGGAAGAATGTTCCTTACATTGGAGGTGGTCAATGGGAAGAATGCTCCTTACATTGGAGGTGGCCAGTGGGAAGAATGCTCCTTACATTGGTGGTGGTTAGAGTGTTCCTTGCATAGGTGGTCAGTGGGAAGAATGACCCTACATTGGTTGTGGTAAGCGGGAAGAATGTCCCTACATTGGTGGTGATTAGAATGCTCCTTACATTGGTGGTCAGAGGGAAGAATGTTCCTTACATTGGTGGTCAGTGGCAAGAATGTTCCTTACATTGGTGGTGGTCATTGGGAAGAATGGCCCCTTAACAGAGGTGGCCAGAATGACACCTTTGCAGTCATGCTGCTGGCTCTGCCAAGTTGTAATGGACCTGGAACTATGGAGGCATCATCAGATGGTAGGTCAGTGGGCCACAGCTAAAAGAACCCCTAGCAAACTCCAGAGGAACCCTGGTTGGGAATGGCGGAACTAATATCATACAAACATACCCAAACCCATGACTCCACTCCAGACTTGCTCCTTTCATCATACATGGACAACCCGGGTTGTGGTGGATACCACTGCCTGTCTCCACTCTCCATCAAAAAATATATAAAAAAAATGTAAGCTGCACTCCAAAACAGCTATTTTTTCTGCGTTTATTAATTATCAAAAAAGACTGCATAAAATAATGACTCCACCCAAAACCAACCTCCCTTGACGCTTTTCCCCACTGCTGGGTTGCTCAGAAGAATAGGGGAGGTCACAGCCTCAGCTCCAGGAACCCCCCATAGCCACCTCTGGAGGAACCCTGGTTGAGAATGGCTGTACTAAAGTGTTATAAAATCCTTCTGGTAGCATTTCTCTTGGACCAGTAGGTGGCGGTACAACTCCTTTCAATGTGATGGTTATTTAGTAAGACAAAAGCTCTGTTACCTAACTAATATTATCTTTTATTTGTGATCGCTGATGTATTTCGCTACATTGTGCAAAAAGCAGAAAATGTATATTCTATAAATATTTGCAGAGTTTACAATCTTACCTACACTCTATAGTGTCACATTAGACATCCCTTTATAGTGTGATATTTACATTTTTTTGAAGATGCTTTTTTTTTATATTTTACCAACATTTCTGTGTGATAACACTTGGGATGGGGGGGTGTGCAAAAAATGCTGTAAAAAATTGCGTGACTTTGAGGTCACAAAAGTGTGAAAGGGGCCTTCAGTAATCAAGGTATAGTGTGCCCCCGCCCTTTCAATGCAGACTGACCACAGCATGCCCCCTTTCAATGCAGACTGACCACAGCGTGCCCCCTTTCAATGCAGACTGACCACAGCGTGCCCCCTTTCAATGCAGACTGACCACAGCGTGCCCCCTTTCAATGCAGACTGACCACAGCGTGCCCCCTTTCAATGCAGACTGACCACAGCGTGCCCCCTTTTAATGCAGACTGACCACAGCGTGCCCCCTTTCAATGCAGACTGACCACAGCGTGCCCCCTTTCAATGCAGACTGACCACAGTGTGCCCCCTTTCAATGCAGACTGACCACAGCGTGCCCCCTTTCAATGCAGACTGACCACAGCGTGCCCCCTTTCAATGCAGACTGACCACAGCGTGCCCCCTTTCAATGCAGACTGACCACAGCGTGCCCCCTTTCAATGCAGACTGACCACAGCGTGCCCCCTTTCAATGCAGACTGACCACAGCGTGCCCCCTTTCAATGCAGACTGACCACAGCGTGCCCCCTTTTAATGCAGACTGACCACAGCGTGCCCCCTTTTAATGCAGACTGACCACAGCGTGCCCCCTTTTAATGCAGACTGACCACAGCGTGCACCCTTTTAATGCAGACTGACCACAGCGTGCCCCCTTTTAATGCAGACTGACCACAGCATGCCCCCTTTTAATGCAGACTGACCACAGCGTGCCCCCTTTTAATGCAGACTGACCACAGCGTGCCCCCTTTTAATGCAGACTGACCACAGCGTGCCCCCTTTTAATGCAGACTTACCACAGCATGCCCCCTTTTAATGCAGACTGACCACAGCGTGCACCCTTTTAATGCAGACTGACCACAGCGTGCCCCCTTTTAATGCAGAGAGACCACAGCGTGCCCCCTTTTAATGCAGACTGACCACAGCGTGCCCCCTTTTAATGCAGACTGACCACAGCGTGCCCCCTTTTAATCCAGAAAGCTAGTGCACTTACCTGCAGCAGCGGCTTCTCCTCGAGTCTTCCTGCCTCCTCCTCGACCAATGGCATGAATTTGCCTTTTCGGCCAATCAGGAAGTGGGTCTCGGACCCGCTTCCTGATTGGCCGGGTTGGGTTGAGGTCAGGACTCTGTGCAGGCCAGTCAAGTTCCTCCACCCCAAACTCCCTCATCCATGTCTTTATGGACCTTGCGTTGTACACTGGTGAGCAGTCATGTTGGAACAGGAAGGGGCCGTCCCCAAACTGTTCCCACAAAGTTGGGAGCATGAAATTGTCCAAAATCTCTTGGTATGCTGACACCTTAAAGTAGAAGTCCACCATAACACTAAAATCCCTGCATCTGGTGACATCCACGATCTAACACTAACCTATCTAGCCCTGTAAAGAAGAAATCAGTACCTTTTTAGAAACCGATCCGACCCGATCCCACGCTGAGCTGTCAGCCGCGGCTTCACTGTGGAGGCGGGTGCAGAAGACACAACCGACAACAGAAGCCCCATAGTAAGTCTATGGGTGGCGTCACTTCACATTCATTTCACAGTGGCTGTGTCCTCTGCAGAGCTTCCGCCGCTGGAGACTGGATCGAATCAGCTTCCAAAAAGGTAAGTGTACTGATTTCTTCTTCACAGGGCTAGATAGGTTAGTGTTAGGTTGTGGATGTCTGTAGATGCAGGGATTTTAGTGTTAGGGTGGACTTACACTTTAAGAGTTCCCTTCACTGGAACTAAGGGGCCAAGCCCAACCCCTGAAAAACAACCCCACACCATAATCCCCCCTCCACCAAATGATTTGGACCAGTGCACAAAGCAAGGTCCATAAAGACATGGATGAGTGAGTTTGGGGCGTGATGTAGAATTTCATATTAATTCATAATAATTTGCATATTTTATGAATATATAATTATTAATATCATCATTAATTATTAAGATGTTTATTATTATTATCATACTAGTAGTCAATATTATTATTATTCAAATATTAAAGCAATAATTATTAGTCTTTAACCACTTCAGCCCCGGAAGGTTTTACCCCCTTAATGACCAGGCCATTTTTTGCGATTCGGCACTGCGTTACTTTAACGAAAAATTCCGCGGTCGTGCGACGCTGTACCCAAAAAAAATTGATGTCCTTTTTTCCCCACAAGTAGAGCTTTCTTTTGGTGGTATTTGATCACCTCTGCAGTTTTTAGATTTTGTGCTATAAACAAAAAAAGAGCGACAATTCTGAAAAAAAAAACGCCATATTTTTTACTTTCTGCTATAAAACATTCCCAATAAATTTTTTTAATCTAATTTTTTTAATCAGTTTAGGCCAATTTGTATTCAGCTACATATTTTTGGTAAAAAAAAAATCCATCCCAAAAAGCGTATTTTAACCACTTTACCGCTGCTCACTGAGCCTCTACTGCGGCAAAGTGGTTCGTTATCGTCTGGCGACGTAGACCTACGTCGCTGGACTCCTCCCCTTGTAGGCGGAGCGTTCCCGCTGTATTCAGTCACCGCGGGAGTCGGGCCAGGGGAGGAGCAGCGGCGATCGCTGCTGCTCTTCCCCGATCGTCGGGGAATCGAGTCTGGAGATCCGCCCGCTTGTGTAAACAAAGCGGGCGGATCTCCTAAGTGACAGGAAGGGACAGATTGCAGGGTTCAGCATAGCTGAACCTGCGATCTATCCCTGTGTCACACAGTCCCCTCCCCCCACACATGTCAGTAAGCACCAGGCATACATTAACCCCTCCCTCTCCAATAAAATTAACCCCTTCCCTGCCAGTGTCATTTTATAGTAACAGTGCATATATATAGCACTGATTACTGTAGTAATGTCACTGGTACCCCCAAAAGTGTCAAAAATGTCAGTCAAGGGTCCGATCTGTCTGCCGCAATGTCGCAGTCCCGCAAAAAAAAAACGCAGATCGCCGCCATTACTGGTTAAAAAAAAATAAAACACCAAAAACGACAAAAATCTTTCCCTTAGTTAGTAAACGCAATAACTTTTGCGCAAACCAATCAAAATACGCTTATTGCGTTTTTATTTACCAAAAATATGTAGCAGAAAACAAATTGGCCTAAAATGATAAAAAATTTTGATTTTTATATTTTTTTGGGGGGGGGGAATTTTCATGTGAAAAATATTGTTGTTTTTTCAAAATTGTCGCTCTTTTTTTGTTTATAGCGCAAAAAGTAAAAATCGCACAGGTGATCAAATACCACCAAAAGAAAGCTCTGTTTGTGGGAAAAAAGGACGTAAATTTCGTTTGGGTACGGCGTTGCATGACCGCGCAATTGTCAGTTAAAGTCGCGCAGTGCCAAATCGCAAAAAGTGGCCCAGAACTAAGACAGCAAAATCCTCCGGTGGTAAAGTGGTTGATTGGTTTGCGCAAAAGTTATAGCGTTTACAAACTACGGGATAGATTTTTGGAATTTTTATTTATTTTTTTGTTTTTATTTGTAATGGTGGCGATCAGCGTTTTTTATCGGGACTGCAACATTTCGGCGGACAGATTGGACCCCTAACTGACATTTTTTGACACTTTTTGGGGACCAGTGACACTAATACAGTAATCAGTGCTAAATATTATGCACTGTTACTGTATAAATGATATTTGCAGGGAAGGGGTTAACACTGGGGGTGACCAAAGGGGTTAATGTGTGCCTAAATATGCTTGCTCACTGTGTGGGGGAAGGACTCTGTGACAGGCACAGAGAAATCGGGGTTGTAGCTTAGCTGAAACTTCTGATCTCTCCCTGCCTGTCTGACAGAAGACTCACCTGCTTTGTTTACATAAGCAGGCGGGTCTTCTGTCAGTTTATCTGACGATCGCAGGAGGCCGGCGGCAATCGCTGCCTCTCCTCCTGTGGCCCGCCTCCCGCTGTGTCCGAGACCTCATGCTCGAAATCACCTAGTACTACGTGATTTTGTGCAGCCGAGCCACCCTGCCGCAGTAATGCTACGGTGGGCGGTCGGCAAGAGGTTAATATAATTATTATTATCATCATTAATTATTAAGATACTTATTATTATTATTATCATAGTAGTAGTGGAATTATCATCAATATTATTATAATTATTCAATATTAAAGCAATAGTTATTAGTCTTTAATAATGTTTACTTTATTATTTTATAATTTAGAAAGTTATGTCTAAAAGTTGAACTTTAGATGACCTCTCTGCTTCATTTTGGTATTTTTTTATTAGACAGTCACAGGTTTACTGGGTGAAAGTTTACTGGTATAAAGGTCAGACAGTTTCAGACATCAGTGTCTGTACTACACAGATGTCCATTATTTTTTTATTTATGGTAATTACATTGATGTATGTTTTGACAACCAATCAAATTGTGCCACATGTAATTCTATGGTAAAAAATCGTTATAAAAAGGCTTGCGTGCCTTTCATTCTTTGATCATATAATGAATTTGTTCCCAGCTGCAGCTGTTGTTATTAAACCTCTCTTCTTTTTTTTGGGAATGTATTGCCTTGTCTTTTGTTACTTTTCTACATCAGGTAGAGTTCAGGAACTACAATTCCCATCATGCCTAGTTATGTCTGTCAATGTCAGAGATTTACAATGCCTCATGGGAATTGTAGTTCCTGAACAGCTGGAGGGCCATAGTTTGGACACCCCTGAGGTAGAGGAACTTGACTGGCCTGCAAAGAGTCCTGACCTCAACCCGATAGAACACCTTTGGGATGAATTAGAGCAGAGACTAGGAGCCAGGCCTTCTCTCCAACATCAGTGCCTGACCCCACAAATGCGCTTCTGGAGGAATGGTCAAACATTCCCATAGACACACTCCTAAACCTTGTGGACAACCTTCCCAGAAGAATTTAAGCTGTTATAGCTGCAAAGGGTGGACCAACTCAATATAGAACCCTACGGACTAAGACTGGGCCACTGTTAAAGTTGATGTACCTGTAAAGACAGGCGTCCCAATACTTTTAACAATATACTGTAGTGTATATTATTATAAAATAAATGAAAATCCAGTAGGACTACTTGTGCTGGTCTTGGCTGGTGTGCAGATCTGGAAACTCAACTGCTGAGACCCCGGGGTCCACATATAATTTCCAGCATCAACCAAAGCCTGAAATAGGAGTTGTAGGGGGACTAACCCTTTAAAACTGAAGTTGGTTTGCATTGGTGATCAGTGGGAAGAACGTTCCTTACATTGGTGGTGATCAGAATGCTCCTTACATTGGTGGTTAGTGGGAAGAATCTTCCTTACATTGGTGGTGGTCATTGGGAAGAATGGCCCCTTACAGAGGTGGTCAGAATGCCACCTTTGCAGTCATGCTGCTGTCTCTATTAAGTTGTAATGGACCTGGAACTATAGAGGCACCATAAGATGGTAGGTCAGTGGGCCACAGCTAAAGGAACCCCTAGCAACCTCCAGAGGAACCCTGGTTGGAAATGGCGGAACTAGTGTCATATGAACATACCCAAATCCATGACTCCACTCCACACTTGCTCCTTTCATCACACATGGACAACCCAGGTGGTGGATACCACTGCTTGTCTCCACTCTCCATCAAATGTGCTTCTGGAAAACATTCCCATAGACACACTCCTAAACCTTGTGGACAGCCTTCCCAGAACAGTTGAAGCTCTTATAGCTCCAACTCAATATAGAACCCTACGGACTAAGACTGGGCCACTCTTAAAGTTGATGTACCTGTAAAGACAGGCGTCCCAATACTTTTAACGATATAGTGTATATTATTATAAAATAAATGAAAATCCAGTAGGACTCTTTGTGCTGGTCTTGGCTGGTGTGCAGATCTGGAAACTCAACTGCTGAGACCCCGGAGTCCTCATATAATTTCCAGCATCAACCAAAGCCTGAAATAGGAGTTGTAGGGGGACTAACCCTTTAAAACTGAGTTGGTAAGTCATTGCCCCCCTTTGGTGATTTTACTCTTACATTGGTGGTGGTAAGTGGGAAGAATGTTCCTTACATTGGTGGTGATCAGAATGCTCCTTACATTGGTGGTTAGTGGGAAGAATCTTCCTTACATTGGTGGTGGTCATTGGGAAGAATGGCCCCTTACAGAGGTGGTCAGAATGCCACCTTTGCAGTCATGCTGCTGTCTCTATTAAGTTGTAATGGACCTGGAACTATAGAGGCACCATCAGATGGTAGGTCAGTGGGCCACAGCTAAAGGAACCCCTAGCAACCTCCAGAGGAACCCTGGTTGGAAATGGCGGAACTAGTGTAATATGAACATACCCAAATCCATGACTCCACTCCACACTTGCTCCTTTCATCACACATGGACAACCCAGGTGGTGGATACCACTGCTTGTCTCCACTCTCCATCAAATGTGCTTCTGGAAAACATTCCCATAGACACACTCCTAAACCTTGTGGACAGCCTTCCCAGAACAGTTGAAGCTCTTATAGCTCCAACTCAATATAGACCCCTACGGACTAAGACTGGGCCACTCTTAAAGTTGATGTACCTGTAAAGACAGGCGTCCCAATACTTTTAACGATATAGTGTATATTATTATAAAATAAATGAAAATCCAGTAGGACTCTTTGTGCTGGTCTTGGCTGGTGTGCAGATCTGGAAACTCAACTGCTGGGACCCCGGAGTCCTCATATAATTTCCAGCATCAACCAAAGCCTGAAATAGGAGTTGTAGGGGGACTAACCCTTTAAAACTGAAGTTGGTAAGTCATTGCCCCCCTTTGGTGATTTTACTCTTACATTGGTGGTGGTAAGTGGGAAGAATGTTCCTTACATTGGTGGTGATCAGAATGCTCCTTACATTGGTGGTTAGTGGGAAGAATGTTCCTTACATTGGTGGTGGTCATTGGGAAGAATGGCCCCTTACAGAGGTGGCCAGGATGACACCTTTTCAGTCATGCTGCTGTCTCTATTAAGTTGTAATGGACCTGGAACTATGGAGGCCCCATCAGATGGTAGGTCAGTGGGACACAGCTAAAGGAACCCCTAGCAACCTTCAGAGGAACCCTGGTTGGGAATAGCGGAACTAGTGTCATACGAACATACCCAAATCCATGACTCCACTCCACACTTGCTCCTTTCATCACACATGGATAACCCGGGTGGTGGATACCACTGCCTGTCTCCACTCTCCATCAAATGTGCTTTTGGAAAACATTGGTGGTTAGTGGTAAGAATGTTCCTTACATTGGTGGTGGTCATTCGGAAGAAGGTGGCCAGAATTACACCTTTTCAGTCATGCTGCTGTGTCTATTAGGTTGCAATGGACCTGGAACTATGGAGGCACCATCAGATGGTAAAATAAATGAAAATCCAGTAGGACTCTTTGTGCTGGTCTTGGCTGGTGTGCAGATCTGGAAACTCAACTGCTGAGACCCCCGGAGTCCCCATATAATTTCCACCATCAACCAAAGCCTGAAATTGGAGTTGTAGGGGGACTAACCCTTTAAAGACCCGGAGTCCCCATATAATTTCCAGCATCAACCAAAGACTGAAATAGGAGTTGTAGGGGGAGGTTAGTCGGAAGAATGTTTCTTACATTGGTGGTGGTCATTGGGAAGAACGGCCACTTACAGAGGTGGCCAGAATTACACCTTTTCAGTCATGCTGCTGTCTCTATTAAGTTGTAATGGACCTGGAACTATGGAGGCACCATCAGATGGTAAAATAATGAAAATCCAGTAGGACTCTTTGTGCTGGTCTTAGCTGGTGTGCAGATCTGGAAACTCAACTGCTGAGACCCCCGGAGTCCACATATAATTTCCAGCATCAACCAAAGCCTGAAATAGGAGTTGTAGGGGGACCAACCCTTTAAAACTGAAGTTGGTAAGTCATTGCCCCCCTTTGGTGATTTTTACCCTTACATTGGTGGTGGTCAGTGGGAAGAATGTTCCTTACATTGGTGGTGATCAGAATGCTCCTTACATTGGTGGTGATCAGAATGCTCCTTACATTGGTGGTGATCAGAATGCTCCTTACATTGGTGGTGTTCAGTGGGAAGAATCTTCCTTACATTGGTGGTTGTCATTGGGAAGAATGGCCCCTTACAGAGGTGGCCAGAACGACACCTTTTCAGTCATGCTGCTGTCTCTATTAAGTTGTAATGGACCTGGAACTACGGAGGCCCCATCAGATGGTAGGTCAGTGGGCCACAGATAAAGGAACCCCTAGCAACCTCCAGAGGAACCCTGGTTGGGAATAGCGGAACGAGTGTCATACGAACATACCGAAATCCATGACTCCACTCCACACTTGCTCCTTTCATCACACATGGATAACCCGGGTGGTGGATACCACTGCCTGTCTCCACTCTCCATCAAATGTGCTTCTGGAAAACATTGGTGGTTAGTGGTAAGAATGTTCCTTACATTGGTGGTGGTCATTGGGAAGAAGGTGGCCAAAATTACACCTTTTCAGTCATGCTGCTGTCTCTATTAAGTTGTAGTGGACCTGGAACTATGGAGGCATCATCAGATGGTAAAATAATGAAAATCCAGTAGGACTCTTTGTGCTGGTCTTGGCTGGTGTGCAGATCTGGAAACTCAACTGCTGAGACCCCGGACTCCTCATATAATTTCCAGCATCAACCAAAGACTGAAATAGGAGTTGTAGGGGGACTAACCCTTTAAAACTGAAGTTGGTAAGTCATTGCCCCCCTTTGGTGATTTTACTCTTACATTGGTGATGGTCATTGGGAAGAATGTTCCTTACATTGGTGGTGGTCATTGGGAAGAATGTTCCTTACATTGGTAGTGGTCAGTGGGAAGAATGTTCCTTACATTGGTGGTGGTCAGTGGGAAGAATGTTCCTTACATTGGTGGTGGTCATTGGGAAGAATGTTCCTTACATTGGTGGTGGTCAGTGGGAAGAATGTTCCTTACATTGGTGGTGGTCAGTGGGAAGAATGTTCCTTACATTGGTGGTGGTCAGTGGGAAGAATGTTCCTTACATTGGTGGTGGTCATTGGGAAGAATGTTCCTTACATTGGTGGTGGTCATTGGGAAGAATGTTCCTTACATTGGTGGTGGTCAGTGGGAAGAATGTTCCTTACATTGGTGGTGGTCATTGGGAAGAATGTTCCTTACATTGGTGGTGGTCATTGTGAAGAAGGTGGCCAGAATTACACCTTTTCAGTCATGCTGCTGTCTCTATTTTGTTGTAGTGGACCTGGAACTATGGAGGCACCATCAGATGGTAAAATAATGAAAATCCAGTAGGACTCTTTGTGCTGGTCTTGGCTGGTGTGCAGATCTGGAAACTCAACTGCTGAGACCCCGGAGTCCTCATATAATTTCCAGCATCAACCAAAGACTGAAATAGAAGTTGTAGGGGGACTAACCCTTTAAAACTGACTTTGGTAAGTCATTGCCCCCCTTTGGTGATTTTATTTTTCCTTATTAAAGTAGTTTCTCTCGTGACTTTATCTGATACGTAATAAAATAAAAGCGTAATCCTTCAACCTACATCATAAACAACACATAGTGTAATAAGTAGAGCCGTCACCTGAGCGCAACGCACACCGGACCGCCGCACACTCCATCATAATCTCCATGTCAGCATATGGCCTCCATCTGACAGCTGTTCCACAGATGTGCAATTAGCAAACCTTATGGCCATACTGTTAGCATTACAACACGCATAGAGCGCGCGTTCCCGCGGCCTCCCCCCACCCCCCCCTCCAAATCCGCTTTCATGTCTCGTTTACGATATGATTTTTTTTTTTTTATTATTTCATCTCACAGAAGATTTAGAGAAAGTTCGAACTTCCACAAGAACAATATTAATTCAGCTGTGAAGCAGCAGATACTTCAATTAAAAGGCCTAATGGACAATTGCGGCATAAAACGGCTTTTTTTTTTTTTTCTTTTCTTTGTCACGCTGAAATCCAACGAGCAGTTTTCAATTAGATTTCTCGTATGTAAGAAGCAGCAATAGCTTTTTTTTATTTTTTCCTTGATGTTAGATGCAAGGGAAGCATTGAGAGTAGCTTCAGTATTTCATTACGGAGGAGAAAAAGGCATATATAAAGACGTGTATTTAAATTATGAATTGGGTCAGTATCTGCCAACTAGAAGTAATATCAATTAAGGCCGCGATGGATCCTTGCACAAGATGTCCTTATATTTAATGACAAAAGTAAGACTGTTAATCTTCGCCGCGAACAAAGGGATAATTTAAGGCGGCGAGAAATCAAAGTGTGATGTCACCAAAATAGTCGCTCGCAGCTTTCTCTTTCCTTCTGTTTTTTTTTTTCTCCCCCCCAACTGCTAATATCATAATTAATAGACTTCAAATTACTTTTCCTTTTTTTTTGTAGGTTTCAGGCTTTCAAGAGAAGCATTTATTGCTGACATAAAATATAAACTCGGAGAGAGCAGGTCTGGCAGAGGCAGGCTGAGGGGTCGGCAAGGCCCTTGTTCCGCCTTAAAAATAATAATTCAGCCTCGCAGGCTGTGTCTGATAATGCTCAATTAATGCCAGTTCAGGTTCTATAAATCATGTTAATAGTGAGATTGACTGTACATCAGTGGTGCGAGCGCTGAGCCCGTGCCAGAAATGATGGGAAAAAAAAAAAAAAAATACCGGGAGGGAAAAAAAATAAAAAAATAAAATGGGCTCTCGCAGTGAGTGATAGAAGTCTGCAGGGGACAATCACTGGATTATTATGACAGATAATGGACACATGGTCTGATGGGATGGAAGCCCCATGCTGGGTGTGTAGTGCCGGTAGAAGGGGGTGCATGCACTGAAATCATTGCAAGGAATGGCGTCTGTCTGGAACAAGGCACCTCAAGGCTATCTAAATGGCCTCAGACATAAATATTGGTATGAAGGGATGCAGGTTTTACCATTTCTCAGACGTGTCCTTTGACGTGTGATGGAAAAATCAATATTAGATTAAAGGGAATCTCCATTTTGTTAGACCTGCAAGCACTCAGAGCCTTCCACTATGTAGAATCTCTGAGGATTGCAAGGATGTTTACTTGGTTACCTTTTACTGAGGGCTTTGTACTGTAGAAGCTGTCCCCAAAGCAAGAGGGAAAAGGACTGGTCACCAGTATTGGCCATGGCAGTCTTTCTCAACCAGGGTTCCACGGAACTCTAGGGTTCCTCCAGAGATTGCTTGGGGTTCATTGAGCTGTGGCTGGGTAACCTTTCATCTGATGGTGCCCAAATAGTTCTGTAGCCCCCTCTAGTGTGCTACTAGATTAGTGCAGGCCAATTTAGTCACTTTAGCCCCGCTTACCCCCTTAACTCCTTTTCGACCGCCCGCCCGCTGCAGATGTACTGCTGAAGGCAGCCGCTCCCAGGCAAATTTAATCTCTTCAGCCCCCGAAAGGTTTTACCCCCTTAAAGCGGAGTTCCGGCCTGGACCATCCGCTTGCTAAGGGCCACCTGAAAAAGGAATGGATGCTCTCAATTTTTTTTTTTTGGTCACTTACCTTGATATTGAAGAAAATATACTCACCTTCCTTCCACTTCCTCCCTCTTCCGCCGCGGCCCGCGTCGTCACTTCCGGCTTGCGATGACTCCTGGGAGCTGAACGTCATCGCTCCCAGAAGTCAATGCGCCTGCACCGGCCCCGTTCGTCAGTTCCGGTGCAAGCACGGCATTCCCTGCTAAACAGCTTCTGGGCATGCCCAGAAGCAGTACAGGGATGACGCGCCCTCACCGGAAGTGACGAGCAGGGCCGGTGCCGGCGCATTCTGGGAGAAGAGGACGCAGAAGAGGGACGCTGCGGCTTCAGCTGCCCACACCTGAGATGGCAGCGCTGTAGAAGAAATTTTCAAGGTAAGTATTTCTTCTAAAAGGTAAGAGCGACCCGGGGCAGTACAGAGGCTATCCATTGTGGAATGTACTAGCCCTGACTGTCCTGGGGGTATTTTTATCTAAATTTGACCCCCGAGGCCGGATCTCCGCTTTAACTGCTTGCCGACTGCCCACCGCATATATACTGTGGCAGGCTGGCTTGGCTGCGCGAATCGACGCATGGGTACGTTGGTTTGTGGGAGTGGTGCTGGGGGCGAGCACGCGCTCCTGCCCCCACCAGGCAGCGGGGATGCCGATCCATGGGGCCAGCGGCCGCGATTGCCACTGGGCATCTGCAATCACTCCTTGCTGAGAGAGAACAGAGAGTAAACACAGCTGACCGTTGTTCTCTCTGGAATGATCACAGAGCACCTGTGATCCTTCTATATAGGATTACAGGTGTCTGTGTTCATTTCACAAGTCCCTCCCCCATACAGTTAGAAAACACTGTCCCCAAGGCTCACACATAACCCTTTGCTCACCACTGTGTTAACCCCTTCCCTGCCAGTGTCATTATTACAGTAAAAGTGCATATTTTTAGCACTGATTACTGTAGTAATGTCACTGGCCCCCCAAAAGTGTCAAAAATGTTAGTTAGGGGACCGATCTGTTCGCTGCAATGTTGCAGTCCTGAGAAGAATCGCCGATTGCCACCATTACTAGTAAAAAAAAAAAAAATGACATAAATCTTTCCCCTAGACACGATAACTTTTTCGCAAACCACTTATTGGGATTTTTTTTTTTTTTTTTACCAAAAATATGTAGCAGAATCTATATTGGCCTAAAATTATGAAAAAATTAGATTTTTTCGTTTTTTTTTTGGGAATCTTATATAGCAGTAGCAGAAAGTGAAAAATATATATATATTTTCAGAATTGTCGCTTTTTTTTTGTTTATAGCGCAAAAAATAAAAATCGCAGAGGTGATCAAATACCACCAAAAGAAAGCCCTGTTTGTGGGGAAAAAAGGACATCAATTTTATTTGCATTGCACGACTGCGCAATTGTCAGTTAAAGTAACGCAGTGCTGAATTGCAAAAAATGGCCTGGTCATTAGGGGGGAAAACCTTCTGGTCCAGAAGTGGTTAAGGGGGGTAAAACCTTCTGGGGCTGAAGTGGTTAAATGTGGGCATTCTATGCATTAAGATAAAAAAACCTTCTGTGTGCAGCAGCCCCCCCGTAATACTTACCTGGGGTCCCTCTCTGTTCAGCGACATCCACGAGTGTCTCAGCTGTCTGAGATTCTCCCTCCAATGGTCAGCTAGCCAATCAGGAGAGAGAGAGGGGCAGGGCAGGGGCTTGTGTCTGAATGGACACAGGGAGCTGTGACACAGCTCGGGTGCCCCCATAGCAAGCTGCTTGCTGTGGGGGCACTGAACAGGAGGGAGGGGCCAGGAGAGCCAAAGAGGAGGATTGAGGCTTCTCTGTGCAAATCCACTTCAACAGAGCAGGTAAGTATAACATGTTTGGTATTTTTATAGAAAAAAAAAAAAAAAGACTTTACAACCACTTTAATGACCAGGTCATTTTAAGTGATACAGCGCTGCGTTATTTTAACAGACAATCGCGACGCTGTACCCAAATAAAATTGATGTCTTTTTTTTTTTACCCACCACTAGAGCTTTATTTCTCTGCGGTTTTCATTTTTTGCGCTATAAACAAAAAAAAAGAGCGACAATTTTGAAAAAACAAACAAACAATATTTTTTACTTTCTGCTATAATACACGTCCAATAAAAAAATCTAAAAAAAATCTAATTTCTTCAAATACATTTATCATTTAGGCCAATACGTTATCTGCTACATATTTTTGGTAAAATATTTTTTTGGCTTCATGCACAGATGTCTACGCAAGACGCACCCGAAATCGCTAAATGTACTATGAGGGGGCACTGTTTATGTCTAGAGGAACAGAGATTTCCTCTCCAAATACGGAAAGGTTTCTTCACAGTAAGAGCTGTGAAAATGTTGAATAGACTCCCTCCAGAGGTGGTTCTGGCCAGCTCGACTAGATTGCTTTAAAAAAGGCCTAGGTGTACATAATATAAGTGGGTACTAATTAGTGATCGACCGATATCGTTTTTTCATTGCCGATACTGATATTTTGGTCATCGCGTATCGGTATCGGCCGATATGGGCCAATATTTTCGGACATTTAAAAATCTTTTTTTTTTTTTTTTTTTTTTTTTTTTACTTTAAAGGTACTCTTGTGGAGGGATCTGGGGGTCTAAAAGACCCCAAACCCCTCCTCTGCACTTAAAAGCATTCAAATCGCCAAGTTTGGCTGTTTTGAATACTGTCATTTTTTTTAATCTGGCGCCAAGTACCCGGAAGTGATGTCATGACCTGTCATTTCATGTCCTGGTTTTTGCATGGAGACCCGAATGCGGCTTTGATCGGTCTTCTCTTCGGCGGCCCTGCAGGTAGGATGCCCGGGTCTCCCAGTGGAATGGGAGACCCGGGCGAGCCATGGAAGGCAACAGGAGGATGGGGGGGGGGAGGTCCCCTCCTGCTCCCCTTAACGACAGCCGAGCATCTTCTCAGCCGCATCGGTTGTCATTACAAGACAGCCAACCGTCGGCTATGGACGCCGGTACCGGAGGTGATGCCTCTAGCTGCAGCCATCACTCCGGTACAGGCACTTTCCGGCAATATTGGTAACCTCTGGGGCCGATTATCGATATATCGGCCCTGGATATATTGGCTTTGCCGATAATCAGTCGATCCCTAGTGCTAATATTTATAGGTAAAGTTGATCCAGGGAATATCCGATTGCCTCTCGGGGGATCGGGAAGGAATATTTTCCCCTGCTGTAGTAAATTGGATCATGCTTTGCTGGGTTTTTCGCCTTCCTCTGGATAAACAGCGGGTATAGGATTGTGTATATGGCATTGTTTGGTTGCGTTTTCTTTACTGTTTTTTTATTGGTTGGACCAGATGGACTTGTGTCTTTTTTCAACCTGACTAACTATGTAACTATGTAATTGATGCGTCACTGCAAAGCCAGCGACGCACAGATTTGAACAGTGCCATTGCCAGCAATAAGACGCCACTCATCATGTGATTTGACCTGTCAAATCGCATGACAAGTCACTCCAATAGGAACGGGGGCTAAATCCTCTTTCTTCACCATTCTGATGCTCGGTTTGAAGTCGTCTTCACCACGTCTAGATGCCATGTGATTGGCTGATTAGCAATTTGTGTTACCAAGCAATTGAACAGGCTTACCTAATAGCAGCCGGTGAGTGTATTTTTATTATAGGCGTGTCCTATTCAGGCAGCAAAGTGCAGTGACCCATAGCAATCAACAGCAGCCATCTTTGATTAATTTAAGGATTAAATAAACATCTTTTAATTTCCTTTGGTAAATAAGCTGAGGAGTTGTCCTGGGACAGGGAGATAGAAAAGTTTTGTCTCTTTAATGTGTCGGCTCTATAAAACAGGTAAATCCTTGTAAATTGCCGCTCACCTTGAGATGATCTATGCATGAGCAGCTGAGAAGACATTCCAGGCTTGTCACTCACCCCGCTATGAAATACAGAATTAAATAACACGCGTAATAAAGACTATAAGCCGGCTGTCCGCAGACATTATTTGCAGTCTAATGGCTGACAATATTCATAGATTCAGCTGCACTAGCCACAGGCATGACACAACTATAAAGTTTTGTTACTCTGATGGAGCATTTTAAGATTATACTGACAGGGAATTCCAGAAGGGAAGATTGATGTCCTTTGCTACAGTTTTATTTTTCTTTTAGTTAGGACGATATTCTGCCCCCGTTACAGGAATTGCGCTTTTTGTTTAATTAATGCCTTTAGCGGTGCCTTGAAATCTACCACGTGAGGAGACTGGCATCTGTGAAATGGGTAAAGATTTATATCTCTGTTTGGAAAGAATGGTGTTGCTCCTATTTAAAAGAACACTCCAGTCAGACTTGAAAATTAAGCCTAGAGATAAAGAGGACACATTTGTTTTTTTTATTCCAGTATTGTATGTGTAGAATAATCCAGTTGGCTGTTTCAGCCCGTCTGATTGCTGGGATCACCTGCTGCACTCACCTGCTGCACTAACCCAGCTATTCTCAGCTAGAGGTCTGTGGAACCCCAGGGTTCCTTCAGAAGTTGCTAGGGGTGGCTTAAGCTCTGGCGGATCAACCTCCCATTTGATAGTGCCTGCATAGTTCCAGAGCCAAATGCATGACACTAATATTTTTTGGGCTGTAAAAGTAGCATTCTGGCCACCAGTGTAAGGGGCATTCTTCCCACTGACCACCAGTGTAAGGGACTTTCTTCCTACTGACCACCAATGTAAGGGACATTCTTCTTACTGACCATCACTGTAAGGACATTCTGCCCACTGATCGTTCATATAAGGGAAATTCTTCCCACTGACCACAAATGTAAGGACATTCCTCCTACTAACCACTAACGTAAGGGCATTCTTCCCACTGACTACCAATGTAAGAACATTCTTCCCGATGACCACCATTGAAAGGTGCATTCTTCCCACTGACCGCCAGTTTAAGGACATTCTTCCTACCAACCACAAATTTACGGATATTCTTTCTACTAACCACTAATGTAAGGGCATTCTTCCCAATGACCACCATTGTGAGGGGCATTCTTCCCACTGACCACCAATTTAAGGACATTCTTCCTACCAACCACAAATGTTAGGATATTCTTTCTACTAACCACTAATGTAAGGAGCATTCTTCCCACTGACCATCAATGTAAGAACATTCTTCCTAATGACCACCATTGTAAGGAGCATTCTTCTCACTGACCATCAATGTAAGAACATTCTTCCTAATGACCACCATTGTAAGAAGCATTCTTCTCACTGACCACCAATGTAAGGGACATTCTTCCCAATTTTTGTTTATTAACCACTTGCCGACCGCCGCACGACTATCTACGGCGGCGGTCAGCCCCTCACAGGCAAAGTGACGTAGGTCTACGTCGCTCGCCTGTGAGGGTTTAGGGAGCGAGCGCGCGCCGCCGGAGGCGCGCTCCCGCTCCCGCGTGGTCACGGACCCCCCCGCGCGTGTGACCGGCGGACCCGATCGCCGCCGGCCACTCTGCGATCGGCGGGGGAGAGGGAGAAAGTCAGGCAGCTTGTGTAAACAAGCTGCCTGTCATTCTCCTCTCTGTATGAGAGATGATCACATGGATCTACTATGTAGATCCATTGATCACTCTGCATACAGTTGAAGCCACAGCCAATCACAGTTAGAATCACGCCCCTAGGGACACACACAGCCCCTCCCTCTCAAATAAAGTTAACCCCTTCACTACCAGTGTATTTTTACAGTAACAGTGCATATATATAGCACTGATTACTGTAGAAATGTCACTGGTACCCCCAAAAGTGTCAAAAATGTCAGTCAAGGGTCCGATCTGTCCGCCGCAATGTCGCAGTACCGCAAAAAAAATCGCAGATCGTCGCCATTACGCGTTAAAAAAAAAACAACAAAAATGACAAAAATCTTTCCCTTTGTTAGTAAACGCGATAACTTTTGCGTAAACCAATCAAAATACGCTTTTTGCGATTTTTTTTACGAAACATAGGTAGCATAAAACAAATTGGCCGAAAATATTAAAAAATTTTGATTTTTACATTTTTTTTGGGGGGAATTTCATATAAAAAAAAAGGGAAAAATATTGCTATTTTTGCAAAATTTACGCTCTTTTTTTGTTTATAGCGCGTGATCAAAAAATCGCACAGGTGATCAAATACCGCCAAAAGAAAGCTCTGTTTGTGGGAAAAAAAGGACGCCAAATTCCTTTAGGTACAGCGTTGCACGACCGCGCAATTGTCCGTTAAAGTCACGCAGTGCCGAATCGCAAAATACCCTCTGGTCGTTTAGCAGCCAAATCCTCCGGGGCTTAAGTGGTTAAAAGTCTTGCAATCAATAAGCATAAAATCAATATACATAAATAAATATATACATATTTACATGAAAAGGGAAAAAAAATATATATATATAGCAAATTCTGCTCTCAAACAAAGAATGGCTTTACAGCAAAAACAAAACTCACATCATGAAACTGTCATTACCGGAGAAAATAATCTTAGTAGGACTCACACCACCACACCAGACATCCAACCTGCGAGGTCAAGAAACAAAACCACCCCCATTATGCATGCAGCCCTTCTTCAAAAAGAAGATATTAACCAACAAAAGCTAAGGGGCGTCAAAGAAATAGCATAGGAAAAGAGCTCCTCACCCAGAGATGGACAGTTCACCAAAGGCAGGTCTGATATTCCTTCATGCCCTTATCCAGCCCGCTCGAGGCTCCCTGCCCTTCTCAAGACCCTGAATCTTCCCAACCTCACCCAGAATATCGTACACTACCACCTCGACAGGGAGGACTTTCTTCCGCAGGGTAATCTGGCACCGTACATTCCACGTAAAGTAACGGACAACTACTGTATACTAACTAGAAAAAGTGTATCCAAATCAAAATCCCAGCGAGTCGGGAATGCCCGTACACCCACTTTGCATACCTCATGCGATAGAGAAAGGGGATGCCTAGAGCCCTCCCCAACCTTTTATACACCTCTATGGTAACAGAACACTGGAGCAAAAAGGGGTCCATAGACTCCACTTTACCAACACACTCTGCTCTAGGACAATCCCGCTCATCCACAGGGCGATGCTTCAGGTTCCCTCTCATATAGAGCCTTTCATGCGAAGCAAGCCAGGCTTGATCCCTAAACTTCAAAGGGATTCTTCCCAAATTGATTAAATGCAACCCCTCCCTCATTATGGAACCTGGGCTATCCCTTAAGGCCAGTGACACACTGAAAGCAGAGCCCAAAATCCTCTTCTCCAGAAGCTTCTTGGAAAGGGACTTGATATTCTCCACTGTCACCTGCCACTGCCAAAGTATTTTCAGACACGGGGCAACATAAGCCGGAAGTTTGCCATGTCGGACTCTCAGACTTTTCACTGGCCCGCCATCTTCCCAACATTGTAAAAAGGGAATAAACCAAGATTGAAAAATACCCACCCATCCCGGCGGGGTCTCTGCTAAAATATTACCAAGATTGTACTTTAAAAAGAGCAGAGAAAAGAAAACTATAGGGTTGACCATTCCTAGGCCACCCTCCCGCCTGGACAGGTAAGTTACATTGCGTTTGATCAGGTTCAGCCTATTTCCCTATAACAGTTGGAAAAAACAGCTGTACACCCTTGCATAGAAAGATTCTGGCAAGATACAGACAAAGCTGACATACTGTATAAAAATATTGGGATCAGGTAAGTTTTGATCAAATCAACCCTCTCCCTCAAGGAAAGTTTCCATTTCTTCCAGCTTGCTACTTTGGCATTGGCATCCACCAACCTGCTTTCCCAATTTCGATGACCATAGTCACCCGGACCAAATTTGATGCCCAACACTTTAATTTCCTGCTGGGGCTCTGGGAAGGCACCCGAAAGATGGAAGCTTTCACCCTCCTCACCCATCCAGAAAACGTCACTCTTTTCATGATTGATTTTAGAGCCAGAAGCCACCGTGTACTGCTCTATCACAGAGACCACCTCCTGCGCCTCCTCCATCCCGGAGATGATAAAAGACACATCATCGGCATAGGCCACAGCCTTTAAAGGCGGCACACCAGCAATGCCCAAAGGCACCCTGCACAATGATCCACCCTCTAACCTTCTTATGAAGGTATCAATTGCAAAAGGCATATAGCAGGGAGCTCAAAGGACACCTGGCACACACCAGAGCCAACCTCAAAAGGCTGTCCAACACAACCATTAATAAGTGGGAAGCTCTCAGACCTTTTATATAAGGTTTTCAGCCAATCTATAAACCTCCCCTGCAGGCCGTATCTACTAAGCAGCAAATACAGGTAATCATGATTGACTAGATCAAAGGCCTTTGCCTGATCCAATGCCAGCAAGTACTTTCTCCATCCAGCATCCTTGCATTGCTCCAAAGCCTCCCGGACAGCTAAAACTGCTGAAAAGGTACTTCTACCTTTGACTAAGCAGTGCTGATGATTGGACAACAAATCGCCTGCTACTGACGACAATTGTCAAAAAAGAATCTTTGCCAAAATCTTTCTATCAACATTGGGAAAACTGATGGGGCGCCAGTTCTCAATCATTGAGGGGTCTTTACCTTTTGACAGAAGAATCACAGAAGATTGCCTCGTGGAGGGGGGGAGTGAACACCCTTCTAGACAGCTCCACTAAAAAGGGAGCCAGAAAAGACTTAAAACGCTTATAGAATTCAGCTGTCAACCCATCTGGCCCAGACGATTTTTTGGTAGCCAGCTTCTTAACAGAATGGACTACCTCATCCTGGTTCTGTCAAATCCATCAAAAGCAATGTACCATTTCCCAATCCTGGAGTAAAATCCAGAATGCTTTCCATCCTGTCCCGACTAAGGTTTTTTCTTCCCAGAAGGTCTGCGTAATATTACCTGAAGATCTCCAGGATCCCTGATCTGGACTTCACCAGGGAACCCATACTATCCCTCAGGCTTATGACCGTCGTAACTGCTATGCCTTGCTTACAGTTCTGGTAAGGATCAGGCGAGTGATATTTCCCATAATCTCTCTCCAGAACCAAGGAGGCATGCCGGTCATACTGACACTTCCCAAGAAGAAGCTTTACCTCAGAGATCTCCCCTGGATCTCCTCCATATGAGACAAAATGATCAAGCTTCCTCCACAAATGCTGGTAGGCAATGTACATACCAAGCTGCTTCTTCTTACTTATGGCCTTGAAAAGTCAAATCGCCCTTTGTTTCACAAGCTCCCACCAGCCTGTCTATGGAGCCTCTCCTGTCTTCAGGCCTGGGCCTAATTATGGTGTTAAAGTCAGCTCCAAAGACAACCTGCTGGGATGTAAAAAGGAAGGGCTTGATCTTAGTGAGGAGGCATTTCCTATCCCATTTTGACTTCAGTCCATAGATATTAATCAGGCGCAGGTCCTGCCACCTAACAGAGATGTCTAAGACCATGCATCTCCCCATTTCTACCTCAATTACCCACAGGCACGTTACCACCGGCAGACATTAATGGTCGCCACCTTTACCAGAGTGGGAACTGCCATCAGTATGATTGGGGTAGTCGTTTCTTAACCTCTACCACACTCTACATAAAGAAATAGACAAATCAGATACCAACTCATCACCTGATAAAACAGAAAATGTGTTGCCAAGCGGAACCCCTCCTGGGTCTGACTGTTAGGAGGAAATGACCGCTTTACTGTCTTCTTCTTCTTTTTCTTTCTCTTTATCCTCTCCCACCCCTCATCATCTGAATCCTTCTCAAAAGAGGGTGAGACATGGGACATGGACACCCCTCTCTCAAGCCAATCAACCCCACCACCATCCAGCACCCCTGCACTCTCTTGGTCATGTTTGTCGGGGGACAGGGACTGGAGGTGGAGTAGGCAGAGAGGGAAGACCCGCTAAACCTTCCCCCCCAGAAGCTTCCGCTAGTCTGGAGGATCTATGCACAATAGAGATAGGAACAAACACAGGAGGAACAGATTTAGTGACCACATCACCAGGGGAAACAGAATCTGACACAACAGACACAAGAGGGCAACAACAGTTTCCTCATTAGCTTCAGCTGCTTCATTCTCTTTGTCAAACCTCTGCAGCTCAGTCTCCAATCCGGGCAAGTTATGTAGTGCCTCTGGGCACTGGCTATATGGATGACCCAGCTGCTGGCACAAATTGCACAGAATCTGGGTGCATTTTCTGGCCAAATGGCCTAAATCCTTGATGGGGCAGGACGATGCAAAGTGGCCTTTATCACCACATTTATTACAAATCTTAGGCTGACCCTGGTAGAAAATAGCTGAGCAGGGCAGGTGTTGAACTACATTGCCCAGCACCCTCAATCTTAGTGACACTGTCCAGGCCCATGTCCATATACCATGCTCATCAAGGACCTTCTGCAGTGGAGTGAGGACCTCGCCATATCGGCATAGCCAAGCTATCAAATTAACCTCTAGTATTGATTCGTTACGCACCAAGAATGTCACCGACTTTATCAAAGGCTCTCTTGAAATCACCTTTGGTACCATACCACTCCAGTGCTGAAGGCCCTTGCACCTCCTATATCTCTCCCAAAAGAGATCCAAACCCTCAGGTTTCACAAAAGACAAATCAAATTCATAACTGCCTACTGGGCAACCTAAAGCAAAAATATCACTGGCTTTAAACCCCATGTCTAAAGCCAGCTCAGCCACTCTCCCCCTTACTGGTGGGGTTTCCTCCCCCTCCCAAATAAGCTGTACCACATTCCTCCTCCTGTACCCATTAACCAGCCCCCACCAAACCTCCCTGAATTATGATTGCAACTTCCCAAAACCGAAGCATAGCTGCCAACATTTCTCCCTGCAGAAGATCCATCTATTTGTTTTGAACCCAATGAATCCTTCCTCTGCTGAGCGAGGGGAGAAATGTAATTTTTACCTATGCCAGCAACATTAACCCCTTTCACCACCCACCACCAACACATCCATTGCTTTATCAATACTACTGCTGTCATTTTCTGGCACATTCATAGTTCCTGCGGTCTTCACAACAGTGTCCATACTCACTGCTGTACTCATAATTGTTTTACCTGCAACAGGTATCTTCTCCTCCACCAGGACAGGGCTTTCAGCTGATTATAGTGAAGGCTGCTCTAAAACAGCAACAGGTGAAACATTACTGACAGAGGAGACTTCCATGGCTGCCACCACTGCACATGGTGCACTGTGCTGAGCCCCTCCCCCATCAGCATCAATCAGCTCTGGAACACAGGGAGGCTCGGGTGAAAGTGATGCAGAATCTTTGGAGCTGACAGCCATCTTGCCACATGCAAGTGTAGAGGTACTACTGGCCTCAGCAGACGCAAGAGCAGAGAAAACCTTGTCCGTTGTGCTTGCTGCAGGTCCATCCGCCTACCCTTGATGGTAAAAAGGCATCTCTGTCAGGGGTTTTCCTTCCAAGTCTGTAGAGTGATCTTCCACAGCAGAAAACTCAACAGGCAGCTGTTTGTAGAGCTCCTTCTCTTTCTGCTTCTCAACTGGGACACCATCCACCACAACTGGTGGGGCAGACATGTTAGAAGGCAGCATGGTGTACTGAGAAATTCTCCACCAGTACTGGCTTTGCCAGTCTGTACCTCCTCTGCCCATCCTTCGGGACTTCTGAAGGGTCATCAGTAAAGGAACTTATCTGCTCTCAGGGGTGACTCCATCTGCTGGATGAAAGTCAGGGCGCCAAGTTCACTCTCAAACCCACAGGCTGGATGCTGCTGGCGATTCCCAGCCCTGAAATGGGGTGAGAGGTGCAGAAGCAGATGGAGCCGGGTCATCCATTACCTGAGGCTGCTTATCCATGGAACTTGCTGATATTTGGCTGGCAAATCTCCTCTCATTCTCAAACTTTTCTGCAAATGCTCCACTTCTGTATTTCAGCTTTTCCAATAATAAAGATTGTTTCTTTCCTTTCTCCTCCATTTGCTGTAACTCAGGCTTCATGGCCAAATGATTCTTACTCTAGGCCTGGCAGTACTTGGCTTTGAATTTTTTATGTTCAGCTTTCAAACATTTAAGTTTCTCTTCACCTCTTCCAGACGCCCGAAAACGATCAATAATCTTATGTCTGTAGTCATCCACATCCTCATCAGGGCCTGGACCCACAGTCAGGTCCCCCACCTCTTCACTAGAACCCATATCATCAGGTGAAACCCTCCCAGGGCCTCCCCCAGGATCAGGCATTTTTCCGGGACCAAGCTAGCAGCCAAGGCCCAGGCTTGAAAAAGGTTGGTTCTCAGAGAGAGCTCCAGTGTGTCCCCCTGCTTCTCCCACTGACCACCAATGTAAGGAGCATTGCTCCCACTGACCACCAATGTAAGGAGCATTGCTCCCACTGACCACCAATGAAGGGACATTCTTCCCACTGACCACCAATGTAAGGAGCATTGCTCCCACTGACCACCAATGAAGGGACATTCTTCCCACTGACCACCAATGTAAGGAGCATTCTTCCCACTGATCACCAATGTAAGGAGCATTCTTCCCACTGATCACCAACGTAAGGAACATTCTTCCCACTGACCGCCAATGTAAGGGACATTCTTCCCACTGACCACTAGGGATGATCGAACGGTTCGGGTCCACCATCGGTTCGGCCCGAACATTGGGTGTTCGAGGTTCGGCCGAATTTAGAACTTTTTGCCCAAAAAGTTCGGAATTCGGCAACCAGAACCGCCCAAAATGCAATGCTTCAGGAAATGGGCTTTAAAAGCCCGTGATTGGACCAGAACCATTAGCAAAAGCCAATTGAGGGGGCAGGAGAATGCTAGGAATGTGATTGGAGTGACTAGGGGGTCCCTAGACCAATCATTAGTGAATACGCCCCCCAGTATATAAGATCGCCCCCGCCATATTCCCAGCATTGTTATACTGGACATGGAAGAGAGTGGAAGCAGTTCTGTTAATTTTACTTTAAAAGTGTCATTTAGCTATTTTTAGTGTGAGGAAAGGGATATCTAGTGTAGTTAGAGTGCTCCTTTACACTTAAGTTAGCTTCAAAAATTTAGTTTCTGTAGGGAAAGTGTTAAGTGTCAGGGGACCGTAGTGTAGTGTAGGGTTAACTGACAGTGACTGCTATGGCAGGGTGACAAAACCCTTCCATAGCAGGGTGACCGCTATAGAGAAAAGATCGTTTCTCTGTGTTGCTTCGGGACAGGAATATGGCTTCTCACCAGCAAGCATTTTTTATGCTGCAGGGGCTGCCACTGCCAGTGCTTTTTTGAGGACATGTTTGATGTCAGACATGACATCTGAATATGTGTATAGGGGGTATATATAGACATATATGTCTGAATATATACCCCTAGACATATATAGGTGTGATAGTAGCAGAAATAAATGCTTGCGCTAATGAAATCATTTACAGTAATATATTTCTGCTACTATCACACCTATATATGTCTAGGGGTATATATTCAGACATATATGCCTATATATACCCCCTATACACATGTTCAGATGTTTTGCCTGCCTCAAAAGAACCCCAAAAAATGCCAAAAAAACGCTAGCGTCAAAAAAAAAAATGCCCAGGTGTGTTTTTGCTGGCATTTTTTGGGGGGTTTTGGAGGCAGGCAAAACATCAGAACTTGTGCACAGTACCACTATACACAAGTTCAGATGTTTTGCCTGCCTCAAAAGAACCCCAAAAAATGCCAAAAAAAACGCTAGCGTCAAAAAAAAAATGCCCAGGTGTGTTTTTGCTGGCATTTTTTGGGGGGTTTTGGAGGCAGGCAAAACATCAGAACTTGTGCACAGTACCACTATACACAAGTTCAGATGTTTTGCCTGCCTCAAAAGAACCCCAAAAAATGCCAAAAAAAACGCTAGCGTCAAAAAAAAAATGCCCAGGTGTGTTTTTGCTGGCATTTTTTGGGGGGTTTTGGAGGCAGGCAAAACATCAGAACTTGTGCACAGTACTACTATACACAAGTTCAGATGTTTTTCCTGACTGCAAAGAACCCAAAAAAATGCCTGCTATTAAACCGGCAAGGTGTTACAGCAGAGAAGCCATATTCCTGTGCTTAAAGTTTTCTAATACAAACGATCTTTTTTTTTATGGTTCTGGACATGCTACAGAGCTGAAACTTCACATGCACACCTTTTAGACCCCCCAGATACTAAATCCAAAGTAAAAATAAAAAAAATCTCTTTTTTTTTTTTTTTTTAAATTTTTCAATAATTGGCTTTTTTATCAAAAATGACAATTTTTAAGAACTTTTTTTTGTGTGATTAATAGTTAATGGGGCATGACCCAGAACCCTAGGCACTTTTTAGGGGCATTTATTGGGTTTTAGGGCTTAAAAATGGTGTTTTTTGATTACAGAAGTTCGGGTCCCATTGATTTCAATGGGGTTCTGAAATCCGGGCCGAACTTTCGTGAAGTTCGGGTGTTCTGGTCGAACCGAACTTTTCAAAAGTTCGATCATCCCTACTGACCACCAATGTAAGGAGCATTGCTCCCACTGACCACCAATGAAGGGACATTCTTCCCAATTTTGTTTATTAAAAGTCTTGCAATCAATAAGCATAAAATCAATATACATAAATAAATATATACATATTTACATGAAAAAGGGGGGAAAAAAAATACATAGCAAATTCTGCTCTCAAATAAAGACTGCCTTTACAGCAAAAACAAAACTCACATCATGAAACACATCATTACCGGAAAAAATTATCTTAATAAGACTCACACCACCACACCAGACATCAAACCTGCGAGGTCAAGAAACAAAACCACTCCCATTATGCATGCAGCCCTTCTTCAAAAATGAAGATATTAACTAACAAAAGCTAAGGGCGTGAAAGAAATAGCATAGGAAAAAAGCTTTTCACCCAGAGATGGACAGTTCACCAAAAGCAGGTCTGATATTCCTCCACGCCCTTATCCAGACCGCTCGAGGCTCCCTGCCCTTCTCAAGACCCCGAATCTTCCCAACCTCACCAAGAATATCGTACACCACCACCTCGACAGGGAGGACTTTCTTCCGCAGGGTAATCTGGCACCGTGCATTCCACGTGAAGTAACGGACAACTATACTAACTAGAAAAAGTGTATTCAAATCAAAATCCCAGCGAGTCGGGAATGCCCCGTACACCCACTCCGCATAACTCATGCGATAGAGAAAGGGGATGCCTAGAGCCCTCCCCACCCTTTTATACACCTCTATGTTAAAGGGACACTGGAGCAAAAAGTGGTCCATAGACTCCACTTTACCAACACACTCCGCTCTAGGACAATCCCGATCATCCACAGGGCGATGCTTCAGGTTCCCTCTCACATAGAGCCTTCCATGGAAAGCGAGCCAGGCTTGATCCCTAAACTTCAAAGGGATTCTTCCTAAGTTAATTAAACGCAACCCCTCCCTCATTATGGGGCCTGGGCAATCCCTTAAAGTCAGCGACACACTGAAAGCAGAGCCCAAAATCCTCTTCTCCAGAAGCTTTCTGGGGAGGGACTTGATATCCCCCACTGTCACCTGCCACTGCCTAAGTATTTTCAGACACGGGGCAACATAAGCCGGAAGCTTGCCATGTCGGACTCTCAGACTTTTCACTGGCCCGCCATCTTCCCAGCATCGCAGAAAAGGCCTAAACCAAGATTGAAAAATACCCACCCATCCCGGCGGGGTCTCTGCTAACATATTACCAAGATTATACTTTAAAAAAAGCAGAGAAAAGAAAACTATAGGGTTGACCATTCCTAGACCACCCTCCCGCCTGGACAGGTAAGTTACATTGCGTTTGATCAGGTTCAGCCTATTTCCCCATAACAGTTGGAAAAAGCAGCTGTACACCCTTGCATAGAGAGATTCCGGCAAGATACAGACAAAGCTGACATATAAAAAGATTGGGATCAGGTAAGTTTTAATCAAGTCAACCCTTTCCCTCAAGGAAAGTTTCCATTTCTTCCAGCTTGCCACCTTGGCATTGGCATTCAACAACCTGCTTTCCCAATTTCGATGACCATAGTCACCAGGACCAAATTTGATGCCCAACACTTTAATTTCCTGCTGGGGCTCTGGGAAGGCATCCGGAAGTTCGAAGCTTTCACCCTCCTCACCCATCCAGAAAACTTCACTCTTTTCATGATTGATTTTAGAGCCAGAAGCCTCAGTGTACTGCTTTATCACAGAGACCACCTCCTGCGCCTCCTCCATCCCAGAGATAATAACAGACACATCATCGGCATAGGCCACGACCTTCAAAGGCGGCACACCAGCAATGCCCAAAGGCACCCCACACAACGATCCACTCTCTAACCTTCTTATGAAGGGGTCGATTGCGAATACATATAGCAGGGGGCTCAAAGGACACCCCTGGCGCACACCAGAGCCAACCTCAAAAGGCCGTCCAACCCAACCATTAACAAGTGGGAAGCTCTCAGCCCCTTTATATAATGTTTTCAGCCAATCAATAAACCTCCCCTGCAGGCCGTATCTACCAAGTAGCAAATACAAGTACTCATGATTGACTCGATCAAAAGCCTTCGCCTGATCCAATGCCAGCAAGTACTTTCTCCATCCAGCAGCCCTGCATCGCTCCAAAGCCTCCCGGACAGCTAAAATTGCTGAAAAGGTACTTCTGCCCTGGACCGAGCAGTGCTGATGATTGGACAACAAATCGCCTGCTACTGACGACAAGCGCCAAAAAAGAATCTTCGCCAAGATCTTTCTATCAACATTGAGAAGACTGATGGGGCGCCAGTTCTCAATTATTGAGGGGTCTTTACCTTTTGACAGAAGAATCACAGCGGATTGCCTCATGGAGGGAGGGAGAGAACCCTCTTCTAAACAGCTGTTATAAACCTCCGCTAAAAAGGGAGCCAGAATGGACTTAAAACACTTGTAAAATTCAGCTGTCAACCCATCTGGCCCAGGCGACTTTTTGGTAGCCAGCTTCTCTATAGCACGAACTACCTCATCCGCTGAAATTGGTTCTGTCAAATCCATCAAAGGCAATGTATCATTTCCCAATCCTGGAGTAGAATCCAGAAAGCTTTCCATCCTGTCCCGACTAAGGTCCTTTCTTCCCAGAAGGTCTGCGTAATATGACCTGAAGATCTCCAGGATCCCTGATCTGGACTTCACCAGGGAACCCGTACTATCCCTCAGACCTATGACCGTCTTAACTGCTATGCCTTGCTTACAGTTCTGGTAAGGATCAGGCGAGTGATATTTCCCATAATCTCTCTCCAGAACCAAGGAGGCATGCCGGTCGTATTGACACTTCCTAAGAAGAAGCTTTACCTCCGAGATCTCCCCTGGATCTCCTCCATACGAGACAAGACGATCAAGCTTCCTCCGCAAATGCTGGTAGGCAATATACATACCAAGCTGCTTCTTCTTACTTATGGCCTTGAAAAGTCCAATCGCCCTTTGTTTCACAAGCTCCCACCACTCTGACTTACTGCTGCAAAAGTCCAGAATAGAAACCTGTGCCTGAAAAAAATCCTCAAAGGATTGTCTTACCTCTACATCTTCCAGGAGAGCCGAATTCAGTTTCCAGGTACCCCTTCCCCTGGGTGGAGTGTCCGAGGCATTCAGAGTCACAGACAGCATACAGTGGTCAGAGAACTCCACCGCCCTCAACTCAGGAGCCGAGAAAGCAGAGTTCTCCTTTAAAAAAAACCTATCTATCCTACTCTGACTATTCCCTCTCTGAAACGTGAATCCAGTGCTGCCAGGGCAGTGCTTAATGTGCACATCTACCAGGCCTGCTTGTCTAACCATATCTCTAAGAAAAACGCTATCATAACCCAGCCTGTCTATGGAGACCCTCCTGTCTTCAGGCCTAATTATGGTGTTAAAGTCACCTCCAAAGACAACCTGCTGGGATGTAAAAAGGAAGGGCTTGATCTTTGTGAAGAGGCATTTCCTGTCCCATTTTGACTGCGGTCCATAGATATTGATCAGGCGCAGGTCCTGCCCCCTAACAGAGACGTCTAAGACCATGCATCTCCCCATTTCTACCTCAATTATCCGCCGGCATGTTACCATATCGGTTTTAAAAAGAACCGCAACTCCGCTGCAAGGCTCAGCCGCAAGAGACCAAAAGGAGGGACCGCATCTCCACTCCCTTTTTGCTAGATGGACATCGGCCAAAGTATTGAGCCAGGTCTCTTGCAAAAATAAAATCTCAGCATCAAACTCACTGAGCAAAAATAAGGCAATATCACGAGCTCTTGCAGATTTCACGCTGGCGACATTAATGGTCACCACCTTTATCAGAGCGGGCACTGCCATCAGGATGATTGGGGTAGTCGTTTCTTAACCTCCACCACACTCTCATCACCCGAAACAGCTCTCTTTACACTATGTGACTCCCCCTCATCCATAGATGATAAAGAAGTAGATAAATCAGATACTAACTCCTCCCCTGATAAAACCGAAAATGTGTTGCCAAGAGGAACCCCTCCTGGCTCTAACTGTAAGGAAGAAATGACCGCTTTACTGGTCTTCCTCTTCTTCTTTTTCTTCCTCTTTGTCCTCTCCCACCCCTCATCATCCGAATCCTCCACAACAGAGGGTGAGACATGGGACATGGACACCCCTCCCTCAACCCCATCGACCCCACCACCATCCAGCACCCCTGCACCCTCTTGGCCGCGTTTGCGGTGTCGAGAGACAGGGACTGGAGGTGGAGTAGGCCGAGGGGGAAGATCCACTATACCCGCCCCCCCAGCAGCTTCCGCTAGTCTGGAGGATCTACGCACAGTAGATGTAGGAACAAAAGGAGGGACAGACTCAGGGACCACATCACTAGGGGAAACAGAATCTGACACAACAGACACAGGAGGGACAGACTCAGGGACCACATCACTAGGGGAAACAGAATCTGACACAACAGACACAGGAGGGGCAACAACAATTTCCTCTCTAACTTCAGCTGCTTCATCTTCTTTATCAAGCCTCTGCAGCTCAGTCTCCAATCCTGGCAAGTTATGCAGTGCCTCTGGGCACTGGCTATATGGATGACCCAGCTGCTGGCACAAATTGCACCGAATCTGGGTGCATTCTCTGGCCAAATGGCCTAAATCCTGGCACAGTGAGCACTTCTTGTGGGTGCAGGACGATGCAAAGTGGCCTTTATCACCACATTTATTACACACCTTAGGCTGACCTTGGTAGAAAATGGTCAGCCTATCCCTACCCAGAAAGGCTGAGCAGGGAAGGTGCTGAACTACATCGCCCAGCACCCCCAATTTTAGTGACACTGTCCAGGCCCCTGTCCATATCCCATGCTCATCAAGGACCTTCCGCAGTGGAGTGAGGACCTCGCCATATCGGCGTAGCCATACTAATAAATCAGCCTCTGGTATGGATTCGTTACGCACCAGAATGGTCACCGACTTTATCAAAGGCTGCCTTGAAATTACCTTTGGCACCAAACCTCTCCACTGCTGAAGGCCCTTGCACCTCCTAAATCTCTCCCAGAAGAGATCCAAACTTTCAGGTTTTACAAACGATAAATCAAATTCATAACTCCCCACCGGGCAAATTAAAGCAAAAATATCACAGGCTTTAAACCCCATTTCCAAAATCAACTCAGCCACCCTCCCCCTTACTATTGGGGTTCCTTCCCCCTCCCACCTCAACTGTACCACATTCCTCCTCCTATACCCACTAACCTGCCCCCCAAAAAACCTCCCTGAATTGTGATTAACAGAATCCCCACCACCCACCCTGGTGCGACTCCCCAAAGCTGAAGCATAGCTTCCAACATTCCTCCCAGCAGAAAATCCATCAGTTTTTTTTAAATTATCTGACACACACTTAGCAGATAACGATTGCACAGATTCGGGATTGATCTGTGCAATCAAATCTTTCCTCTGCTGAGCAGGGGGAGAAATAACATTTTCATTTTTCCCAGCATTACTAACCCCTTCACCACCACCCACCACATTCATTGCTTTAACATTAATGTCATTTTTTATACTTGCTGGGATATTTATTATTGCTGTTGTCTTCACAGCAGAATCCATAGCTGCTGCTGCACTGGTAAGAGTTTCAGCGATCATCTTCTCTTCCACTGGGACAGAGTTTTCAGTTGTAGAAATAGAATCCTGTTTTAACATAGCAGCAGGTAAAGCATTGCAGGATATTTCCATTGCTACTTCCATTCCACTTGCAACACCATGTTGATCCCCTCCCCCACCAGCAAACAGCTGGTCAATCAACCCTGGAACACTGGGAAACTCAGCTGAAGCAAACTCTTTGGAGTTTGCAGCCATTTTGCTTGTAGAGGGACTACTGGTCTCAGCAGGAGCAGAAAAATCTATGCCTGGGGTGTTAGATGCAGGTCCATCCACCTTTCTTTCACAATCTGGTGATTCTGTCAGGGATTTACCCTGCATGTCTGCACCGGATTTCTCCTCAGCAATAACTGCAATATGCAGTTCCTTCTCACCTGGGACACCATCCACTACAGCAGGTGGGGCAGACATGCTGGAAGGCAGCATGGTATACTGGGATTTCTCCACCAGTACTAGCTTTGCTGGCCTGTATCTCCTCTGCCCATCTTCAGGGATTTCTGATGGATCATCAGAAAAGACAAACTTGTCTGCTTTCAGGGGTGACTCCATCTCCTGGATAAATGTCAGGGATCCATGTCCACTCTCAACCCCCTGGCTGGTTGCCGCTGGTGATTCCCAGTTCTGGCATGGGGGGAGAGGTGCAGAGGCAGATGGAGCCGGGTCATCCATTAACCGAGGCTGCTGATCCACAGAACTTGCTGATGCTTGGCTGGTAAATCTCCTCTCATTGTCAAATTTTTCTTTAAATGCTCCACTTCCGTCTTTCAGCCTTTCCAATAATAAAGATTGTTTCTTCACCTTTTCCTCCAATTCCTGCAACTCAGGCTTCATGGCTGTGCGATTTTTACTCCAGGCCTGGAAATACTTAGTTTTGAAGGATTTGTGTTCAGCCTTCAAACCTTTAAGTTTTTCTTCCGCTCTCCCAATCGCCCTAAAACGATTGATAACCTTCTGGCTGAAGACATCCGCATTCTCACCAGGGCCTGGACCCACAGACAGGTCCTCCACCTCCTCCTCACTAGGCCCCGTGTCATCAGGGGGATCCCTCCCAGGGCCTCCCCCAGGATCAGGCATTGTTCCTGGGCCAAGCTAGCAAGCAAGGCCCAGGCTTGAAAAGGGCTGGTTCTCACAGAGAGCTCCTTGGGTGTGTCTTCCTCCTTCTTCCCACTGACCACCAATGTAAGGAGCATTCTTCCCACTGATCACCAACGTAAGGAGCATTCTTCCTACTGATCACCAATGTAAGGAGCATTGCTCCCACTGACCACCAATGTAAGGAGCATTCTTCCCACTGATCACCAATGTAAGGAGCATTCTTCCCACTGACCACCAATGAAGGGACATTCTTCCCACTGATCACCAATGTAAGGAGCATTCTTCCCACTGATCACCAATGTAAGGAGCATTCTTCCCACTGACCGCCAATGTAAGGAGCATTCTTCCTACTGGCCACCAATGTAAGGAGCATTCTTCCTACTGGCCACCAATGTAAGGAGCATTCTTCCCACTGATCGCCAACATAAGAAACATTTTTCCCATGACCACCAATGTACCAACTTTAGGGAACCATAACTGACACCCACTCTGGACTTCAAACATGTCTACCTTTGTTCATCTCGATTACATGAAGGGTAGGTTGGATTAGTAGTTCACAGAAGGAAATAAAGGTTGTCTAATGCTTCCAGTTCAGCACACAGGAAATGACAAGGACACTGCATTTCTTGGAGACTCCACAGGTATTTTCTGTTCTTGCTGAAAATGTTCTTGGCCTGAAAAGAGAAAACGAATACAACCATACATTTTTGTTCTTGGGATCTAGGCACATTACTAAATACATAGATGAAATATGTACGTATATTTACCTGGCAAAGGATTTTTCTTGCTGTCTATCCAGTCTTGAAATGTACATAGATATGCCACACAGCACAGTCCTGTCTGGCAGGAAAGAAGACCAGATTTGTTGCTGCAGTTAAGTTATAGGTCTTATCCTTCCCCCATTCTGTGACTGGAGCTCATCTCTCTTATCATTCTGCTCTTTCCTCTTATCAGCATGCAACTTATTAGCAAATAAGCACTGTAGAACAACTGATTGGCTCTTTGTGCTGTTTCTACCTCCCTAGTATAAGTTCTGCTGTACAGGAATTGCAAGACATTAATACCAAGTCAAATCCAGGTACTTACCCTGCTTGCATTGTAAACAAATACATTTAATAATGAATCCCTTATTGCCGGTCCTTCATGGGGTTCTTAATGCTGGAGGCATTTCCTGGCTTCGCAATCATCTGATCTCTGTGATTGGCTGTTGCAGGGACCATGTGATCAAGAGTTTGCTTTGAAGTGCTTTCAGTACAAGCACAGTCCTGAAGCAGCTCATGGAAGGTGCAGCGTGGTGCGCAGGGCTGTTGTTAGAAATCGCGGGGCCCCGTACAGACTACCTTGCAGGGCCCCCCCAAGAAAATATTAAAGATATATTTAGCTAAAATTACAACAAAATCACTATTATTAGACACAAATATAACATAACTCGCATAATTCCTGCTAAATCTAAAAGAAAAAAACGATGTTAATAAAAAAAAATGAAGATGAGATGAAAAAATATACAGGCTGAGCACTTGGAGCTCCGGGATCAGAGAGACAGCAGGAGAGAAACAAAGTTACAGATAAACTCAGGAGCAGAGCTAACATTAGAGCCACTGCTGGGAAGGGGGCCGCACAGGGAGGGGGATTAGTGAGGGACGACTGTCTCTTTCTCAGCAGATAAAAGCTGATAGCAGGGAGAGGAACAGATCAGATTCAGGTGCTGGAGGAAGATTTCTGTATTTGTTGTCCATCACTAATCCCCATCTCTGTGTGGGCCCCCCTGTGTGCTTGGGCCCCCTACAAGAGGGCTGGTGGTCCCCCCCTATCAGCGGCCCTGGTGGTGCGGCAGCAGGAAACACTCAGTCCAGTTGCAGAAATAGAACTTGTATTAACATTAATGTTCACAATTTACAACAGGCAGGGGGGGAAGGTACCTGACCGAAACACTCATAGAAGGTAATAATGATGTGTAGCAGAGAAGGTCTTGTTTCTGCCTTGACGGGTGGAATGTGGCGTGGCCAGTCCGTGCCCAAATGGGGAGACTTCCAGGAAGGATGGTGTGTCACTGTCATTTCCCATTTACTCATCTGGAACCTCTCCCTACCTCCATTCACTGTCCCTGACAGATGAGTGACCTGTCCCTACACTACCCACAGCGCACCAAGTCCGGCAGCCAAAGTCCTAAAGTTGTCGTAAAGGCTGAAGGTTTTTTTACCTTCATGAATTCTTTGCAGTAATGTTAAAAACCTTCAGTGTGCAGCTCCCCCCTCAGCCTTCCCTAATACTTACCTGAGCCCAATATCAATCCAGCAATGTGCACGAGAGCAGTGGCTCTCCGAGGTCTCTGCCTCCCCATTGGTTGAGACACAGTAGGAGTCTCCCGCTACTGTCAAGTAAGGGAGAAGGGGCGGGGCCAAGCTATGCTCTTATAGACACACAGAGGCGACTCAGGAACGACCACCCACAAGGGCCCCCAGAGCAAACAGCTTGTTCTGGGGGCACTAAGCAGGGAGGAGGGTCCAGGACCGCAGGCGGGGGACCTGAGAAGTGGAGGATTGTGGCTGCTCTGTGCAAAACCATTACACAGAGCACGTAAGTATAACATGTTTGTTATTTGTAAAACAAAAAAAATTGGAAAAGCACTTTAAAAAGACTCTGCCTGACCCAAGATGGCCACCAGAGTCACATGGGTCAGCAGCATCCAACCGGATAGCTTCCCCAGTGACCCAGGAAACCATAGAGGAACCATGATCCTCTTGACTTCCTCTCCCTCTGCAATGCCATTGTGATTATAAACCCCACCTGAAGTGGAGAAAGTAGACTGCACCTGTCTACAAGCTGATTGCGGACACCCCCGACACAAAACAGGACACAGTTTTAAAACCCACTGCCATGCTGCCACATACACTATATTACTAAAAGTATTGGGACGCCTGCCTTTACATGCACATGAACTTTAATGGCTTCCCAGTCTTAGTCCGTAGGGTTCAATATTGAGTTGGCCCACCCTTTACAGCTATAACAGCTTCAACTCTTCTGGGAAGGCTGTCCACAAGGTTTAGGAGTGTGTCTATGGGAATGTTTGAGCGTTCTTCCAGAAGCGCATTTGTGAGGTCAGGAACTAATGTTGGACGAGAAGGCCTGGCTCGCAGTCTCCTCTCTAATTCATCCCAAAGGTGTTCTATCGGGTTGAAGTCAGGACTCTGTGCAGGCCAGTCAAGTTCCTCCACCCCAAACTCACTCATCCATTTCTTTATGGACCTTGCTTTGTGCACTGGTCCAAATCAGTGTTAATTTTGACAGCAAATTTCAATTTAGTTTTAGTCTTAGTCTTAGGACTAAAATGGCATTTTAGTTTTAGTCCCATTTTAGTCTTCTGCAAGTGTTTTAGTTTTAGTCGTATTTAGTCGACTAAAACTCCAGTATATTTTAGTCGACTAAAACGCCCTACATTTTAGTCGACTAAAACTCATTTTAGTCATCTATAATCAAATGGGTGTAGTTCAATTGTAATTTGTAATGCATTATTTAAGCATTTCTCTACAATTTCCAAACTCATTATATACTACTGCTGGTCCTGGAGTGAAAAATCTAATATGTTATTATGCTTTGAGCATGCCCCAGTGTTAATTTTTGGCAGCAAATTTCGATTTAGTTTTAGTTATAGTCTTTTGACTAAAATGCCATTTTAGTTTTAGTCGTATTTTAGTCTTAAGACTAAAATGCCATTTTAGTTTTAGTCGTATTTTAGTCACCTGAATTGTGTTAGTCGACGAAAACGTTTTAGTCGGTTTTAGTCGACGAAATTAACACTGGTCCAAATCATTTGGTGGAGGGGGGGATTATGGTGTGGGGTTGTTTTTTCAGGGGTTGGGCTTGGCTCTTTAGTTCCAGTGAAGGGAACTCTTAAGGCGTCAGCATCAGTGTTAATTTTGGCAGCAAATTTAAATTTAGTTTTAGTCTTAGTCTTAGGACTAAAATTGCATTTTAGTTTTAGTCCCATTTTAGTCTTCTGCAAGTGTTTTAGTTTTAATCGTATTTAGTCGACTAAAACTCCAGTACATTTTAGTCGACTAAAACATCCTACATTTTAGTCATCTCTAATCGAATGGGTGTAGTTCAATTGTAATTTGTAATGCATTATTTAAGCATTTCTCTACAATTTCCAAACTCATTATATACTACTGCTGGTCCTGGAGTGAAAAATCTAATATGTTATTATTTATACCAGTGTTAATTTTGGCAGCAAATTTTGATTTAGTTTTAGTTATAGTCTTTTGACTAAAATGCCATTTTAGTTTTAGTCGTATTTTAGTCATCTGAATTGTTTTAGTTTTAGTCGTATTTTAGTCGACTAAAATTGTGTTAATTTAGTCGACGAAAACGTTTTAGTCGGTTTTAGTTGACGAAATTAACACTGGTCAGCATACCAAGACATTTTGGACAATTTCATGCTCCCAACTTTGTGGGAACAGTTTGGGGATGGCCCCTTCCTGTTCCAACATGACTGCTCACCAGTGCACAAAGCAAGGTCCATAAAGACATGGATGAGCGAGTTTGGGGTGGAGGAACTTGATTAGAAACATATTTTGTTCAGGTGTCTCATCAACAAAGGACTAATTTGCATAAAAGTATCCTCCTCCACTCTAGTGTTCTGCATACTCGGAATAGGATTAGGTCACTCAGCCACATTAATTGTCTGATTGTCATATGGTGCAATGCTGATATTAATATGTCAGTGTCCCCGGTGAAGAAACATTGCCGCATATAGTCTGTACTTTAATTGCATTTGATTCTGCAGCTCCTCTCTTCTCCGTCTTGTCTATAAAACGGCTCATTCTCTGCATCGGCTGTCTCGTGGCCTAAAATGTCTTTGTATTGCCTTTATTATTCTCTCTAAACTTTCTTTGGTGCCTCCTGTCTCTCATTGTTTCCACTGTGTCATCAAAAACCGGCTCAGCCAGTCTGCCAATTAGCCCTTATCTGTCGGCACATTCATCAGAATCTTGAAGGCTGATCCTGAGTGACGGCACTTTAAAGCGGCGTTTGAAATGCAGCTGGGTACCCGAATGCTGACAGAGAGCGTAGCGGAGCGGCTGTGCAAGACAACGTCTACATTTCTACCGCTTTACCCTCTTTTCCTCCATAGAGATCTGAACACACGAACATTGATCTGATCACATCGTTCGGGGGTTTATGGCCATTTCATGTCTCTCCGGTTACATGGGTGCAAGTAAAAAAAAATATTGTAAGGAACAGAAATGTCATCGAAATTGTTTTTTTTTTAGAGTGGGGAAAAGTCAGCGAGTGTTGCTGAATTTCGTACATCGTAATTGCACAGAACAGAAAAAAAAAATGAGGAGATTTCCAGTATATCAAGCGTTTTTAAACATGACAAGGAGGATTCACTGCTTCAGAAGCTTGCTCTTGTTTTTTTTTTTTTAATGGTAACTCAATCTTTTATTATTTTATTAGTAATTTGCCTTTTTTTCTCTTTTTTAAAAATTTGTGGTGTGTATTTGGGATTTTGCAGATGTCGGTGCCCTGAGAAGGTTGGCCATCCGACCTGAAGACTCCATTCACACCTGTCTGGCCACACGTTCGTGCCTGGGGTTCGGTGCGTCTCTGTTCACCGGTTCAGGTACGAATCAGGTCCGAATTTTAGCCTGAATTCACACCTGAATCAGACCAAAAGACACACAGGACTCTTCTTCAAACCCTTGACCATCCTACCGGAAGACTTAGGCTCCGTTCACACATGTACGGCCGCAGGTTGGTGCCTGGGGTCCGGTGCGTCCCTGTTCACCAGTTCAGGTACGAATCAGGTCCGAATTTTAGCCTGAATTCACACCTGAATCAGACCAAAAGACACACAGGACTCTTCTTCAACCCTTGACCATCCTTCCGGAAGACTTAAGCTCCGTTCACACATGTACGGCCGCAGGTTCGTGTTTGGGGTCCGCTGCGTACGCTCCGTTTGCCATGAACCATCAGTCCCACCACTGGGAGTATCATATATATGCCTTGGCCTACATGCCAGTGTAGATTATCCTTCCTGTATACTCATGTAAGTAAAATGTCTACCATGTGATCGAATAAATGACGTACCTGTGTCAGAAGTTTGAGGGGCCTATCGCCAATTGCTCCATACTTGACACACACTGATATTCGAAACAGTAAAACGAACATGTATATGTATGTACGTTTGTCTACAACACATGTATGATAACTATGTATCTATTTTTGTCATTTTTTAGTGGCTTTTTACCAAGTTACACCCCTTGTACCCCTGAAGAAGCGGTATATACCGCGAAACATGTCGGGTAGTTGAAATCGGACCGATTAGAGGGACACACACCAGTCCTGGCACCTCCAGACTGACTGTGACCTCTGACTAGTCCTGTCCACAATTTCAAGGAAATTATCTCTGACGATATTTTATCAATTATGTTGTTACCATGATGATGTTTCATGTTATCTTGTAACAGTAATGTCTTTGTTTTGTACCTTTATTTCTTTCACTCTATGTGATTAATAAATTATATACTTTTTAGATGTTTTTGTAGATACATCTTTCTTATTGGTTATATAACGGTACCCTTAAAATCCCAACCCTGGCCCCACATCTTGCTACCTTTCTAAATCCGCTGCGTACCTGTTCACCGGTATAGGTGAGATTCAGGTCCAAATTTTAGCCTGAATAGGCACCTGAATCAGACCAGAAGACACACACGACCTTTCTTCAACCTTTGGCCATCCTACCGGAAGACTTAGGCTCCGTTCAAACATATCTGGCTGCAGGTTTGTGCCTGAGGTCCGCTGCGTCCCTGTTTACCGGTACAGGTGAGATTCAGGTCTAAATTATAGCCTGAATTTGCCCCTAAATTGGACCAAAAGACACACAGGACCTTTCTTCAACCTTTGGCCATCCCACAGAAAGACTTAGGCTTCGTTCACGCATGTCCATGTGCGGGTTCATGCCTGGGGTCCGTTGTGTCCCTGTTTACAGGTTCAGGTGCTAATCATGTCTGAGTTTTAGCCTGAATTCACACTTGCATGGGACCAGAAGATACACCGGACTTTTCTTTAACCTCTGGCCATCCTACCTGAAGACTCAGGCTCTGTTCACACACGTTTGCTGGCATTTTAGTTCCTGGGATTCCATGCGTCCCTGTTCACCATATCAGGTGCAAATCAGGTCTGATTTTTTGCATGAATTCGCACCTGAATGGGAACAGAAGACACAAAGGACCCATCTTCAACCCTTGGCCATCCTACCTGAAAACTCAGGCTCCATTAACACATGTCCGGCCGCAGGTTCTTGCCTGGGGTCTGGCGCGTCCCTGTTTAGCGGTTCAGGTACAAATCAAATCCAAGTTTTAGCCTGAATTCGCACCTGAATCAGACCAGAAGACACAAAGGACCTTTCTTCATCCTTTGGCCATCCTACCGGGAGACTTAGGCTCTGTTCACACATGTTTGGTTGCAGGTTAGTGCCTGGGGTCCCAATGCGTCCCTGTTCACCGGTTCAGGTGCGAATCAGGTCTGAATTTTTGCCTGAATTTGCACCTGAATCAATCCAGAAGACACACAGGACCTTTTTTCAACCCTTGGCCATCCTACCGGAAGGCTCAGGCTCTGTTCACACATGTCTGGCCTTGAGTTAGTGCCTGGGGTCCGGTGTGTCCCTGTTCACTGGTTCAGGTGCGAATCAGGTCCGAATTTTAGCCTGAATTCGCACCTACATGGGGACCAGAAGATGGACAGGACCCTTCTTCAACCCTTGCTCATCCTACCTGAAGATTCAGGCTCCATTCACACATGTCAGGCTGCAGGTTCTTGCCTGGGGTTCGGCACGTCCCTGTTCAGCGGTTCAGGTGAGAATCAGGTCCAAATGTCAGCCTGAATTCGCACCTGAATTGGACCAGAAGACACCCAGGACCTTTCTTCAACCCTTGGCCATCTTACCAGAAGATTCAGGCTCCATTCACACATGTCCGGCTGCAGGTTCTTGCCTGGGGTTCGGCACGTCCCTGTTCAGCGGTTCAGGTAAGAATCAGGTCCAAATGTTAGCTTGAATTCGCATCGGAATCGGACCAGAAGACACAGAGGTCCTTTCTTCAACCCTTGGCCATCCTACAGGAAGATTCAGGCTCCATTCACACATGTCCTGCCAAGGGTTCCTGCCTGGGGTCCAGTGCGTCCCTGTTCATCGGTTAAGGTGCCAATTTTGGTCCGAATTCACACCTGAATCAGACCAGAAGACACACAGGACCCTTCTTTAATCTGGACCATGGCCGCCCCAGACATGTGTGAACCGACTCTATTGAGATCCAGTCAGGCTCATCTGTAATGCAAATTGGATGCGGAGAAAGCCACATTCAATTCGCATATGTGGGAACCTGGCCTAAAAGTGATTGTAAACAATCACCTTGTATAACAATCCATTCAGTTTAAAATAGAAATAAAAGGCAAAACATTTTTGTATAGCTAGAAAAAAAACATTATTAATACCTTTTTCAAGTTTTTTTGTATGTTATCTCATTCCCTGTGTTCTCGGCTGCATAACCACTTCACCTCCTTAGGATTTCCTCCCCTCCAGGCTATTTTTTGCAATACGGCAGTACATTACTTTAACTTTTAACTGTGTTTCCCGCTTGCAATATCTGACCGTTTGTATAGTGCTTTTGACAGCCGATTACGACTTTTCAGAAGACAAAAACGGAGGGTGCAAGGTAGAAAAGTTTTATCGTACCTGCACACAACATCTCATTTTGGTTTAATGTGTACATTAATCGTACGGAAATAATCAAATAGAAAAAAAAAAAGAAACGCTCATGATCAGAAGCAAAGAATGGCCCTACACTTCATCTTCTACTACACCAGTATGTATCTTTATTTGCCTTTGTCGCGCCAGAATTTCTTTACAAGTCAATACTATTCTGACTATATCTATTTGTGGAAAAAAAGGACATCAATTATAATTGTGTACAGCATTGCATGACCGCACAATTGTCCGTTAAAGTAACGCAGTGCCGAATCGCAAAATATGGCCTGGTCATTAAGAGGGAAAATCTTCCAGTCCAGAAGTGGTTAAACTGACTCTGCAGACCCCCTGATCTGTACATTAAATTACAGAAAGATACAAAAAGAAACAATGTTTTTCTTTTTATTTCAGTGGCTGAGCAATGTTGTTGATAAACATTGCTCACCTGCTTTTATATATATATATTTTTTTTTTTTTTAAGTGGTTAAACTGACTATGCAGATCGAAGTTCATCCCTTTGATCTGTACATTAAATCAGCCTTTTTCAACCAGGGTGCCCAGGCACCCTGGGGTGCCTTGAGGTTTCTTCAGGGGTGCCTTGGCAAAATGCCTAAAAATTGCCCCAAAATTGTATACAAGCCAGTTGGTGGATGAAGGCTGACTTTTAGTTACACAAAGCCCCAGGTTTTCATTGTGCACCATTACAACCTTTTAGCAGCCAACCGCCTAATGACCAATGACATCATCGGTTGATAAGGAGAATGTCAGTTGCCTGCGTATCATTCTTGTTTGACCCTCCCTTGCCTCTCTCCATCAGCTTTGGGGTCTCATTAGCTAAGTGATGGAGAAAAACTGAGGAAGAAGAGAAATATTGGAATACTAGTCAGTATCAGTTTGCAAAAGCATATCTGCTTTGGAAGAATAAATCACCTCTAACGTTGGGTGTCCTATGTCTATTGATTTTACTGCATTTTGTAAAGCTATCAGAATAGTTTTTACATTTCAGAATGGGGCGCCTCAAGACTGTCCATCATTTTGAAGGGTGCCTTAACCGAAGAAAGGTTGAGAAACACTGCATTAAATTACAGAAAGATACAAAAAGAAACAATGTTTCTCTTTTTATTTCAGTGGCTGAGCAATGTTGTTGATAAACATTGCTCACCTGCTTTTATTTTTTTTTATGGACAGTTCCAATTGCCAGGACTTTGTTTACACTTCAGCTGTCAACAGGGGAACCCCTCTGACAGCTAAATGAGTCATTGGTTGTTAAGGACGCTGCGGACCCACTCCTTAACAACTGATAATTGCTGATTTTTATTTTTTTTTAATACATTTCAGCTGTCAGTGGGGGAATCCCGCTAACAGCTGAAAGAACCGAGCCTAAATGTATCATGTTTCAGGTATCAGAGCATTTGCACGAGTACAGATACTCCTGCAAATGCTTAGTATCGCCACTGATACCGATACTGGTATCAGTGCAACCCTAATTCACACTAAAATAAGCTTCCCTGACTCACATGTGAACTGAGGCCGGGACCACCACTTCCAAGTGGTCAAGGGCACAGTATGCTTCTTTGTGCCCGAAACACAAACAAACTGAACCAAGGGTGTGAACCGTGCCTTGGCCAGTGTTGAGTGCCCCTTTAAAGTACATCTAAAGCCATCCATAGATCATAGAGAGTAGAAGGGTTTATATCTGGGGAGACTCACCTCTCTATTTGTACCGGTGATCATTGTCACCTGGAGCAAGGCCTCATGCACACTGGACATTATCAAAATACCAGTAGAAAGCTGTAGAAGCAGTTTTTAATTTTTTTTAATTTTTTTTTTTTTGCAGTAGAGCTTTGCATCGTTTTTTAGCTTTTTTCAGCTGTGGCGTTTTTTTAGCCTTTTTAAGCAAAACTATACTTCCACAAAAGCTTATGGCTCAAAAACAATGATAAACGCCAAATAGCCGTGTTTTTCGAAGTTTTTCAGCGTTTTTAAGCTTTTATCAGAGTTAGAGCGTTTTTACAGCTTAAAAGTGCCTCCTAAAACCCACTAGTCCTGGAGTTTTTTTTCCCAGCCAGAAAACACCCCCTGACAAAAACTGCTAATAACAGCCTATGTGTGCATGAACACATAGGATCAGTGGCGGCCCGTCCATTGGGGAGCAGGGGCGCCACCCCCCCCATCCATTCCGGCCCCCTAATCTACATGCAGGGTGCCAGACGCATGGATTCCAATGGGTTTTTTTTTTTTTTTTTTTGAAGCACGTGATTAGAGCCAGAGGCTCTAATAGGCTTCAAAAAAGGGTGTGCCCAGGGCGCAGAGCACTGCGCCCTGAGCCCACCCAGTTGTGTGACAATAGTGAATGAGTATTCACTATTGTCACACGGATTCGTCTCCTGGCCAATCAGGAAGCGGGTCCTGAGACCCGTTTCCCAATTGGCCGAAAGGAGAAGCCATGCTATTGGCGAATACAGAAATATATAACAGATGCTGGACCAGCGCTATTAAACCCACAGTGTGAGGGGAAAATTATAAAAACAAATGTAAACAATAGATATAAAAGCAGATATAGAGAATCAAAAAATATTGATAAAAAACACAATAATGATAAATGTTTCAGGTGTATATATAGATACAAAGTCCATGGAGTAGAGTCAATGTAGAGATGGATGGCTGGGTGGCCGCCGGCTCTATCAGAGTTAGGAGGGGACTCTGTGCATGGTAGACAACGTGGTTGTCTACCATGCTATTGGCCAAGGAGTGAGCCAGGGTGAGTGAGCCGGCGATCGGGGGGTATGGTGTGCGGGCTGGAGTTGGTGTGGTCCGGGGGGGGGGGTATGGTGTGGTCCATGGAGCCCCAGCCGCCACTGCATAGAATAACATGCTGGGGAGTTTACCAGATGACACCAAAAACAGCCGCTGTAAAAACGTCCCGTGTGCAGGAGGCCTATGGAGTTTGAGTTGTCAGAGAAAAAATTTCCCAATGGGGATACTTGGTTTGCTGACCACTGGAGAGGATTTCATTTACTTTGGAAAGATCTCCTCTCACTTCCTGTTGTGTTTTGAGATAGGACATGAAGGAACATCTCTTCAATGGAGCACAGACAGCGACAAAAAATAAAATAAAAAATTGTTAGAGGTTATTTAGCCATGCTCTATTCAAATAGCCTTCAAACACACTTTAATGCACAGGTCTACTTTCAGTATCAAATTACTTGACGTAAGGTATGTATTCCAGAGATAAGACAATAATCCTTCCACTTTATAAAACTCTGGTCCGACCGCATCTGTAGTATTCTGTTCAGTTCTGGTCGCCGGTCCTCAGGAGGGATGTGCTGGAGTTGGAGAGGGTCCAGAGAAGGGCAACTAAACTAATTTGGGGATTGGAGGACCTTAATTATGAAGAGCGTCTGCAATTGCTTGATTTATTCTCCCTGGAGAAGAGACGCCTGAGAGGAGACATGATAGCAATTTATAAATATCTCAATGGTGATCTTGGCATAGAAAAACAGCTATTCAGTCGAAGGGATTGCATGAGGACTCGAGGGCATACAATGCGATTAGAGGCAGTGGCGTAGCGTGGGGGGTGCAGGGGGGGGGCGGCCGCACCGGGCGCAACATCTGGGGGGGGCGCATCCGCTCCGCAGTGTCATGTCAGATGTCACTGAGTCACTCAATCTGTCATAGGCTGGCCGCCGCCGCCCGCTGAGTCTGCTCTCGACTCTGCCCCTGGCTCACTCTCACTGCTTCGGCTTGGCAGCTCGGCTCCCGAATCCAATCCAGCCAGTGTCGCCCACAGTGGTGGTGGGGGGAGACAGGCCAGGCGTGCGGTGCGGAGATGGACTGTCTGGGGGAGGGACTAACCCGTGCAGCGGCCGCCCAGCGCAGCGCGGGAGATGGGGAGAGAAGAACCACACCAGGCCAGCAGCAGAAGAAGCCGGCGCGGCGAGGAGGAGGACGACAGGACAGGAGTCACAACAGGACAGGAGTCAGAAATTTCAGCAAAGAAGGCAGGTGAGAGGCCAGAGAGCCTGGTGACAGTGGTGCTGCAGCAGGAGGAAAACCTAGCCTGGGGTCGGTCGGGACAGGTGAAAAAAAGGTAGGAGTAGTGTACTGGCTGTACTAGTCACTGTCTGACTGAGTAAGAAGACTATGTAAAGGGGATCTATTTTAAAGGGAACCTGGCCTGCTGTAAGGGGGGAGATCTAAATGGGGGACGACGGGACCTCACCTCACCCTGGCCTGCTGTAAGGGGGGATCTATATGGGGGACCTCACCCTGGCCTGCTGTAAGGGGGGATCTATATGTGGGGACCTGATCCCCCATATAGATCCCCCCTTACAGTAGGCCAGGGTGAGGTGAGGTCCCACATATAGATCCCCCCTTACAACAGGCCAGGGTGAGGTTAGGTCTGGGGTCCCCCATATAGAACCCCCCCTTACAGCAGGCCAGGGTCCGGACCTCACCTCACCCTGGCCTGCTGTAAGGGGGGGATCTATATGGGGGACGGGACCTCACCTCACTCTGGCCTGCTGTAAGGGGGATCTATATGGGGGACCTCACCCTGGCCTGCTGTAAGGGGGATCTATATGGGGGACCTGGGATCTATATGGGGGACCTCACCCTGGCCTGCTGTAAGGGGGGATCTATATGGGGGACCAGGTCCCCCATATAGATCCCCCCTTACAGCAGGCCATGGTGAGGTGAGGTCCCCCATATAGATCCCCCCTTACAGCAGGCCAGGGTGAGGTGAGGTCCCCCATATAGATCCCCCCTTACAGCAGGCCAGGGTCAGGTGAGGTCCAGGGTCCCCCATACAGATCCCTCTCACCCTTGCCTACTGTAAGGGGGGTGATCTATATGGGGGACTTCACCTCACCCTGACCTGCTGTAAAGGAGGATCTATGGGGGACCTGCCCTGGTCTGCTCTAAAGGGGGATCTATGGGGACCCTTCTCTAAAGGGGATCTATGCCATAGATCCCCCCTTTAGAGCAGGATTCCCATAGATCCCCTTTAGAGCAGGCCAGGGTCCCCATATATCCCCCTTTAGAGCAGGGTCCCCATAGATTCCCCACTTTAGATAAATGTCCCCATAGATTATATGGGGACCATTCTCTAAAGGGGGATCTATGGGGACCCTGCTCTAAAAGGTGATCTATGGAGACCCTTCTCTAAAGGAGGTTCTATGGGGGACCCTGCTCTAAAGGGGGATCTATTTAATTACATCAGTATTTTCATAACAAACAATACATGTGCTTAGGGGGTAAGGGTTTCTTTAACTAATCTAGTGGAAGAGACTCAAGTGCTAAAATCCCACGGGTTAGGGGGCGCAAATTACTTGCCTTGCCCCGGGTGCTGACAACCCACACTACGCTACTGATTAGAGGAGAAGCGTTTTAACCTCAGGCAACGTGGGGGGTTCTTTACTGTTAGGGCTACAAGATTGTGGAATTCTCTACCACAAGAGGTGGTTTCTGCGGGAAGTATGGTGGCTTTCAAAAGACTCTTGGACGTACATCTCAAGGAGAAGAACATTCAGGGGTATGAGAGATGATTACGGCCACACACAGCTACACAGGTTGAACTGGATGGACTATTGTCTTTATTCAACCTCACCTACTATGTAAATATATGTAATATGTATGTACAAAAGTACCACGACGGTTGTTTTTTGAAGTAAATACAAAGGTATTCGGGCACCATGTCTTCTTCATACTGCCTTCTCTCCAGCTTGCCCACCTTTGTTCTTGTGCATCTCTATATTTACAAGATTAGAATCACATATTCCACACAGCCCCACTAATTACAACAGAGAATCGTAGATTCAGCCCCCCTCCGAGATACAGTCCTGACAATAAATCAGACAACAGGCCCTTCCCCAATTACAAGTGCTTATGTCAAGTCATGGCAGCATTGGGTAATTAGGTAAAATATCAGAGCCCAGAAATGTAACACACAAGATAATATCCCCCAGCTGGTGGACAGCTCCGCAGCCATTATATTGTTAGCTCCTTATATTTTAGGCGTTAAGCCAAGGACAGCGCCATTCTGATATCACGGAGGCCAGCTGAGGTGTCACTTTAAGATTTTGGCCTGTAGCAGTGAAGTCATCTTCCAGTAATTCAGCTCTGAGTCTCAATTCTGAGTAACGTCGGATGGCTGGCAATATATCACGCCGTTTCTGTGTTTTTTTTCATTGGGCTTGATCAATATTTACTTGATCTCATCCCGAGCATCTTCATTTCCCCCGCTCCGCGCAGTTGATGTGACAGAACAATGGCTCGTAAAATGAAGTGACGGCCCTTTGTGGATCATGCAGCCCAACAGAAGACAATCTGATTTCTGTGGAAATGTGACCAATCCAAGCCAGGGGGCATCGCGGATGTGAGACATCCATCACAGAGATTTTCCAGTGTACTGGACAGTCTCTGCCACTGATTAACCATTTTATTACTACCCACAGCCAATCTCCGTTACTGGGGGCTCAGTGTTCCCAAGTATGTACCTGAAGATTGTGGTGGATAGGAGGCAATGGGTGTAGTTCCAGGTCACCTGATCACAGTGAAAAGTAGAAGAACAAGTCAGGAAATGTGTCTTTGTAGCCAGGGGAGGACTGGGCCAGAGGGCAGGGGGGCAACTGCCCCCTGGGCCACTCTAATGTCCTGTAAAAAAGCTGCACCGCTTCTGATCACAGATATGCCTAGAGGATTCCTTGTGGAGAGAAGTAAAAAGTCCCCGCCACTGACCTACTGAGAGCGGTTTGAAGACAAGGACAGAGCACAGAAAGCCCTCCCCCCCCCCCCCCCCCCAGCACGGATGGTGTAAACTATGTCTGAGCAGAAGATGGTTCCATGCCCCACTGGAGACTCTTCTGCCCTGGCCAGCCCCAACCGAGCTGTCCCAGCTCCCCCCAGCCTTCCCTGCTGGCCAGGTTGGGAACCCTGATTTAGCCAGTGAGTAGAGAGTACCTGGAGCAGGGCTTCAGCCTGGAATGGGGGTCAGAAGGAGGCCAAGGAGTGGGAGGGGGGTCGAGTCGCTGCACCATGGGCCTCTTGTTTGTACTTGCCCCCTGGGCTGAAAGTTGCCAGTCTGCCCCTGTTTGTAGCTAACCTTATGTTTCCTCTACTCAGATAAGTTCTGTCTGTGAAAAAGAGATATGAGGGCTATACTGAAAGTAAACTATAAGTGGGCATAGCTTTTTTTATTAACTTACATAGGCTTTTCAAATTTCACATGTTGGTAGAGTAACTATTCCTCTATAGCAGTGGTCTCCAAACTGAGGCCCGGGGGCTGAGTGTGGCCCTTTGCTTGCCTTTATCTGGCCCTAGGGGCACTACTCCTCCCACTGACACCAGCAATGGGGCAATATTCCTCCCACTGTCACCAACAATGGGGGACTATTTCTTCCACTGACACAAGTGATGGGGCACTATTCCTCTCACTGACACCAACAGTGAGGTCTAAGTCTTGCCAATAACACCAACAATGAGTCACAATTCCTCCCACTGACACCAACAATGGGGCACTATTCTTTCCACTGACACCAACATTGAGATCTAATTCCTGCCAATGACACCAACAATGAGGCACAATTCCTCCGCCACCAATGATGGGGCACTATGTCTCCCACTAACACCAATTATGGGGCACTATTTCTCCCCCTAACATCAATAATTAGGCACTATTTATCCCACTAACACCAATGATGGGGTACTATTCCTCCTAATGACACCAATAATGGGACACTATTCCTCCCACTAACACCAATGATGGGGCACTATTCCTCCCAATGACACCAATGATAGGGCACTATTCCTTCCACTGACACCAATGATAGGGCATTGTTTACTCCCCTTGACACCAGGGCATTTTCTACTCTCACTGGCCACAGTCTGCCCCCACAAAGCCTGAAGGACAGTAAGCTGGCCCTTTGTTTAGGCAGTTTGGAGACCCCTGCTTTTTAGTAACTCTTCTTTCATCTTCTTTTTTTTAAATTGCAGGCAAATAATGGATCCCAAGCAGAAGCAACGTGCCGTCATTGAGTTCTTAATGAAGAAGGGATGCAGTTTGTCCGACATCCACAGAAGGCTACAGAATGATTACGAAGATGACACCATTGACATAGTTGCCAACATTTAAAAAAAATTTCCAGGGACACTTTGCAGCACTGCTATCAATTACCACACCCACTTCCCTGAAGCTCCGCCCACTCTGCATAATTCATCTCGCCTTCTTATCAGATTATAGAGTCTACTCAATATAGAGAGAATTACAGGAGATTAAAAAAGGGAATTTCAAACTTAAGGCCACAGTAGCAGAGTTGGAATAATTCTCCCATTCAGCTGCACTACTTCTGCGTAACATTTATGGACAGCCCGATTAACAGGCGCTTCCATGGACAATATAAATTACCTGGCACAGGCTTCTATTTGCAGGGACTGCACCTGGAAAAAAGGGACAGTTGGCAAGTATGCATTGACTAGAGCAATGTTTTCTCATTGGTGACTCTTGTCAATGGTGTCATCCTCGTAATCATTCTGTAGCCTTCCGTGGATGTCAGAGAGCCTGCACCCTTCCTTTGTCAAGAACTGAATGAGGCACGTTGCTTCTGCTTGGAATCCATTATTTACAACCAATAAAAAGTAGAATTACTTTAGAGTCAGTTCACACTAATCCGGCTCTAAGTCGCCCCGACTTCGGGCGACTAATGAAGTCGCCTGTGCAGCACGACTTCAGTGCGGCTTGCAACGACTTCTCATAATGGAAGTCAATGCAAGTCGCTCCGACTTCGCCAAAAAATAGTGCAGGAACCTTTTTCTAAGTCGGAGCGACTTGAGTCGCTCCGATTAGAACGGTTCCATTGCACAGCATTAGAAGCTACTTGTCAGGCAACCAAGTCACTTGACAAGTCGGATCAGTGTGAACCGGCAGTTGGAAGATGAGTTATTCTACTTACATGTACAATTTGAAGAACCTATGTAAGCAAATATAAAAAAAAAGTTATGTTTTACTTTTGGTACAGTCCTCATACATGCTTTCTGGTTTAAAGGGTCTGACTGTTTCTCATGGAACATAGTTCCTAATGCCTGGTACACACGATGAGATTATCGGATGAATGATCATGCTAATCTCATATCAAAAATTAAGAGTTTACAAAAGTTACAAACATTACAGAATAATTACAAAATTACAGAAAACGAAAGAATAAAAATTCGGAAGTAATGTAACGTGTTTAAATCTATTTGTGGTGTACAGTGCCTTAAAAAAGTATTCATACCCCTTGAAATTTTCCTTAAGGATGCTGTTTATTCACTAAGGCCCCTTTCACACATACGGTCCGTTCAGTTCATCAGTTCAGTCACGTCAAATGTATCAGTTTTTCATCCGTTTTTCATCAGTTTTTCATCCGTTTTTCGTCAGTTGTTATCCGTTTTTCATCCGTTTTTCATCTGTTGTCGTCCGTTTTTCATCCGTTGTCATCCGTTGTCATCAGTTGACATCGGTTTTTCATCCGTTGTCATCCGTTTTTCGTCCGATCCGTTTTTTTGACGGATGAAAAATAGGGCATTCATCCGTTCAAAAAAACGGACATTGAAGGAAGTGGATGAAAACGGATGTTAACTGATGATCATCAGTTGTCATCCGTTTTTACATAGAGATGCATTGATGTCCGTTTTTCATCCGTCAACGGATGGATGAAAAACGGACAAACGGACAGCATGTGTGAAAGGGGCCTAAGGTTCTCTAGCAAACCTCTGAGGGCTTTACAGAACAGCTGTATATATACTGAGATTAAATTACACACAGGTGGACTCTATTTACTAATTAGGTGAATTCTGAAGGCAATTGGTTTCACTATATTTTAGTTAGGGGTATCAGAGTAAAGGGGGGGGGTTCAGATATTTATTTGTAAAGAATTTTGAAAATCATTTAGTATTTGCCTTCCTCTTCACAATTATGTGCCACACAGTGATGGCGAACCTTGGCACCCCAGATGTTTTGGAACTACATTTCCCATGATGCTCATGCACTCTGCAGTGTAGTTGAGCGTCATGGGAAATGTAGTTCCAAAACATCTGGGATACCAAGGTTCGCCATCACTGGTCTATCACATAAAAGCCCAATTAAATACATTTACGTTTTTTTGGTTGTAACATGAAAAAAAGTGGAAAATTTCAAGGGCTGTGAACACTTTTTTCAAGGCACTGTACTTTTGAACGACAGCTGTACTGATTAATTGAAAATCGTATGATCTGGTATCATACGAGAAAAATTCTGGTGCTTGTCTGATCAGATAATATCAGATAAACTGTCCTGATCGGCTCTTGAAAGCTCTGTACTAACGATCAGGTTATTGTAAGATCGCTCCGAAATCCATACAATTTTCCGATCGTGTGTACTGGCCATAAGCGTGGGCAGCTGTGGTATATGTACATTTAGGGCTACCCTGGGAATCCTTAGGGGTGCTCCCTCCTCCCCCCCTCCAAAGTAAAGACAGAACATCAGTTTGAAGTTGTAGCCAATAACAGTGCTGATACAAGACACATGCCGGTAGATTCTGTATGTCTTGATCTCGTAAAAATCAGAGATTTCTAAAGGCACAGTATATGCCAGGATATGGCAACCCTAACCTTAACCCCTAACCCTAACACCCTAACCCTTACCCTAACCCTAACCCTAACCCCCTAACCTTTATTCTGAAACTTAGTTGGCAAACCTTTCCATTGGTCCCAGAACCCTTTCCTCTGGTCCCAGGGCCCTTCCAACCAAGCCTTGGGCCCTTTATTTCAATGGGTGCCATCTTGATCAATGCGACTCAAGCCACAGCGACGATAAAAAAAAGGTTCCTGCACTTATTTCTGTGACTTTGGTGCGATTTGAGTACCATGGACTTCAATGTTAACTCACAAAAGCCGCAAGCAAGTTGCAAGGAAATCGCAGGGAAGTCGCAAGCAAGTCGCATGACTTTGGGGTAACAGCAGTGTGATCTGAACCTTACGGTCCCACAATGGGCTCCCCCGCGGTGGTGGAATGCCAGGGCCCTTTGCGACACTGGTAGTTTCGCCACTGAGGTACCCCTAATTTACTAAGCTAATAGAACATTCATTTTGCAAAAAATGGAAAATCTATTCGGTTAGTAACAAGGTGAAGTTGTGCGGATGTCAATCAGTCAATCAGTTGTGAGCAAAAATCTGTTTTAATTTTTTTTGTACATGGTTGGGTATTCTCTACAAAGCAAATCTTCACTTTGTTTCGTCTCGTTCACTAATGCCTCGTTTCCACTGAGCGGTACGGTTCGGTTCGGTTTGGTACAGTTCAGTACGGTTCAGGACGGTACACCTTGATCAGGCTTGCGTTTCCACTGCCAACAGTACCTAAGCTCAACAGTACCTCAACAGTATTGCTCCACCCTGTTGGTACGGTACTAATGTGCTTGGTACCCCAACGAAAGGGTACCAAAAAAGTGGTACGGTACGGTTCAGAATTAGGGTACCATTTACAACTTTTGACAATGGAAACAGCAAAAATTGCGTACAGTACCAAACCGAACCATACCATACCGCTCAGTGGAAACGAGGCATAAGATACATAAAAATTGACTTTGAAAGTGAACATGCTCTACTCCTTTTCTAAATCAAGCCCATCGAGAAGGGAAGAAGTTCTGTAGTCTAGCAGGGGATGACTCAGGCAGAGTTGACAACATGGTTTGGGATTTCAGTACATCAGAGACAGCGTTGTCACCTACTACAGGAAGTATGGAGGTGTTCGGTACTTGTGGCCTTTGTAAAGAGATACATATTGGGGAAATGTGCATGTATTGAAGAGACATCCCTAATATGTTTTTTTTTATTTTCCCTGACATGCACTAAGGGTGGTACGCAGTGGCGGCTGGTGCATTGGGGGCGCAGGGGCGCTGCCCCCCCATCCATGCGTCCGACCCCCCTAATCTACATGCGGGGCGCCAGACGCATGGACTTCAATGGGGCTTTTTTTTTTTTTTTAGCCATGTGATTAGAGCCAGAGGCTTTAATAGGCTAAAAAAAAGGGTGGGCTCAGGGCACAGCCCACCCAGTTGTGTGACAATAGCGAATGAAAATTCGCTATTGTTACATGGATCCTCCTCCTGGCCAATCAGGAAGCGAGTCTTGAGACCCATTTCCCGATTGGCTGAAAGGAAAGCCATGCCATTGGGCATGGAACGAGGAGGGAGGAGACGCAGAAGACAGGAGGAAGAAGCCGAAGCCGCCGCCTGCTGCTGCAGATGTCCAGGCAGGGTAAGTGGGGGTTGGGGGGGTTCCTGCCCTCTGTCCTGTCCCCTGTCCTGCTGTGGTCCTGGGGGGGGGGGGGTTATGGTTTGCGGCCTGGTGTGGTCCGGGGGGGTATGGTGTGTTCCATCTGCGGCCCCCTCCCCCTGGCCCATGGAGCACCAGTTGCCACTGGTGGTATGTTAGCAGAAGGAGCAGGTAAGGCTCGGTCCACACTGCTACAACTTGGGATCCGACTTGTGAGACCCCAAGACGCATGACATGTGAAATCCCATGTTAGTCAATGAGAGCGGTCTTAATTAGCCCTACTGAAGTCGCTCTGACTTTAGAAAGGGTTCCTGTACTACTTCAAGGCGACTTCTATCCAAACTTGTGCCTTAAAGTAGTACTAATTCACTAAGAAGTCTCCTTGCAAAGTCTCACCATAAGTCAGGCGTCTTTAAGGTTGCGGCAGTGTGAACCGAGCCTCAGAGTAGGCTGTTATCAATCAAAAGAAGAGAGCAATATATAGCAGATGGATGAAGTTGGGGAGAGGGTGTCTCTGAAAATGATCAGCTCTACTGATGAGGTGCCTTTCCAGTGAACACTTGGTACATCCAGGATTAGGAATCAATTTGATTGATTGCAAGTTCCCGCTGTGAATCTATCACAGGTTCTCCGTTGTCATTCCTTCACTGACGTCAGCTGTTCTTATGGTAAAGATGTCACCTTTTTTACATGTGCAGTGCACTACTCCTATGCTTCTCTGAGAAAAATGTAACCTCAAGCTGATCATCTTCTGTAATACAAACCATGTTCTATAGTCCCCCTCTGTTCAGTTCCTGTAGCTACATCAATGCTATCTGCTCATTTGCTTCTTCCCTTGTCCTACATATGTCTAATAATTCTGCCGACTCAGATGATCTGCCCCAAAAATAAGTCTGTGGTGTCATCACTTCCATGCACAATACATTCTGTATGTTGTAGGCCTGTCCTTGCCGTCACCCTCTATAAGAGGACGTACTGTGTGGCCACCATTTATTTCATGCTGCCACCGATAAACCAATATTGCAAAACTGAGATGACCTCAACACCGGAGCTCGGTAATGATTTCATCACCTACATTCTTTACTCTGACCCTCCGATTGCTTAAAGACAAACCAGCATATCAGTGAGAGTGTAATGTATTCTAGCACTATGCAAAGCAGAGCGGTTAGCTGGTTGCTAATGGTAATATACAAAAATATTTTGCAGATTGCTTGACCACCTAGCACTAAACACCATGGCATGTGTTGACTGGAGCGCACTTTGAACTGGCTCCAAAAGCCCCAAATAAACAAATAAATGTCCGCACATGAGCAAATTGTTCATTCATGGGCACCACTAAGAGGCTTCTTCTTCTAAAAGGCCAACAAATATACTTGTAGCACCCTCCTAGAATAGTTTGGAGAGGCTCGGGTAAATATAGTTTTTTTTTTGGCTCCTCCGTAAAAATTGGAGCGGTGTGTGATTATTTTTATGCTGCTCTGGGTCCCACTGGCTGCAGGCTCAGCTACTTCTCCCTGCCTTCTGGTGTATTCTAAAATGAAGTATGGAAGAGGGAGACCATTGTGGTCTCAGAATATCTCTGGGGGAGAATGCCCTGCAGGCGGATGAGGAAGTCATAAATAGTTTGGGGCCTGAAGCATAAGGGGCTTGTCCAGAAGGAGAAGATTCCAGCCTAAAGGGCTACTGCCCTTCTGGGAAGCTTTGCTGAAGTCTGCAGGAGCTCATCGAGGTCCCAGCTCAATAAGAGCTGGGGGTGCCTATATGGGGGGAATCCCCGAGGATCTAGCCTGGAGATTTACAGGAGAAGTGTCTGGCTGATATTGAACAGGGGGATTGAAGTATACAGGGACATTGTGAGTATAGGCCTGGATGTAAGATCCTAGTGACTGTTCACTGCTTTAACCCCTTGAGAAACTGTTCCAGTGCTGCTGTATTGGAATGGGAATGGGAAGAGAACTTGGTGCAAATCAGTGGGGCGGCTGGAATAAGCAGACCTTTGCCCTGAATTTTTATGTGGTCTTAGCCAATTTCTGGGTGAGAAAGCTCAGTAGGCGGTTGAGGAAGGCATGAATAGTTTGGGGCCTGAAGCAGCATAAGGGTCTTGTCCAGAAGGAGAAGATTCCAGCCTGAAGAGCTACTGCCCTTCTGGGAAGTTTTGCTGAAGTCTGCAGGAGCTCATCGAGGTCCCAGCTCAATAAGAGCTGGGGGTGCCTATATGCTGGAACTACTTGGACTTGGATCGAGGGGGAATCCCAGAGGATCTAGCCTGGAGATTTACAGGAGAAGTGTCTGGCTGATATTGAACAGGGGCATCCACGTATACAGGGACATTGTGAGTATAGGCCTGGATGTAAGATCCTAGTGACTGTTCACTGCTTTAACCCCTTGAGAAACTGCTCCAGTGCTGCTGTATTGGAATGGGAATGGGAAGAGAACTTGGTGCAAATCAGTGGGGCGGCTGGAATAGGCAGACCTTTGCCCTGAATTTTTATGTGGTCTTCCTGGGTGAGAAAGCTCAGTAGGCGGTTGAGGAAGGCATTAATAGTTTGGGGCCTGAAGCAGCATGGTCTTGTCCAAGAGGAGAAGATCCCAGCCTGAAGGCCTACTACCCTTCTGGGCAGTTGTGCTGAAGTTTGCAGGAGCTCATCTAGTAACTTCCCATTGTTATGGTTGCAGTCGTCGATACCTTCCCAGATAAGGTAATTTATGTCCTGTTCCTGACTCCCTCCTATCCAGGGCAAATGGACCTCTCCACTTATTCACTAGCCGGGGAATAACAATAATTGCAAGCACTAAATTTCTATAGAATAGGCCCTATCGAGTCCCATGGGGACCAGCTCCAGAATCCCACTCCTGCTCCTTGCACAGGCTCCTCCCAATCCATCAGATGACCCACTCTATACTGTGTATATATATATATATATATATATATATATATATTTTTTTTTTTTTTTCAGGGCTTTTTTTCAGCGGGAACGCGGGGAAACGCAGTTCCGGCACCTCCAGCACTGAATGTATGCCATGGCAAGGGGTGCTGGAGGGTCTACTGATGCTGGCTGCTGGGAGATCTATTGATGCTGGAGGGGATCTATGTTTGCACGGCAATCTATTGTTGCTGGTGGAGGATCTTTTGATACTGGGGGTTAATTGTTGCTGGAAGGGATGATCTACTGTTAAGGGAGGGGTCTACTGTTGCTGGCTGCTAGAGAGTCTATTGATGTTGGCTGCTGGGAGATCTTTTGCTGCTGCTGGGGGGAGTCTGTTGCTGCTGGCTGTGGGGGATCTATTTTATTGCTTTTCTTGTTATCATAACCAAATTCCATACATTCCACTACAAAATTATACTTGGCTCTATATTCTCTAAAAGGGACTGTACTGGAAGCTGGGTAGGGGGTGGATTCAAGGGTCGATGCTCGGAGGTGTGTAGGGGTGGAACCAAGGGTTAGTGCTCAGAGGTGGGTATGGGGCGGAGACACAAAGTAACTTAGGGGGAGTTCCTGCACCTATTCTCTGAGAAAAAAAGCCCTGTATATATATATATATATATATATATATATATATATATATATATATATATATATTGTGAGGGTGCCATCTACTGGCCAAAAGGAAATGGCACCAACACCCCCTTATTTAAAGAATGTGCTATAAAGAGGGCTTTTGTGGTATATTATTTTCAGCAGTGAAAACCAAGCTGAGACAGTCCCTGGATATTAGCAAGACTTGATGGTATTGGGGGTTCTTCAACCCCCTGCTAAAGCTAGTTTTTGTGTTTTGCATGGAATGTGCAAGTATTTTATTGGTGTCTGGGAAGATGCGCCCTCACTATTTGTCCATGTGACCAGAAAGGGATGGGAAATCCAAAATATTACAGTTCTCACCACAAATGAAACAGTGGGAACACCTCTTCCGGTGACAACGTTCTAAGAGGGTAACTTCTCTCACTTTGGAGGTCTTTTCTGTCACTTTCTGTTGTATCTCCTGGACATAAAGTAATTGAAGGGAAACCTCCCCAATGGGGAAAAGGTAGAAAGAAAATCCTAGATTCTAAATAAAACAGTTTGGGCTTTAGAAAAACTTTATTATGGTCCTCTTGAGCTTGTAGAAGCCATTTAAAGCTTTTGCTGTGTTGGAGGTTGTTTAAAGTCTTTCCCTTCCGGAACATGTTGCGGTGACCCATGAGTCAGTCTTGCTGGTGATCACTGCCTAGGATACTGTTAATGATCAATTAGAACAGGAGGAAAAATAACAAAGACTGAGAACGGAGTGGAGAAAGTCATTCTAGTCACACTTGTGGCTACTTTATGCTGTCTTAATGCTTTCCAAGGATGGCTGGCCCTTAAGCTGTCTACTCAACTTAACAATCTAGTTGTCTTTCTTTATTGCTTTATCATTGTAAAATAAATTGATGCAACGCCACCACACACAGCATTATAGAATGTACAATCTCATACTGTCTCCTTTAGGTTCCTTTGATAGCCTAAAACCACGATGCATATCAACTTAACACATAGATTAAATTAATATCCATAAGCAGCGCTAAAAAATGATCCCTGTGAGAAATCACTAAAGAATTCCAGTCCAATAAAGTCCATGGGATATTAATCCAATGAAGCTACAATAGGATCCAAGGAGGGAATATTTACCAGTGCTGGAGCCAAGAGAGCCAAGCCAATGTCCCCTCTCCCAGAGGAATCGCACTTACCACATCCTATTACAAAGCAAGCCCATCAGATCAGACCTCCCAACACATCCGGACAGTTAGACCATCCACTTGCAGAGAAACCTTTTACAACCCTGTTCACTGCTGTAACTCTCTCTCACGAGTAGTGCATGGGAAGGAAATAAAGGGCACATAGAGCAGTATCGCAACTAAACAATAACAAGTTTATTAATACTCCGCCCCCCCTCCAAATATGCACTTACAGAAATGAACAGTTACAATTCCGTGGATAAAACAATATACAGCAACCGCAGACGCGTTAAGGAGCCTACTGGGCCTCCGTCCCGCTCGTCAGCGTCCAGAAGTCCACGAGTATTACCGAGGCTGCCGATCAGTGTCCCGTTGCCTGGGTGACCGTGTTGCTCACGCCCTTACGCGTTTCATCATACCAAGATTTCTACGGATACCCTGTTTAATTTTCCGCTTATACTTTCCTTCATTGTGCTACTCCTGCCACTAAGTTCACCTGTCAGAGCCCTTGGAAACACCTTTTACTTAACGATATGGGAGGGGAAACGTAACTTTTTCCCATCCCTCCAATGATGCAATGCTCAATGTATGAGCAGCCAAATGCCAGATTATTAGAAGGCCAGCAACGCTATATAAGCTTCGACACCGACCAACCCAGACTCAAGTCTCTTGAAAGCAAATATAGGGAACAAAGGGGTTGGTGTGTGTGTTTGTGTGTGTGTGGTTGTGGGGTGGGGGGTAACACAGGAGCATGGAGAGGGTAAGTATCAGCAGGAGGGAGCTACCTAGAAATCTTGCCACTTTGCCTTGAATGAGCCAAGTCACAGGTTCACTTTAAGGAATGTAAAAATACATTCATGTGGTGGACCACTTGGGCAATTGCTGGCCTTGGCATGAGCACTACCTTCACCCATTGTGGTTTTAAGGTGGAGTGCCATCTAGATCGCGGTCCCTGTAGGTCAATATGATTCATATGAACGTGCAGGTGCCTTTGGGGCAGGAGTACTCTGAGGGTTATCTACGGGTATCTTGCCCCAGCTCCCTGTAGTGCCTCCTTTCCACTGAGCGGATCGGTTCGGGTCAATTGGGTACGGTACACTATTTTGAGTGTTTCCATTATAAAGTGGCCCATACAACCGAACCAAACCGCACCATTCCTGGTCCTCCTTCAGATGTAGGGCCATAGGAAATGGTACGGTATGGTTAGAGCGGAGCTACTGGCGTCACACGATACATTCCACTGATTGGTGGACAGGAAAACGTCAATGCTCACGTCAAACGAAAGCACAAAACAAACACCACATTTGGTGTGAACCCTGCATGGCCCCTGGCGGTCCGACTTGCAGTGGAAACGCTCACCTGAATAGGCTGGACCATTCTAACCCTTCCAAAATGTACCGACCCAAACCATTCCCGCTCAGTGGAAACGAGGCATAGGAGGACCGCATAAAAAAGAGATTAGAGGGAGGGTTGGAGGTTTGATATATGGGTGTCAGGGATCCACTGCCATGCACAGGCGCACTGGCGCCGCAAACTGGCGAATGCCTATGCGCATGCGCGTACGAAGAGGCACCTTGAATAGCTAGAGGCTACCTTAGAATAGCTCGAGGCTATCTTACAATAGCTCCAGGCTACCTTGCAATAGTTCGAGGCTACCTTGGAATAGTCAGAGGCTACCTTGGAATAGTTTGAGTCTACCTTGGAATAGTTTGAGGCTAATAAATTGGCGCCAAAACGGCCTATTTAAACACAGCAGTCACTCCAGGTAATTGCTATGTTATCTTCAGCTCTTCCTTGTGATCCTGTGTTCCTGTGTACCTGTTGTTCCTGATTGTTTGACCAGGCTTCCTCTTGACCTTGCTACTTGCTGCCCGCCCTGACCTTTGGCTGACTACGTCTGACTACTCTTTTGGTTATCCCTTGTCTGCTTCTCCGCTTCTGGATCGAGAACCTGCACTCTGCCTGGCTGGGTGATTTTGGGTGCTAGTGCTAGCTTGCAGCGTAGTCCATCCCTACCACTAGGGGCTCTGGTGAAAACCAGCTAACACTTAGACCAGGGGAGGGCTGGCAGCCTTAGGTCTGGGGGGCAAGTCCAGTCAAGTGGCCCATTGAACCATCGAATCAGCTTACCATCCATGCCCACCTGGTTTTGGACTTGCAGCTGTATACAGTGTCTGGCCCCTACATTAATCCAGCCCTGAGTGAGGCCTTTTTATCAGTTTTTACCACTTTTCAGAGTGGCCTGGGGGGCAATTGCCACCCTGCCCCCCTTGCCAGTCCTCCCCTGACTTAGACTCCGCACCTCAGGTGAACCTGTGTCCTTATCAGAGTACTTACCTTGGTGTCCATCCGGCATCCAGCTCTGCTACCGCGGCCTTTCATCAGGTGAGAATTCTCTCTATTAGTCAGGCTCCACCTGCCATCCTGACAATGGGTATATGTGGAGAGAGAGGTTTTCAGGACATATGTTGCTGGTATTTCTTTTATTATTTTCAATAAACATATGAGGAGGTAGCCTTTGGGTGTGCACACGTCTTTTTGTTTTGTTTTTTATATTTTTGGTATGCTGGCTCCTGTGATTACACCCCCCTATATGATAGGGGAGCCCCACCTCGATATTAATATTGTGCTGGGTTCCCAAGACCAGCAATTGTTTGGTGTGCATATAAGAATACCCTCCAGATGCAATAATTCTGAGTGTGTAAAACATTTAATCTGTATAAAACACTAATTGCAATATATGGTGCTGAGGGGTGAGTAAGGTAGGTATCAATCCTAAGAAAGAAGTGAATTCTCACAAAACAATGTATAAGCTGTGCAAATAGGTAAATGTGTTCCTTCAATGCATGTATACGTAGTAAAACTCAACACCTCACAGACAAATATATAAATTCACAAATTATATGTACCAATCCTTATACACCAAAAACCTTGGAATAATTGATAAGTGCTAATGGTGAACATACAGATAACGACGTGACTGATGGGTTCATTACAACCATAGTTGCCAACATTTGAAAAAAATTTCCAGGGACACTTTGCAACACAGCTATCACTTACTTACCACACCCACTTCCCTAAAGCTCCGCCCACTCCACATAATTAATCTCTGCCTACTTATCATCAGATTATAGGGTCTACTCAATAAAGAGAGAATTACAGGAAATTGAAAAGGGAATTTAAAACTTAAGGCCAAAGTAGCAGAGTTGGAATAATTCTCTCATTCAGCTGCACTACTTCTGCCTAAAGTTTAAAATTCTCATCACAATTCCCTGCAATTCTAAAGTGTCAAATGTGCTCAGGTGTGACCATACAAGAAATGTAAATATGAATAAAGTAAAAAGTGTAAATAAGTACATTACTGGGACAATGTAAATTACCCGGGACAGGCTCCTATTTGCCGGCAAAGAGAAAACAGAGGCGCCTCTAAGTGTAGACTTTATAACACATTTATGAATAAAAATATGCACTCACATCTGTAACAAAGTGCTCGTGAGAAAAAAACCCATTCCGATGGTTCCGAGATGAGATGGGTGGTAGACGTGATCAGGGCTTTTTTTCTCAGAGAATAGGTGCAGGAACTCCCCTTTCTAAGTTACTTTGTGTCTCCGCCCCCTACCCACTTTTGAGCACTAACCCTTGGTTCCACCTCTGAGCACCCACACTTGGATCCACCCCCTACCCAGCTTCCAGTACAGCCCCTTTTAGAGAATATATAGCCAAGTATAATTTTGTAGTGGACTGTAGAGAATTTGGTTATGATAACAAGAAAAGCAATAAAATAGATCCCCCACAGTCAGCAGCAATAGACTCCCCCCCCCAGCAGCAATAGACCCCCAGCAGCAGCAAAAGATCCCCCAGCAGCCAGCATCAATAGACTCTCTAGCAGCCAGCAACAGTAGACCCCCTCCCCAAACAGTAGATCCCTTCCAGCAACAATTAACCCACAGTATCAAAAGATCCTCCACCAGCAACAATAGATTGCCATCCAAAAATAGATCCCCTCCAGCATCAATAGATCCAGCATCAGAAGACCCTCCAGCACCCCTTGTCATGGCATACATTCAGTGCTAGAGGTGCCGGAACTGCGTTCCCCCGCGTTCCCTCTGAAAAAAAGCCCTGGACGTGATCATCCAGTCTGTGCAGCCGTCCTACTGGGACTGAGCCCTCCTCGCCGTGGCCGGCAGTAACGGCAGCGCTGGAAACAGGAAAGAAGCTCGTAGTCTGTCAGTGGGAGCGAGGCTTGGTTCAGAGATGACGTCATGAAAGTGCAACGCGTTTCCGAGCGTGCGTACTGCCGGGGGGAGGCAGCCGCGCTCCTTCTTCACAGCAAGCCTGTGAAGCCTAGTTTTTTTTTTTCACGAGAACTTTGTTACAGATGTGAGTGCATGTTTTTATTAATAAATGTGTTATAAAGTCTACACTTAGAGGCGCCTCTGTTTTCTCTTTGTTTGTAGCCCTGTGGAACCCCTGGCTTTGGTTTCTTGAAGGCTGTCCTAAATTGGTGGACTTTTTTCCCCTCCTATCTCACTCAGTGACTGTATTTGATCCATATGGACTTTGGCCTATTGTGTGACTCATGCGCCTGTGTTACATGTTTGATGTTCCTATTTGCCGGGACTGTCCCAGCAAAAACGGGACAGTTGGCAAGTATGTACAAGGTCTCAGGTGTGAATGGGGAGCAGGTGTGTTAAATTTGGTGTTATCGCTCTCACTCTCTCATACTGGTCACTGGAAGTTCAAAGTTCAAAAAGAATTGTTGCTCTACATAATGATGGCCTAGGCTATAAGAAGATTGCCAAGGCCCTGAAACTGAGCTGAAGCATGTTGGCCAAGAACATACAGCGGTTACACAGGACAGGTTCCACTCAGAACAGGCCCCGCCATGGTCAACCAAAGAAGTTGAGTGCACGTGCTCAGCGTCATATCCAGAGGTTGTCTTTGGGAAATAGACGTATGAGTGCTGCCAGCATTTCTGCAGAGGTTGAATGGGTGGGGGTCAGCCTGTCAGAGCTCAGACCATACGCCGCACCATCTAATTGGTCTGCATGGCTGTCATCCCAGAAGGAAGCCTTTTCTAAAGATGATGCACAAGAAAGCCCACAAACAGTTTACTTGAAACAAGCAGACTAAGGACATGGATTACTGGAACCAAGATAAACTTATATAGTTCCGATGGTGTCAAACGTGTGTGGTGACAACCAGGTGAGGAGTACAAAGACAAGTGTTTCTTAAAAACAGGGGTTTAGTTAACACACATTTGCAAACGTAAGTGTAAGCTGCAAGGCCCCTTCACGGCACCCTGTATAACTTGCAGTCCTAACACTACTAATTTATGGGTGTCTCCACAGTGGGAGCACATGCTAGCTAATGGATAGATGAGGGACAGGTGGGCATGGAGGTAACCCAAGCCTCCCCCAACCTGCCCCCATCTATGACTGACCTTCAATATGTATTGCAAAATGATAAGCAAATACAATATACTGGCTATGTGATAGCCATGGGGTCAACCCTAAGAATGACCGGCGGAGGAACATGCACCTCCATCCTCGATTCTATGTAAAGTAAAGGCAGTTTGGGACTTTAAATGAGACACAAGCCGGGTAAAACAATGCGTCTCCATCCCTGTGATGGAAATGAAGGAGAAAAAGGTTGGGACTTTGAGTGAGGCACGTGAGAACAAACGGCCCTAACCTAACCTAACTACCTACTGACCAGTCTGCTAACAAACAGAATCAACCTGTCCAACAATGTACATTAAAAACAGGGGTCCTCATTCAAAGTCCCAACCTTTTTTCCTTAATTCCTAGTGTGGTCTTCTGCTGCTGTAGCCCAATCTGCTTCAAGGTTGGATGCGTTGTGCATTCAGAGATGGTCTTCTGCATACCTTGGATGTAACGAGTGGTTATTTGAGTTACTGTTGCCTTTCTATCATCTGGGACCAGTCTGCCCATTCTCCTCTGACCTCAACAAGGCATTTTCCTCCACACAACAGCCACTCACTAGATATTTTCTCTTTTTCCCACCATTCTCTTTAAACAAGATAGATGGTTGTGTGTAAAAATCCCAGAAATACTCAGACCAGCCCGTCTGGCACTAACAACCGTGCCATGTTCACACTTACCTAAATCTCTTTTCTTCCCCTTTCTGATGCTCGGTTTGGACTTCAGCAAGTCGTCTTCACCACATCTAGATGCCTAAATGCACTGAGGTACTGCCATGTGATTGGCTGATTAGCAATATGTGTTACCAAGCAATTGCACAGGTGTACCTAATAAAGTGTCCGGTGAGTGTATATAAGGCCACATCTGCATTATTGGGTCTATTCAGAAAGGTGGTGGTGTATAAATGGCAGTAACCCATTGGGGCCTACAGAAATAGCCTGCTTCTGTTTGCTGTAGTCATGTCCGTATACATGGAATGTGAAGAAGCTGTCAGTGCTTACTTTCCTTCTGCACGTTGTTCTGTTCAGTAAGCTAGAGTTAAAAAAAATTCCTGGATAAATGGCGCACAATCTGTGGCGGTGTAAACCTGTGACCTTGTGACCGAGCTTTGTATTATATATTAAAGCGACATGTCTGTGCTATACTGAGGTCTGCCTCTAGAGGGCAGTGTGACCATGTTTCAAATTGTGCTTCCCTGTAGCGGACTTTACATCTTACAACAAGTGCGAATTACATTGGATGCTGGACACAATCTTATCAATGTCTTACCTGTTGTCTGCCAGCTCTCTACGCTCGCTAGTTTAACGATATCAATGCAAACCCTAACTGCCGAATGACATTTGCTCTGTGCGCTGTGCATAGTAAATAACTGCCATTTTTTTAATATAATAATTTTTGTTCACCTTTCTATCCTTTTTCCATCCTTTGTAACATCTCAGTGCTGCTGATCTTCTTCAATCTCTTTTCACTGCATCCTCTCCATGTTTTTTTTTTTTCTCAGACAATAGGTACAGGAACTTTTTACCATCTGAGTCACCCGCCCCCTACCTACCTCTGAGCACGGTCCCTAGGTTGAAACTCGCCCCCTACCCACCTCTGAGCATGGTCCCTAGGTTTCATCCCCTACACTCCTCTGAGCACGGTCCCTAGGTTTCATCCCCTACCCACCTCTGAGCACAGTCTCTAGGTTTCATCCTCTACACTCCTCTGAGCACGGTCCCTACGTTTCATCCCTTACCCACCTCTGGGCACGGTCCCTAGGTTTCATCCCCTACCCACCTCTGAGCACAGTCCCTAGGTTTCATCCCCTACACTCCTCTGAGCACGGTCCCTACGTTTCATCCCTTACCCACCTCTGGGCATGGTCCCTACGTTTCATTCCCTAACCACCTCTGGGCACGGTCACTAGGTTTCATCCCTTACCCACCTCTGGGCACAGTCACTAGGTTTCATCCCCTGCCCACCTCTGGGCACGGTCCCTAGGTTTCATCCCCTGCCCACCTCTGAGCATGGTTCCTAGGTTTCATCCCCTACGCACTTCTGAGCACGGTTCCTAGGTTTCATCCCCTACCCACCTCTGAGCACAGTCTCTAGGTTTCATCCCCTACACTCCTCTGAGCACAGTCCCTAGGTTTCATCTAATACCCACCTCTGAGCACAGTCACTAGGTTTCATCCCCTACCCACCTCTGAGCACGGTCTCTAGGTTTCATACCCTACCCACCTCTGAGCACGGTCCCTAGGTTTCATACCCTACCCAACTCTGAGCATGGTCCCTAGGTTTCATCCCCTACCCACTTCTGAGCACGGTTCCTAGGCTTCATCGCCTACCCACATCTGAGAACGGTCCCTAGGTTTCATCCCCTACCCACCTCTGAGCACGGTCCCTAGGTTTCATCCCCTACCCACCTCTGAGCACGGTCCCTAGGTTTCATCCCCTGCCCACCTTTGAGCATGGTTCCTAGGTTTCATGCCCTACCCACCTCTGGGCACGGTCCCTAGGTTTCATCCCCTGCCCACCTCTGAGCATGGTTCCTAGGTTTCATCCCCTACCCACCTCTGAGCACGGTCACTAGGTTTCATCCCTTACCCACCTCTGGGCACGGTCCCTAGGTTTCATCCCCTACCCACCTCTAAACATGGTCCCTAGGTTTCATCCACTACCCACCTGAGCACAGTTCCTAGGTTTCATACCCTACCCACCTCTGAGCACGGTCCCTAAGTTTCATCCCCTATCGACCTCTGAGCACGGTCCCTAGGTTTCACCCCCTACCCACCTCTGAGCACGGCCCCTAGGTTTCATCCCCTACCCACCTCTAAACATGGTCCCTAGGTTTCATCCCCTACCCACCTGAGCACAGTTCCTAGGTTTCATCCCCCTACCCAACTCCCAGTACAGCCCCCTTTAGAGAATACAGAACCAAGTATCATTTTGTGCTACTAAGTAATTTGTATGGAATTTTATAGACCCCACCCCAGCAACAGTAGACCCCCCCAAGCAACAATAGACCCTCACAACAATAGTTCTCCCCCAGAAACAATAGACCCCCCCCCACAACAAAATACCACCCTAGGTTTTATCCCCCTACCCACCTCCTAGTACAGTCCCCTTTAGAGAATAAGTAATTTTTATGGAATTTTAGAGACCCCACCCCAGCGATAATAGATCCCCCAGCAACAGTAGACCCCCTCCAGCAAAAATAGACCCTCCAGCAACAATAGACCCCTGCAACAATAGTCCTCCCCCAGCAACAATAGACCCACCACAACAAAATACTACCCTAGGTTTCATCTCCTACCCACCCCCAGTACAGCCCCCTTTAGAGAATACAGAACCAGGGCCGGACTGGCCTACCGGGATACCGGGATATTTCCTGGTGGGCCGCCTTTAATAGGGCAGCCCGCAGCGCCGCTTTAAGTATTTCCGGCCGCTGCATTGATTGGGGCCGCTCGCCGCTGATGATGGCCGCTATGCAGGCTGCACTGCCCCGCCCCCGGCCCCCGCTGCGCTCCAGAATGACGATCTTGACCGTCCGTCTCTTTCTACGTCAGCCGATGTGAGCGGCATGACGTCACGGGGCGGCTGCGTCTGCGCCCTGCGCGGCGGACGGCGGTGCTGGTGCATCAAGTTATTGAGGCGAGCTGACTGGCTGCCACGGAGCCGACGATCCCTCCCCCTCCCAGTCTCCCACACAGACAACGAGACGTCACGCGCCATCAGCATCAGCATGTGATCGCAGGTGAGGGGTGAGCCTGAGGTCACAGAGTCATGAGAGTCTGAGTGAGCAGTCAGGTTTCATCCATGCTATGGCTGAGTGTCCCATTTTCTAGGGCTTTTTTTTCTTGGTAACGGTAAGGAGCCTGAACTCTGCCTCCATTGTGGGTGTGTGTGTGATCTTTGCTCTGGATATCCAGTGTGGTGCGCCAGACATCTGTACCATGCCTGCACAGCGCCAGACATCTCCTGTACCATGCCCGCACAGTGCCTGATGTGTGTACCATGCCCGCACAGCGCCTGATGTCTGTACCATGCCTGCACAGCGCCTGATGTCTGTACCATGCCCGCACAGCGCCTGATGTCTGTACCATGCCTGCACAGTGCCTGACGTCTGTACCATGCCCGCACAGCCCCTGATGTCTGTACCATGCCCGCACAGCCCCTGATGTCTGTACCATGCCCGCACAGCGCCTGACGTCTGTACCATGCCCGCACAGTGCCAAACATCTCCTGTACCATGCCCGCACAGCCCCTGATGTCTGTACCATGCCCGCACAGCCCCTGATGTCTGTACCATGCCCGCACAGTGCCTGACGTCTGTACCATGCCCGCACAGCCCCTGATGTCTGTACCAGGCCCGCACAGTGCCAGACATCTCCTGTACCATGCCCGCACATTGCTTGACGTCTGTACCATGCCGGCATAGCCCCTGATGTCTGTACCATGCCCGCAAAGCCCCTGATGTCTGTACCATGCCCACACAGCGCCTGATGTCTGTACCATGCCTGCACAGCGCCTGACGTCTGTACCATGCCTGCACAGAGCCTGACGTCTGTACCATGCCCGCACAGTGCCAGACATCTCCTGTACCATGTCCGCGCAGCCCCTGCATCTCCTGTACCATGTCCGCAGCCACTGCATCTCCTGCACCATGCCCGCAGCCCCTGCATCTCCTGCACCATGCCCGCAGCCCCTGCATATCCTGCACCATGCCCGCAGCCCCTGCATCTCCTGCACCATGCCCGCAGCCCCTGCATCTCCTGCGTCTCCTGTACCATGTCCGCAGCCTCTGACATCTCCTGCACCATGCCCGCAGCCTCTGCATCTCCTGTTCCATGTCCGCAGCCCCTGCATCTCCTGCACCATGCCCGCAGCCCCTGCATCTCCTACATCCCCTGTACCATGGCTGCAGCCCCTGCATCTCCTGTACCATGTCTGCAGCCTCTGCCATCTCCTGCACCATGCCCGCAGCCTCTGCATCTCCTGTACCATGTCCGCAGCCTCTGACATCTCCTGTACCATGCCCAAACTCTCTGACATCTCCTGTACCATGTCCGGAAGTCTGACATCTCCTGTACCATGTCCGCCCAGCCTCTGACATCTCCTGTACCATGTCCGCACAGTCTCTGACATCTCCTGTACCATGTCCGCAGCCCCTGCATCTCCTGCACCATGCCCGCAGCCCCTGCATCTCCTACATCCCCTGTACCATGGCTGAAGCCCCTGCATCTCCTGTACCATGTCTGCAGCCTCTGCCATCTCCTGCACCATGCCCGCAGCCTCTGCATCTCCTGTACCATGCCCACACTCTCTGACATCTCCTGTACCATGTCCGCACAGTCTGACATCTCCTGTACCATGTCCGCCCAGCCTCTGACATCTCCTGTACCATGTCCGCACAGTCTCTGACATCTCCTGTACCATGTCCGCACAGCCTCTGACATCTCCTGTACCATGTCCGCCCAGCCTCTGACATCTCCTGTACCATGTCCGCACAGCCTCTGTGTAACGCTCCCGCGTTTTATGTATGATGTGGATTTTCAGCTGCAGAAATATTCCACTTCAGTAGTCATGTAGAGAAACGCTGAGACACCATTCCCAACTCTCAATGACTCATCATGTGTGGAGGATCTCAATTCAGCAATTAAATACACACACTCAATAAGATGTTTCCTAGAGTGGCTTATGTATATAGTAACACAGTGATGATAGGCTGAAGAGACAGGTTGGGTAGAGATGGTAGATGACAGACACTTGAAAGGAAATGTTCTTGAAAGTAAGATAGTAGCAGATGAGATGCAGATAGGTTTAGCAATCATGTATGGTAGCAGATGACAGAGTAGCAGGTGGACATACAAGAGAGATCAACCCAGTGCAAGAACAGGTAGTAGTAGGCTCAAGAGCTAGCAATCTTAGATAATGCAGATGTAGTAATAGTCCTTAGTATGCAGAGCTAGATAGTGTAAGCTTTAGTATGAAAGTTATAGAGGTTTCCCCTACGGGGTACTTATCACTAATAGCAATGTAGCAGAGGAGAGGTTCGGCAAGAGCGGATGATCCGGTAGCGGGATACAGGGATCAGCGCAGCGTGGGTCCGACAGCGAGGTAAGCTTGCAAGCATGAGAGCTTCAAGACAGGTTAGCATCAAGGCACAAAGCAGTTTGAATGAACACATGTGAGTGAGAGCCGGCGATCTAAATAGCCATCAGTCCGGCGCTCAGTGATGACAGCATCAGTCTTAAAGGTGTATGCGCACCTTACCAAAAGAGAATGGTGGGGCGCATACACTTATGAAAGAGTAATTAAGGTACCCAAAGGTACCAGAACATTACACTCTGACATCTCCTGTACCATGTCCGCACAGCCTCTGACATCTCCTGTACCATGTCCGCACAGTCTCTGACATCTCCTGTACCATGTCTGCACAGTCTCTGACATCTCCTGTACCATGTCTGCACAGCCTCTGACATCTCCTGTACCATGTCTGCACAGCCTCTGACATCTCCTGTACCATGCCCGCAGCCCCTGCATCTCCTTTATCATGTCCGCACTTTTACCACTTTTAACCGGAATTTGCTCATATATATGAAGCACTACATGCTTTCATATCTTTCTTATCTATATATAATACACTCTTCAAATGTGCTTTAAAATGCCAGATTTTCCCTTTTATGAACAAGAAAATAATGGCGCTATGCTCTTGGGTCGGTATAATAATGCAATGGGGCTGGTATGAAATTATTTCCAGGGCTGAATTTTATTCCCAGTCTGGCCCTGTACAGAACCAAGTATCATTTTGTGCTACTTTGTATGGAATTTTTTAGACCCCACCCCCAGCAAAAATAGACCCCCTCCAGCTGCAATTCCCCCCAGCAACAATAGACCCCCCACAACAATTGTCCCCCCCTAGCAACAATTGAACCCCAGAAGCAACAGCAGATTTCTCTGCAGCAGCCAGCATTAATACACCCTCCAACAGCCAGCAACAATAAACCTCTCCCTTAACAGTAGATCCCTCCCAGCAACAATTTACCCCCCAGCAACACAGCCCCCCCCCCCCCCTCCAGCAATAATAGACATAACTGGCAACAATTTGTTAACATTTTAGGCCAATTTGTTTTCTGCTACATATTTTTGGTAAAAAAATTGCAATAAGCGTATTTTGATTGGTTTGCGCAAAAGTTATTGCGTTTACTAACTAAGGGAAAGATTTATGTCATTTTTATTGTTTTTTTTTTAACGAGTAATGGCGGCGATCTGCGATTTTTTTTTGCGGGACTGGGACATTGCGGTGGACAGATCGGACCCTTGACTGACATTTTTGACACTTTTGGGGGTACCAGTGACATTACTACAGTAATCAGTGCTATACATATGCACTGTTACTGTAAAAATGACACTGGCAGGGAAGGGGTTCATTTTATTAGAGATGCAGGGCTTAAATGTGTCCCTAAAGGCATGCTTCTAACTGTAAAGGGGTGTTGCTTGTGATGTAATCACAGAGACATACGATCCTACATAGCAGGATCGTATGATCTCTGCAGTTACACCAGGGAGAATGACAGGCGGCTTTGTTTACATCAGCCGCCTGCCTTTCTCCCTCTCCACTGGGAGATCGCGAGTGACCGGCGGACATCAGAGCCGCCGGTCACAAGCATGTGGATGCAGGGGAACGAGCGGGGGCGGGAGCGCACCTCCGGCGGCGCGCACTCGCCCCCTACAGGCTCCTAGGCTAGCGATATAGTACTACGTCACTTTGCCCAGGAGGGGCTGACCGCCACAGTAAATGTACTTGCGACGGTCGGCAAGTGGTTAACAAATAAACAACATAAAATTTTCTTTAAACAGAAACAACACATAATCCAATACCCGTAACATAAAGATTGCTGGTCTTGGGAGGCACCAAAGAATCAAATTCAGATTGTGTATCGGGGTTAGTCCTTAAAAAACCCCAGCCGTGCAACATCGGCTCGTGGACAAACACATTTCACCATAGATACCTTCTTGAGCGAAAACAAGTATAATTAAAACACTTGGGACTTTATATGAGGTGTGACCAGCTACTTTATGGGGATAAAAATAAAATAAGAAAAAAGGACCCATGTAGGATGAATAGTAAATTTATTAGTAAAACCAGTACTGCTAAATATATATAGCCCCAAATAATGGTAGTAGCCATAAATGATACAGTTGTAAATATATAAGACCATAATAATGGTACAAGGTAATATAATAATGTCATGATAATAACATAAATAAGGTACATAAATAAAAAATTGTATACAGTCATGAAACAATAGAGCGCATGTATAAACTTGCAGAAATGGCCTGCAGAGGACTCAACGCGTTTCGTGAACAAATTTCACTTCGTCGGGAGTAGGCATAGTTTAAGTATCTAGGAAGAATGTACATAAATAAGAAACAGTATATATCCAATAATCACAAGGTCTCAAGCCAGTCAGAATATAACTTACAATATAATATAGGGTATATATAATTATTGGAGGTAGCGGGTCATGCGAGTGTGTGTCCAGCCAGGGAACTGAGGGAGCGAGGCCTGTGTGTGTCAAGCAGCCATGATGAATCAACAATTGTGCAATACGGCTCTCCGAAAGGGGATCTCAAACCCTTCACTTCTAGGAGTATATATCTATAATAGTAGCAAAAATGCATGGTATTATGATAGATAAAGGTAAAAATTTAAAAAAAGTAAGATATGGGTGAGATCACAAAGCAGCCGAGACCCAAGTGAATGGCATATTACTGAGTGTGTCATGAGACCCATAATAAAAGGTGAATAGTTCCAAGGTTTCATCCCATTCCGTCAAGGTTATTCTAAATACAATAATTTATGCTGATATTGGCTACTTGGTAGCAGTGTTGTCCGTGGTTTTGTCTGTCCTTGGGAACTGCGATGCGCTCCACCCGCCTCCCTTCCCTCCCCTTCTCCTCTGACCCAGTTGGGCGGGGTGGAGGTGTGTGTTTCCACTTTTTCACCTATAGGTGAGCCTATATTAAGGCTTACCTTTAGGTAGAGAATGAGGCCTGGAGATGGATGGAAACAGTAGGCGGAAGGCCGGACATGACTAGGTTAGCAGGAAAGGATAGGAGAATCGCAGGGGTTAAATAAATAATTTTGGTGTAGATATAGGGTCAGTTTTGATTGGAGACAGGAAGGGTGGGGTAGGGTGGAGTCACTGGGAGAGTAAGGGGTGGTTCTGGGGTCCTAGGAATCAGTCGGGGCAGGACAGCGTGGAACTAGCTTCTCCCTCCCCTTTTGAAGTTACTCTTGTTTTTTCTGGGTTTAGTAGTGCTCTCATTTTCAGGGTAATGTTGTTCATGGGGTTACCCAGGATGGGGATGGACTGGGGGAAAGTATGGTTTTGGGAATGTCGGCTTTCAGGAGTGTTTGTCATAGCAGTTAGCAGGGGTCTCAGGGTCTTGGAAGGCTGTGAGGGTTTTAAAAGGTGGAAAAGGAGGGGTGGGGCCCATCTCAGGTGTGGGTGTACCTACCTTGGTAACAATTTAAGACAGTAATGGTTAAGAGTCATTTGGCTGTATCGAGGGTGTCTTAATAGTAAAAGTCCTCGAGCCGGTGTAGTTGCGGCTGAGGGCCTTGAAGTCTATTTTGATGGTAGATACAGCCAGTTGGTTAATACAAGTTGCCTTCCAAGAACCTAGACGTTGACAAGGTTAGTCACTCTACTGATTTTTGGGTCATTCGAGTTCAGTTAATTTAAAAACAAATTATTATGTAACAAAATTGTATTTTGTTTAACCATTTTAGCCCCGGAGGATTTGGCTGCTCAAAGACCAGGCCCTATTTTGTGATTCGGCACTGCATGACTTTAACGGACAATTGCGCGGTCGTGCGACACTGTATCCAAATTAAATTGTTGTCCTTTTTTTCCCACAAATAGAGCTTACTTTTGGTGGTATTTGATCACCTGATGCGATTTTTACTTTTTGCGCTATAAACAAAAAAATCGCGACAATTTTGAAAAAAATAACAATATTTTTCAGAGTTTTTTGAAATTCCCCCAAAAAAATTTAAAAATCAAAATTTTTTTAACATTTTAGGCCAATATGTTTTCTGCTACATATGTTTGGTAAAAAAAAATCGCTATAAGCGTATTTTGATTGGTTTGCGCAAAAGTTATTGTGTTTACTAACTAAGGGAAAGGTTTTTGTCATTTTTATTGTTTTTTTTTTAACGAGTAATGGCTGCGATCTGCGATTTTTTTGCGGGACTGCGACATTGTGGCGGACAGGTCGGACCCCTGACTGACATTTTTGACACTTTTGGGGGTACCAGTGACATTACTACAGTAATCAGTGCTATAAATATGCACTTTTACTGTAAAAATTACACTGGCAGGGAAGGGGTTAACTTTATTGGTGATCAAGGGGTTAAGTGTGTCCTTAGGGGCGTGATTTTACCTATCAGGGGGCGTGGCTTGTTAGATCATCACAGAGACATACGATCCTACATTGCAGGATCCCATAGCCTCAGTGATGATCTAAGGGAGAATGACAGACGGCTGTGTTTACATCAACCGCCTGTCTTTCTCCCTCTCCTGAGTGAGATCGCGAGTGGCCGGCGGCCATCGGAGCTGCAGGTCACACGCGCGGAAGGCAGGGGACGAGCGGGGCCGGCAACATGCACTCGCCCCCTACAGGCTCCTGGGCGAGTGACGTACCCCTACGTCACTTTGCCCAGGAGAGGCTGACTGCCGCAATACATAGTCGTGTGGCAGTCGGCAATTGGTTAAAGTGATACTAAAGTTTAGTTTTTTTTTTTCTCTTTAAAAATAACAAACATGATATACTTACCCCCTCTGTGCAGTTGTTTTTGCACAGAGCAGCCCCGATCCTCCGTCCCTCATCAGTGCTCCTGGCCCCTCCCGCCTGTCGAGTGCCCCCACAGCAAGAACCTTGCTATGGGGGCACCCGAGTGGAGCTGCAGCTCCGTGTGTCATTTCAGACACAGAGCCATGGGTTCAGCCCCACCCCCTCTCTCTCTCCTGATTGGCTAACTGACTTTAAATGGCAGCAGTGGAAGCCAATGGCGCCGCTGCTGTGTCTCAGCGAATCAGGAGGGAGTGTCCCGGACAGCCGAGGACTATAATATCAATATAAAATCGATATAATAATTGATAGTATAGAAATGTAGTATTCAGCAGTAAGATTGTAAGCTCCAAGGAGCAGGTCCCTCTGAATTTCTCCTGTATTGAGTTGTATTGTAACTGTACTGTCTGCCCTTATGTTGTAAACCGTTGGGGCTATATAAATCCTGTATAATATTAATATTAATACATGGCCATGGTAAAGACTGTGAGAAAACAGATTTGTTGGCCACCGATGAGCAGATGCTTCAGCAAGACTGACAGGTGGTAAAAAATAAAATGAATCTATATGGAGTTATGTATTGCCAACATCCCTGTATGTACATATTCAACCTATTTTTTTTTTCTGCCATGGGACTTCATATGGCAGAAAAACAGGATATCTAAAACATATATTTTATTGTGTACAATTTAAAATAAATTCACATAAAAACAACAATCATGGCAGAATGATACATCATCCATATAGTTGTAATATTCATATACAACTGGATGATGTACCCCCCCCCCCCCCCCCCTCAACCAGAGAACATGGGTTGGGGTAATAGGTTGTACAAACTGACACCTGGTAAGAGTTCTGCCCATCTTCCAAAGATTCTGGGACCTACTTTAATCTTCCAGTTAAAGCCTCCTTCCCTTATCTCAGCATAGAGGGGCCACTATCAGTAGGCTGTTGCATAGAGGCTTTTTTAATCTAAATGCTAAAATCCCTTATAATTCCTCTGCCATTATTCCCTATGCATTTAATAGTCTTCAATTGTTGCAAGAAAGGCTTTGAATCATTCCCATTTCTTGATATAATTGTGCCATGTACTTGGACCCTCACACATTCAGATCTTGCAAATTCAGTACAGTGAAAGACAGCTGTCACCCATGCAAGCTGACTTCAAGCTGCTTACCGTGACCCACCATGTAAGGCTAACGAAGAAAGATGGCACTGATCTGCTGCAAAAATGAAGACACATTTTCCACACAGGGAGGGACTTGGCACAATGTGACAGCAGAGATGGAAGACACTAAACCCCCGTGTATCGCTCTTCATTGTGAATAATGCATGTAGAGGCGCTGGTGAAATGTGCACTAACGTGATTGAATCAAGCCAGGCGACAGCACAACCTCCGTGCTCCATGATTGATATGTTCCAGCTATTTGTTCATCTCCAGGAATGAGACGAGAAACAGATTTGTAAATTAATAGCAATCAGCCGCTCCTCATTTACCCACCGATGGCTGAGCAGGGAAGGCACCGGCTGCCATTTTTCAGAAAAAGAAGAGCCTTGTGGAAGTCAGTCATTTCTCCAGGTTTAATTCCAAATGAGACAGGAATTCTGCCATTGATGCCGAGATAAACCACACAGGCCATAATTTAGCCAGCAACGGCTGTTGCAGGCTTAATTTACAATCTGTCACTTATTGGGCAATATATGACTTTAATGTTCAGCGCTTAAAGTACCGTATTTTCCGGCGTATAAGACGACCCCACTAATTTTCAAGTTAAAACATAGGTTTTGGGCTATATTCGCCGTATAAGACTACCCCCCTTCCCGAAGCAAGGCAACACCATTGGAAAAACATCAGATTTCTCATAGATCTCCAAGGTACCCCAAGTACTGTAATACACGTAATCTCTCATAATATCTCCAAGGTACCCTAAGTATAAGTATTACCAGTAGATGTAATCTCAAGACGTTGGCTGTGTGGGAATCCTATACTGGTATACCGTATGTACCGTAGCTTCGACTACATACAGTATACCGCGCTGAGCCAATCACAGTGAGCGATGTATTCTATTATTGAATGCAAAGCCTGCTCGGACTGGCAGAGTCAGAGAGGCGGGCTGATGTTACTCTGCCAACCCGAGCAGGCTTTGCATTCAATAATAGAATACATCGCTCTCCCTTATTGTCTCAGCGCGGTACACTGTATGTAGCCGAAGCTAAGGTACATACGGTATACCGGTACAGGATTCCCACACAGCCAGTGCCTTGAGAGAATACATTTACCGGTAATACTTATACTTAGGTTACCTTGGAGATATTATACTCGGCGTATAAGACGACCCCCCATTTTTGTGTCTTGTTGTCTTATACGCCGGAAAATACAGTATATTTAAACTCAAGAACAAAAATGCCACTTATTGCAGCTTACCACTTATTAGGTGTGGTGGCTTCAATTATTTTCCTTCTCATTCAGTAAAAGGACATTGGATTCGAAGACAATTGCATTATACTGCCTCCTACATCAAGGAGAATTTAGACCATCAACTAGGGTTCCTCCTGAGGTTTCTAGGGGTTCCTTGAGAAATGGGCAACCATTGTTCCTTTTAGCTATCTGTAAGGGGTAATTCTTCCCAATAATGTCAAGAGTAATGGCTTGAATACACAATTAGAATATCGCCCGATCATTCGACCATCAACTTTTGAAAAAGTATTTGTTGGTCGAAAACGTTGCCAACATACACGGTCCGAATATCGGCCGACCGTTGCCCGCCGACCATCGAAACAGTCGAATCGAAAAATATTTTCGGGCATGAGTGATGAGGTTATACAGATTTCAAATGAACGACCTCAACACTAACGTATAGAATATCGTTCATTCGCAAACGAGACGACAGAATTTTTCAGGTTTTTCAAACGGTATTTTTGGTTCACAATATCAATATCGCTAATTGATGGCTGGGCATTAACGAGTAGAATATTGGCCGATCGCTCGCTGAATGAAAATTTTCGGCCGATTTTCTTATCGTGTATTCGGGCCATTAGGAGCATTCTTCCCACTGACTGTCACACTAATGCAGCCTTTATCAACCTTTTCAACACAGAGGAACCCTTGAAAAAAGTTTCTGGTCTCGGGGAACCCCTGCTAAAAAATTTTAAATCTACAAATCAAGAGACATTGGTGTGACAGTCAGTGGGATGAATGCTCCTTACTCTTGTCATCATTGGGAAGAATTACCCCCTTACAGATAGCTAAAAGGAACAATGGTGTCATTGGGAACTTATCTGAGAGGCAGAAATTGCTCATTGCTCAAGGAACCCCTAGCAATCTCAGGAGGAACCCTAATTGAGAAACCCTGATCTAGATTGATAAGATAGAAGTTTTTTTGTAAGGCAAGATAAGGTAAGATAGATCAGCCTGTCTCAACCACGTACTTGCATGTCCACAGTTTTTCAGCATTTCAACATTTCTGCGGGCCAAAGCACTACCAGTTTGTGGCCCTACTGTTTATTCTGTGTCCCCTCCCCAAAGTAGCCTCCTTTGAGGCAGTTCCTTTTGCTCAGTTTCACCACAGACCTCTACAACTCAACATTCTCTCATTGTGGGGTAAATGGGTTCAGTCTTTAGAAAATACCGAATACCAAATAATTTCTGGCCTGGGGGCACAGGAATCCACCTCTGGGGTTAGAGAAGTCTTTCTTCCGAATATCTTGGAAGATCCTCTTGACAGATGCCAGGCTGAAGGGCTGGGCAGAAGTCCTAGACATCTTCTTTGTGTATGGGACTTGAATGTCAGGGAAATCCCATCTCACAATCAACATACAGGAGCTCTGAGTGATTTGGTTATCCCTACAAAGCCCAATTTTTTGGATGGGTGGGTCATTCGATCTGCATTAATTCAGACAGTGCCACCTCAGTGAGTTGCATCAACCATCAGGGAGGAACCAGAAGTCTTCACATAGTAAGAGAGGCAGAAAGGATTCTAATCTGGGCAGAACCTCAGGTTTCAAGCTTGTCTAGTGTTAACATTCCAGGTGTGAACAATTGGAAGGCAGTGTCTGGACCAGGTATAATGGTCCCCACACCTGGAAAAGTTTCAGTAATCTTTTCAAAGGTGGGGACACCATATGTGGGCCGCTTGGCCTCTAGATTCAACAACAACCTGTATAGGTCTGTTTTCAAGTGAAGAGATACTCTGGCGGTAGCAGTGGATGCTCTGCTGGCTCCCTGGAATCAGCACAACCTGATCTATGGCTTTTGCTCCTCTGACGGTCTTTCCATGTCTGTTTTACAAGCACGAGATGGAGAACACTCTGATAGTAATCATCCAAAAGCTCCAAATTGGCCTAGGCAGACGTCGTACTTTGACCTGATCAGACTCCTGACACACATCTGTGGGCTGTCTTAGCTCAACTGGATCTATTTTCTCAAGGACTGGTTTACTAGCTGGCTTCATGGCAAAGTTGTTGAAGGCCAGGTCTTTGGAGACAGAGGCCTTTCTGAAACAGTAACTTATACTCTATTAAAAGCATATTGCATGCGGTCTGCCATTCCACTTGGAAGGCATATTTCCCCTGGTTTAATAAAGATGTATTCATCCCAGAAAATATTCTGGGAAAAGATCCCTGACCTTTTTGCAATGAGGCCTGGATCAGCATTTGTGTCATGGACTTGCAATAGTGTTTGGCAAGCTTACCTGTCCCTTCATGTCTGTATTAGAGGTCAGACTGCACTTCTGGTTCCTTTTTATCACTTCTACTTCCTGTTCCTGCCCCGCCCCAGGTCATCACAGGAAGTCTATATTAACCAGTGCACTGCAGGTCTGCTTTGCTGTTCAACAGTGTTTGTTTCCTGTTTCCTGTTTGCCGTGTGCTTGATCTACTTTTCTGTGTACCAACTTTGGCTTGTCTCTGACTATTCCTGGTTGCCTGTTACCCTGACCTTTAGTCTGTCCCTTGTTTACCCTTGTCTGCCTATTACCCCGACCTCGGCTTACCCATCACCATTCCGTGTGTCCTGAGTGGCTGCTTCCCTTCTCTCCCTACGGAGCGTGACCTGGGGGACCCCAGGGGCCGCGACCTGGGCCCAGCTGCAGCCAAGTCCATCCTCACCACTAGAGGCTCTGGTCAACACCTGCTGGGTCTTAGACTCCGCGCCCTGGGGAATCTTGGGCTCACGTTCCGGTCCATCTGCAGCAGTCTGCTATCGGGTTCACTACCTTGCGCTGCACCCATGCCTCCGACAGGGTGCAGTTGTCACCTGGCCACAGGTGACCTGACAATTTGGCTCTGATTTCATTAAGGGGTAAATATTAGCACTTGCAATCTTATTCCCAAGGTCACTAGCCCCCCAATGTTTGGTTAAGACTTTTGTACAGGGTATATTTTCTGATGCTCCTCCTGTGCAAACACCTGTGACTCCATGGGGTTTGAATTTGGTTCTCTCTGCACTTTAAAACCCACCTTTTGAACCTCCATTGCTACATTGCTGTCCAGCAACTGCTGTTAAGTTGTTAATCCACAAGGAGAGTTTAGTACTGGTTCTAATATAGATCTGTGAAGTGAATGTTTTCTCTGAGTCCATTCAAGTTTTATCCTGTGATATGCCCTGATGAAGGGGGAGTGATGTTGCTCCCGAAACGTGCTGACTGTTTTTATATGACGTTTCTACCAACATTTAAAATTGTCTTGAACTCTTTCATCCTGTTTTGGTCTGGCGTTCCTTCATTTCAATGTTTTGAACCTTTCAGGGACACTTCCACTTTCCCCTCTTATTCACAAGGCTGTTTTCCCAGTTGCCATCACGTCTGTGAGACGTGAATGAGTTGGCAGCTTTGTCCTGTAATGACCATTTCTGGTCTAACACAATTATAATGTGAGACGTAGAGTCTCCATTCTTCCTAAAGTGGTTTTGGTCTTACACCTAATCAGGACGTTGTTCTTCAATCCGACTCCCTTTTTGTCATTCCTGATGATCTCTGTAAAGGGGAACCAGCTGATTCCACCATTTTTTGGTGGCTCAGACAGATCATTGTTCAAGCTTATCGTTTTAAGCATCGAGTCCTTTTAAAGCTTTCTTGTAAAAGCTCACTCTACTGTTTCTGTGAGTGCCTCTCAGGCTTTTCTGCATCAGCTTACTGTTCTCTAGATTTGCAAGGCTGCCACCTGGTCTTTTGTTCTCCGGCAGGTGGATGTTCAGGCCTCATCTGATGCCAGCTTTGCCATAAGGTCCTCCAGGCAGCTTCCCCCAGTTCAGTTGTTTTATAGTGTGAGCCTGTTTTTTGCTGTTGCCCACCTCTCAGTTGGACTGCTTCTGAACATCCCAAATTATCTCCGAGACCTGTGTCCTTTAATGAATTAGAAATAAAAATAGGACTTTTGTGCTTGCCGTAAAATCAGTTTCTTGGAGTTCATTAGGGGCACGGGTCCCACCAGGGCCGCTGATAAGGCATGATTAGGGTATGACCGATGCCCACTCCTGATCTTAGCATGAACCACCCACCTTCTAATCCTTCTAAACAAATGACACTGACAACGACTTTGGATAAAATTGTGGCCTGTTAGGCCATTTTATTAACAACCAATTTAAAACATTGTAAACAGTAAACCATAAATACTCCAGTACACATAAGAGAATCAGGGGTTGTTGGTCTTGGGAGGCACCAAAAATCCAATTCAAAAATGGTATCAGTATCCAAAAACCCAACGGTCCCCAGCCGCGAGACACCAGCTCAGGAACAAACACATTTTCCACTGATACCCTTTGTTGACACATCCCGGTTAAACCCCTATTAACCGGGATACACTATAGGGCTCCATACCGTAGATGGGTCACCCTATGCACTGACCAAAAAACCTGTTACCGCCTCCAAAGACCCCCAACCGCCACAGCTCACAGGTGTGACACCTTACACCTGTGAGCCCCGCCACACTCGCAGAGCCCGTTGCACTCCATCCTGAATCCCAAGAGCCCACAAGTCGGTACCTACAGTATTCAGGTGCACACCGTCACTCCGCAAGTAACGCCACGTGTCCACCTCCAGCTCCCCATGCCTGACCACCACTCCCCCATTACGGCAAACAAAACGGCCAACAGCCTTGTTCACCTTAATACGGGCCTTATTCAGACTCGCAGCGGACCTGGCAAAACGCCAGGAGGTCCGCCCCACAATGTCCGACCAAACTATAACCAAGTCGGGAAAGGAGGTGCGCAGCCTGAGAAAATCAAACTTGATATCTCGTATGAGCAGGCGCATGGAACGGACCCCCAGATCGTTGCCCCCTGTGTGCAGTACCAGGACGCCCGGGGCTCGGTCCAACCGAGCAAAACGATGCACCTCCGGGAGGACCTTGCACTAGAGCAAACCCGGCACGCCAATCCAGCGGACAACAGCCTCCTCCCGAGAAAAACCCAATTGGCGCCCGTTGGGCCGCACCTCAGCCCTCCTGCCCCCCCAGAACACATAAGAATGCCCCACGATCCATATCAGGCATGCAGCTCCCTCTGTAATGAAACAGCAAGAAAACATGACAAAACAAGACACACAACGGAGCCCCCCGACGTACCACAAATCACAACAAATGAGGACGAACGTACAACTTGAAACGGTTAGACTCCCATCTACCAATACGCCTCAACACTAAATCATCCACACCCCACCTGGCAGCCTCCGTAGCCGCCCCGATGCGGAAGGAGTGCGAAGAATAATCCCCGGGCCTGTAGCCCAACATAGCCAAACACTTACTCAAAACCGCCCTGAACTGGATTCTAGACACAGACGAGCCGTCCAGGTGTACTAGGAAAGACCCCCCAACCCGGGGGGCGCGCCCCAAGAAACTCCCGTACCACCGCCACCGGGCAGAGGGGAGAACCCCCCACCCTGTACAAACGAACATACGTACCTCTACCTGCCTGGTCGGTCTTGGACCTCCGAAGAAAAATCACCACCGCATCCGCGGAGCAACTCACCTCTCCCACCAAAAGGCCCCCAGGAGACTTCCTATTAGCACTCACCAGTTCCCCAATGCGAAACGCCCCAAAAAAGGCCAGAACAAAGGCCGTCTTGAACAACAACGCCTCGTACGGAGAGGAGCAGGAGCAGCCCACCTGCCGCACCAACTCCCCCAGCATCCCGAACGATATCGGGCGACGGCCATCCGGCCGACGCGAACCCCGCCTAAAACCCCTCAAAGCCTGGCGGACCACAAAGTCTTTCGTAACGTCCGGAAGGCCACAAATCTTGAACAGGAAGGCCAAACCCGCCAGCTTACGGCCTATGGCCGACGCTGACACCCCCCGCTCAAAATTCAAGCACAGAAAGTACAGCACAAGAGACGGAGAAAACATACTCACCGCATCCGCCCCGACCCAATCCAGCAGGACCGACCACTCCCTCCATACCTTGGAATACGCAGCCCACGTGACATCACTCAGCGACCTCCGGAGCAAACCAGCGGCGATCCCGACACAATGTGCCACAGCTCCGGCGGGCAAGGCTCCCCTTGTCGTTCCGCCTCCGGCGCCAACTCCCGAAAACGGACCTGCTGAAACCGAGACAAAGCATCAGCCACCGAATTCTCCACCCCAGGCAAGTGAACAGCATACAAGAAAACATTCAACTGCAGACAACGCAAGACCAAGTGGCGCAACAACCTGATTACCAGCGCAGACGAACCGGAAAGCCGTTTGATAACCTGCACCACGCCCATGTTATCACAATGCAGACGGACCTTCTTGTCCCTGAACTCCGCCCCCCATAACTCCACCGCCACCACCACCGGAAAAAGTTCCAACAGAACCAAATTCCGCAACAATCCAGCCTCGCTCCACGCCGCCGGCCACCGCTCCGCACACCACCGACCACTGAGGAAGGCGCCAAAACCAGTAGAGCCAGCCGCATCCGTATACAACTCAAGATCGCAGCTGCTGACCGGGCCCCGTTGCCAAAGTGACCGCCCATTGAATGACGTCAAGAAGACATGCCAAACCCGCAGATCATCCACATGTTCCGCGGACAACGTCACAAAGTGATGCGGCGACCGCACTCCCGCCGTGGCCGCCGACAGACGCCGGCTGAAAACCCGGCCCATCGGCGTAATCCTAAACGCGAAGGCCAGCTTCCCAAGGAGAGACTGCAGCCGCCTAAGCTGCACCTTCCGCTTCCCCACCAGCAAGCAAATTTCCGACTTAAGATCCAGCAGCTTGTCCTCGGGCAATTCCATGGCCTCGGAATCAATTATGATCCCCAAAAAACTAATCACCGTCTTAGGGCCCTCCGTCTTATCAGCCGCCAACGGAATGCCGAAGCGCACCGCCACGTGTTGCACCGTGGCCAGCAGAACCCCACACAACGTAGACGAAGGAGGGCCCACACACAGGAAGTCATCCAGATAGTGGATGACAGAATTGACCCCCGCCACTTCCCGCACAACCCATTCCACGAACGAGCTGAACTGTTCAAAGAAAGCGCACGATATTGAACAGCCCATGGGCAAGCACAAGTCCACGTAGAATGAACCCAGCCACTGGCAGCCCAACAGACGAAAACTTTGGGGATGGACGGGAAGCAGCCGAAAATCGGCCTCGATGTCCGTCTTCGCCATCAGCGCACCCTGCCCATACTGACGCACCCAAAATATGGCCGCATCGAAAGAAGTGTAAGACACCGCACAGGCCTCAGGATCAATGCCGTCATTAACCGACCCCCCTTTGGGAAAGGACAGGTGATGAATCAAGCGGAACTTGCCAGGTTCCTTCTTGGGCACCAACCCCAAAGGGGAGACCACCAAATCGGCCAAAGGGGGCCGAGGAAAAGGCCCCGCCATGCGGCCCAACGCAACCTCCTTTTGCCAGTTTGTCCGACACCACCCCGGGGTTAAGCCGGGTCGACCGCAAATTGTCCGCCACCGGGGGGACGGCGGACATGGCGCAAGGAATAACAAAACCCCCCGAAAACCCGGCCTCCAGCAAACGAGCCGCCACCCGATCCGGATACCTACCTAGAAAAGGACGCATCCTTTCCACCATCACCAGGGTCCTCCCTCTTCTGCTGAGCATCTCCGGAGCGCGATTTGCCCTGCTTAAAACAATGGGAGAGGGGGTGCGCGCCCCCGCAGCCGGAGCACTCGTGCTTAAAGCGGCACGAGGACCCGAACTTGCAAGTCCCCTCGTTAAATTGCCAACAAAACCCCCGACGTTTTGCGGCCGGCTGTCCCAGGGCACTCTAACTTCCGACCATCCCTGGAAAAAAGGAAGACGACGCCCGCGCTGACGTCATGAGGCGCATCCACAGGCTAATGTCCTTATGATCCCAATGCAGAGCAGGGCGAACCGCCTTGCGCTGGCGGAATTGCTCGTCATACCGAAGCCAAGCAACCCCGCCATAAACCCGGTACACCTCGCCAATGGCGTCCAAATAACAGAACAAGGCGGAGCAATGCTCCGGCCTCTTCTCCCCCACCACACTCACAAAGATGGCGAAAGCCTGCAGCCAGTTGCTAAACGTGCGCGGAATCAACCTGTAGCGCCGCCGCTCCTCATCCTCCTTCTTGGAGTCCTCCGGCTTCACCCGATCCAAGTTGAACTTCTCCAACGGAAGCAGCGAGAAGATCTCCACGTATTCGTCCTTCCAAATCTTCTCCCTGACCTCGGGCTTGAGGTGCGCCCCCAAGGGCCCCTCAAAGCAAACATATACCTCACATTTCGCCGCATCCGCGAGCCGAACCGCATCCGCATCCATACCTGTGGACTTGGGATCCGCAGCCTTGTCCCCCACCGCCTGCGCGGGCGGCGCCACGCCCGGCGCCGAAACAGGCACTTCAGGGGCGGCAGCCGCAGCCGCCGCCCCCAGCTCACCTTAGACCGCGCCCGCCGGCGCCGAGCGAGGGGCCGTCCCCTGACCCCAAGCCGCGGTTGGAGATCCGCCGCCTGACACCCCCTCAAAGCGCTGCACCAGAGACCGCAGCCCCGCCAGCAATCCCTCCAGCCCGACCTCGGCGCCCGCTACAGCGGGCGCGGCCCCCCGCGGGGCGGATGGGACCCCCGACCCCAGAGGCATCCCCCCGGCCCCCCTCCGGCCAGGCCCAGTCCCCAACCCCCCAGACAAAGCCTGCAACACTGACAACAAGGAAGACTGAACATTAAAGAACTCACCAGGCCGGGCAGGGCTAGGCCCCACCGCCGCAGATCCGGCATCCCCCGCTGGCACAGGAACAGGCACCTCCCCGACATCAGAGCCCGACAGCTCCCCTTCTGATCGCTCCTCCCGATCGTCCCGATCCTCCACCGGAGCAGTAGCAGCCAGCACAGAGGGGCCAGGCCGACCGCCAGTCCCCCCCAGCCGCAGACCTGACGACCGTCCAGCCTCGTCGCGCCTGGGCCGCTTCCTGCTAGGCCCCGATCCACCGCCATCCACGTCCGACTCTCCCGCCTCCACCCCCGACCGGGGTTCCCGCAGACTCAAGCCACCAGCCGCTCCGCCCGACTGGCTGGTGGCCGCCAACGGCCGTCTCCCACGCTGAGCCGCCCCCACCGATCGGTCCTCACCAGTCGGGGCGGCCGCCGATCCAGCTGCACTCCGGCGAATGGGCGGGGCCGGCGAGGCAGAACGGGCAGGGCCCCGCCCGGACGTACTCCGCCGATGAGGGGGATTCCTCCCAGCCGTTCCGCCGGTCCTGGCAGGAGAGCGCCGGGCCGGCGGGCCTGGAGGGTCCACAGGGGGGCTCCCGAAATGGCGCTCAGCACGTGGGGACACTGGCGGGCTGTAACGCTCCGGAGGCCGTGACCTCCGAGCGCGGGAACGCCCATCCCCCGCTGCCGCAGGCTCCCCGCCAAGCATAGAGGAGACCTGCGCCTGCAGCCAGGAGGAGCCGCGCGAAGCGGCAGCCTCCCTCAGCCTCCCGAGCAAAGAGTCCAAGTCCGCCATCTTAAGAGCAAATTCAGGGGCAGCACAGCAGATTCCTCCTTCTTCTTCTGCTGATCCTCACGATTCTGCTTGACCGGAAAGAGCCCCACCCAATGTTACCACCACTGAACCCCCACCCCTACCTGGCCTAATCCAATCCTCTTCCTGCACCACCAGCCACAGCCCACCAGTTAACCCTATCCTACCTCCTTTTCCCTGTGTCCCCTATCAACCCTATCATGAGGCCCTGCGCCTATTTTTTTTTTTTTGCTCCGGGCCTATCTGTACAGCCAGTCCTGTTTCACTGGGCCCGACCCTATCAGCTCAACAGGGGGGCCTGGGCAGCTTTACAGTACATTTCTGCAAAATAAAAAAACAGGGCTTTCCAAAGCCCTGTAGGAGTAGCAGCCTCAGTTTGATCAGATGCTTTGGAGGCTAGAGGAGAGATCTGGAGGTCTAATAGAGGACTTGTCATGGCTCATGCTATTACATGTTAAAAGCCGGGACGGGAGAGGGGCCAGGGGTGGGGTCAAGGGTGGGTCAAAGGGGGTCCAAAAAGGTAGACTGTATGGGGCCCCATGGTCCCACCCCTGGCTGTTTCCGATCTACACCTAGTACTGCTTTTCTACAAACTGAGCCATACTCGGAATGGAACACTATTTTTTTTAATGCCAGCGTCCAAGTCCTCCTGTATTATACCCCAATTGTCTCTAAATCTTGTGTCACTTAATATACTGATTTTTCACTAACTAGAAAAATCAAATTTTTCATAATTTTTACACTTTCTGCAAGTCCCGAAAATACCCGTTGTTCCTGCAAGAAATTCAATGATATTGTAGCTTCCTGTGCACTGAACTGATATCAGTCTTTCCAGTTCTTTTCTGTGGACTATCAAACATTACTATGGAGGACAACCAACCTGCTATAGATACAGTGCAGGGAGTAAGCTTTACCACCCAAGGACAGGAAGGGTGTTAATGGCAGAAAAAAAACTGGTGGAATTAATGTAAGTAAACCCTGAAAACGAATAGTCACCGCATCTAGATTTTTGCTCTTGGGTTTACATACACTTTAACCACTTTACGTCTGCCTGCAGTAATATTACTGCGGCAAAGTGGCTCGTTATCGTCTGATGACGTAGTACTACGTCGTCAGACACTCCCCTTTATTCAGTCACAGCGGGACTGCGCTGTATTCAGTCACAGCAGGAGTCGGGCCAGGGGAGGAGCAGCGGGGATCTAGTGTGGAGATCCGCCTGCTTGTGTAAACATAAGCGGGCGGATCTCCTAAGTGACAGGCAGGGTCAGATTGCACCCTGGATCTGTCCTTGTGTCACATAGTCACCTCCCCCCACACACGTCAGTAAGCACCAGGCATACATTAACCCCTCCCTCTCCAATAAAATTAACGCCTTCCCTGTCAGTGTCATTTTTACAGTAACAGTGCATATATATAGCACTGATTACTGCAGTAATGTCACTGGTACCCCCAAAAGTGTCAAAAATGTCAGTCAAGGGTCCGATCTGTCTGCCGCAATGTCGCAGTCCCGCAAAAAAAATCGCAGATCGCCGCCATTACGCGTTAAAAAAAAAACACCAAAAATGACAGAAATCTTCCCCTTTGTTAGTAAACGCAATAACTTTTGCGCAAACCAATCAAAATACGCTTATTGTGAATTTTTTTTACCAAACATAGGTAGCAGAAAACAAATTGGCCAAAAATTTAAAAAAAATTTTGATTTTTACATTTTTTTGGGGGGAATTTCATATAAAAAATGTGAAAAATATTGTTGTTTTTTCAAAATTTATGCTCTTTTTTTGTTTATAGCGCAAAAAGTAAAAATCGCACAGGTGATCAAATACCACCAAAAGAAAGCTCTGTTTGTGGGGAAAAAAGGACATAAATTTCGTTTGGGTACGGCGTCGTACGACCGCGCAATTGTCAGTTAAAGTCGCACAGCGCCGAATCGCAAAAAGTGGCCCAGACGTAAGACAGCAAAATCCTCTAGTGGTAAAGTGGTTAAAGCTGAACTCTAGGTAGATACAGTATATAAGGCAAGAATAAACACAGCTCAGTAATCAATAATATAGCAATATCTTTGGCGCTAAATCCAAACAAATGTCCCAAATCAATTGAACAAAAGCAGTCCATATAGTGTTCACTCCAAACTGAAGAAAGGTGAAAGACCTTAGAACCGGAGAACCGCCACCAAGCACTCTGTTACCACCACTGCTTACCAGATAGCGATGATCTCTATTACAGAGATCAAAAGAGCCAAAAGTACAGATTGAGAATCGATCCTCCACTCACAGGTCCAGGACTGGCAAATTCAAGCTTTTGTGTGATATGAAACAAAAGAGCAGGGACACCTTCATAGCGCAGACTGCTTAAACTTTGTATTCCCACACAAAACTTAAAAACACTTACAATGTTGCAATGGAAACAGGCATCACGGATCGGTGATGACGAATCCTCTCAGTGTACTGTGCTGTATAGCCAAAAAGATGGCCGCCACATCTCCTCCACGTAACGACGTAACGGCGTAGCGTCGCCCTGTACAGCAGAACTGGAGAGCGTTTGCATTTGCCTGCATTGCAGATAGGAAGAGAGTGCAGACTGGGCAGAGAATGCTTCTTTCACTGTCCAGTCACAAGGCTGGGGGCAGGTCCAGGATGAACTGGGCTGAAAGGAAATTAGTTGATTTACGGCGGCCATCAGACATCTAGTGGCAAAATAAAGTACTGTGGGGAAGGACCTTAATTATGAAGAGCGTCTGCAATCCCTTGATTTATTCTCCCTGGAGTAGAGACGCCTGAGAGGGGACATGATAGCAAATTTATAAATATCTCAATGGTGATCTCGGCATAGAAAAACAGCTATTCAGTCGAAGGGATTGCATGAGGACTCGGGGGCATACAATGCGATTAGAGGAGAAGTGTTTTAACCTCAGGCAACGTGGGGGGTTCTTTACTGTTAGGGCCACAAGATTGTGGAATTCTCTACCACAAGAGGTGGTTTCTGCGGGTAGTATGGTGGCTTTCAAAAGACTCTTAGACTTACATCTCAAGGATCAGAACATTCAGGGGTATGCGAGATGATTACAGCCACACACACCTACACAGGTTGAACTGGATGGACTATTGTCTTTATTCAACCTCACCTACTATGTAACTATGAAATCCCCAGACTAAAGACGGTGCCCAAGCACATTTATGGTATCCAATTTATGATCGTCCACAATATATATATCTCTATGAAATATTGTGATATAAATTGGATACCATAAATGTGCTTGAACAACTATATATACATTTGTTCTAATCTATGTTTTTTATTGTATACATACATACTACAGAAATATCGGTATTGCTCGGTCTCTTTGGCCCTGACGAAGCCCGATGCGAAACGCGTTGGCTCATTGGGCCCCTCAAACCGAATAACAACAGAGACTTCTCGCACCAACATCAGCTTGAAGCATGTATTAGCCCCCTACAAGGGGTATATTTCTGTGCTGTAGTTTTTAATTGTCATGTTTTGGTGAATAGATGGGGGGTTGCTTCTGTTTGTTTCAGGAATCCCTCATGTACCACACTATGTATTTTTATATGATCTAAATAAAATTATTAATTTTTACTAAAATGGATCCTTGGTTTTCCTGTTTCAATTGGGCCCTAAAACCCATACTTTCTTTATCCTTGTGAATGTATGAAGCATAGTAAACACAATTTACTATGCTTAAGTGATGAATGGACACAGTGAGTGATCGGTGCCAATTGCTCACTGTGTTCATTGCAGAAAGGAAGAGGCTGTTAAAAATAGGACATATTTGCCGCATCCCCCCCTTTCATCCTGAAACATCTCCCTGTGTGCCCTCAGTAGCTGCTGGCAGGAGAGGAAAGGAGGGAAGCTGGCAGGGTAGGGGGGCATACAGGAAGGCCCTGACAGCAGGGGGTGGGGACACAGATACAAATCCCCCTGTAGTACAGCTGGAGGAAGAAAAAGGAGGAAAAGACGGCAGAGCGGCCACAAAGGTTGGCAATAAGGCAGTACAGCAGTCGCTCCTGCTTGGCAAGTGCCCAGGCCCCACTTTTGAACTGATGGGGCCTGGACCCAGTAGAGGAGGGCTGGCTGTACTGCTTTATCAGCGACCCTGCACAGCAGAAAATACCTAACAGAGGTTCTAACTCTTTCACGGGTGGAGGTCATGAGAGGTATTTGAAGCCGAGGGTTAACTGGGGCCTCCAGCCTCCACCCATAACTGAATTTTAAGCTTTTAATAAGCACTGGTAGTGAGTTGTCTTGTTGTAGAGAATGCGGACAGTGCTCAGACAGACACATTATCGACAGCCCCCATTGTGCTGTATGCAAATCAATGCATATTTCCAATCTTGCCCATCGGGACAGTAAATAACACTCACCCTGTACTGATTTTCCTTCACAGCATAAAGCATATTTCAGCTAAAATACCAGAAATGCAACAAACTTTTTTTATTACACGCCATGATTAATGGGCTCCATTAATTCATGTTGTTTGACCAGATGGTAAATCACAGAAACTCTGTGTACTTTGTGAGGCAAAGCACTTTTTAAAAACTTGGAATGTCTTCATGAAACAGCGGGTCAGACAGTGTTACTGCATACAGGAACAGCCACGGCAGGCTCAACACCGCCAAATGCTGACCTTGGGGGCCACGGGAGGGGCCCCTACCAGTCTAATGCTGTGATCTCACTATTACGGTAATATTTAAAGGAAGAAAAAGCTGAATCACTGGAAATGGAGAGCGGTGCCGTAATGAACAAAAGTGACATACATAGTAACATAGTTAGCGAGGTTGAAAAAAGACACCAGTCCTTCCAGTTCAACCTATGATGAGTGTATGTATAAGTGTTTATGTCAATAGTACATTGTATACCCCTGTATGTTGTGGTCGTTAAGGTGCCCATTTAATAGTTTTGTGAAACTATTGATGCTCCCTGCTGACCCCACTGCTTGTGGAAGAGAACTCCACATCCTTACCGCTCTGACGGTATAGAACCCTTTATGCAATTTAAGGTTAAACCGCTTTTCTTCTAATTTTAGTGAATTGCCATGAGTCCTTTTATATTCCCTTTCGTGGAATAGTTTGTTCCCTATGCTAGGGTCGCCAGTACATCATATACCCTCTTAAGCGTCTCTTCTCCAGAGAGAATAAGTTCAATGCTTGTAGTCTTTCCTCATAGCTGAGATCCTCCAGTCCATTTATTAGCTTTGTTGCCCTTCTCTGGACTCTCTCCAGTTCCAGAACATCCTTCCTGAGGACCGGTGCCCAGAACTAGCGGACAGCATACTCAAGATGCAGCCGGACCAGAGTCTTGTAGATTGGGAGAATTATTGTTTTATCTCTGGAGTGAATCCCCTTTTCTATGCACGCCAGTATTCTGTTGGCTTTGCTTGCAGCAGCTTGGCATTGCATGCTGTTGCTGAGCTTGTTGTCTACTAGGACCCCCAGGTCCTTTTCCATCTTAGATTCCCCCAAAGGCTCTCCCCCTAGTGAGTAACTTGCGTTCCTATTTCTGGCACCCAAATGTATTTTGTATGTATGTATTGTATTTTGTACGTATGTATTGTATTGTATTGTATGTATGTATTGTACAATTTTTCAACATTAAACGTCATTTGCCATGTAGATGCCCACCCCATTTTTTTGCTAAGGTCTTCTTGTAAGGTTTCCACATCCTGTGTAGAAGTTATTGGGGGCCTATCTAGCCCGACACACCATTGAAGCTTAGGAAGGACCAGTGATCACAACATTCCCGGGATACCAATTCACCGCACCCTGGCTTCCTGTCCCGCCAAACCCAACTGCCGGCCCTCAGGTCTCACCGCTGCCCTCCTAGCACCCAAACAACATATGAGTGGCCAAGGATCCAGACCAAGCAGCCGGAAGAGCCTGAAAGATACAAAAAGTAAAACATGCAAAACAAATGCACTAACCATTCAGCAGAACACAGCCAAAATTACACTGGACAGACAAAGAACGAACAAATCAGTACTTCCATGTCCCCAATTTCACCAGCCATAGAAAAAACACCTTAGCCCACCCTATGCTAAGACTCATTGCTATAACAGGTGAGGACGAATATATAGGTGGAAATGTTGAGACTCCCAGCGACAAATACACTGTAGAGCTTGCTCACTCAGACCCCACGAGGTGCTTCAGTAGCGGTATCTATTCTAAAAGAATGAGACGAATAGTCTCCCTCATGAAAGCCAGCTAACCTCAAGCATTTATGAAAAACTGCAGTAAACTGATATCTAGATAAAGCAGAGCCATCAGCATGGATCAAGAACGGCCCAGGTTTCTCAGGCTGAGAACGCGTAACCTTACTTACTGGGCAAGTCGAAGCATGGGGAACCATACCCAAGTCAACAAGAACCCTGCGTCCCAACTGATCTGTCTTAGACTTCCGGATCCACAAGTGAACTCTATCATCTTGCAGCCTCATATCCCCAAATGCTAAAACCCCCACACCCTGCCTGGATGAACTTACCAGCTCTCCGATGCGGAATGCCCCAAAAAAGGCCACAACAAATGCCGTCTTAAAAAGCAGTCTTTCAAAAGACGAGCAAATGGCAGGCAGATGTTCCACAATTTATTTAAAGCATCGCAAATGAGATAGGATGTCTGAAATCGACGACCCGTCTACCCTTCCTATAACCCCTCAGGGCCTTTTTAACCAAAACCAGTTTTGTCACGTCATTAAAACCAGACAACTTATTTAAAAAGGCCAAACCAGACAGCTTGCAGCTCACCGAAGTCACAGAAACCCCTTCCTTAAGCCCAATAAAGTAAAGCAAAGGCTGTAGCCTGTCTTCATCACAAAAACATCCCCCCACAGTACTTACCAACCCATGCCATTCAGACCAAACCTTTTTGTACACAGTCCACGTGTAAAAATGTACTGTATCTTAAGTAAGTTCTGTATCAAAGTGCCAGGGGCACCCCAAAATAGGAGAGTTTATGCTGTATCGTAGCCAACAACATCACGCAAGTCAAATCACCAGGAGGACCTATCACCAGGAAGTCATCCAGGTAATGGAGAATGGAAGACAAACCAGAATTGTCCTTAACAACCCACTCCAGGAACGAGCTAAATGTCTCAAAAACAGAGCAAGAAATCACACAACCCATGGGCAAACGACAGGCCACAAAAAATTAAACTTGCCAAACACAACCTAGCAAACGTAAACTCCCCTGGTGCACCGGTAACAGTCGAAAGGCGGCCTCAATGTCTGTCTTAGCCATAAGTGAACCTTTTCTAAATCTACGAACCCAGGCCATCGCTTTATCAAAGGATGTAAAGGATGCCACACACAACTCAGGGTCAATGGCATCGTTGACCAAACCCCTTGAGGATGCGAAAGGTGATGGATAAGCCTAAACTTATTGGGTTCCTTTTTCGGAATCACACCCAAGGGGGACAGCACTAGATCCGGTAGTGGAGGGAAAGAAAAAGGGCCCACTATCCTATCCAAATCTACCTCTTTTTGCAGTTGCTCAGAAACAACTGAGAAATGCAACTTAGCAGACCTTAAATTACCAGAAACTGGGGGGACAATAGTCAATGAGCAAGGAATGTGGAAACCGTTCGAAAAAACCTCTCAGCAAAAGCCCGGCAGCTTCCTTATCAGGATACCTACTTAGGAACCGGGCCAGCTTTCCCACTTTCACTGGCGTCTTCCCTTTTCTCTGCGTTGAAACTTCTCCCTTGTTTGAAACACCTGGAGGACGGGTGTCCCACTCCACAACCTGAACATTCTTACCGAAAACAACAGAAACCTCCAAATTTGCAGGTGCCTTCGTTATACTGCCAGCAATACCCCTTTCGTTTTGTGGCTAAAGGTGTAGAGGAGGATGCTCCCCCAACCCCACTCTGAAAGGGGGAGTTGACTCCTTTAGCTTGAGTCATCAGCCTCATCCACTAGCTAATGTCCTTGTGGTCCCACCTCGAAGAGGTGAAAAAAGGGCAGAACACTGCTCTGGTAATTTTTCCCCGATCACACCAGCCAAGATACTGAACGCCTGCAACCAATTAGCAAACATCCGCAGTATCAACTGATAGTGCTGCTTCTCCTCCTCTTCCTTCTTCGTCTCATCTGGTTTAACTCTATCCAAATTGAACTTCTTTAATGGCAATAGCAAAAAAAGCTCAATATATTCTTCTCGTCATATTTTCTCTCGGACTTCCGGTTTTAGGTGCATCCCCAGAGGGCCCTCAAAGTAAACATAAACCTCACACTTTGCCACATCAGACAAGCGCACACTGCCGGCCTGGTCCCGCTCAGATGTAGGCACGTTGGGTGGTCTCCTGACACCTCCGCTTCTTCCCCGATTAGTCCCGGCTGCCCAGGTAAAAGTCCAGCACCAGCATCCATATCACTCCCTCGCTGAGCTGCACTCACACCTGGCTGGGAGCCAGCCGCATGGTCCAGACAGGTAGCAGGTTGGGCATTGGAGCGGGTGTTGGAAGGGGGGCTCCCGCCCGGGTCCCGTCTCAGGTTGCGATTCCTCCCAGCCCCTGCAGCACGTGAGGAAGGTTTTCTCTTGGCCGCAGGAGCTGAAGGGTTCCTCGTGTGGCTCCCGGAGTGGTGGCAAACCCTAGGGGTCGCTTCAGGGCTGAGGCGCTCAGGAGGCCTTGGCCTCCTAGCACCTGTGCGATTTTGGGCAGGCGATACAGGTACCTGCCTGGACCCCTGCAGCATCCCTGACAGCTGTGTCTGTAGCCACAGCCGCAGTGCGTATCTGAGAAATCATACCTTTAAGGTCTGCCATTGCTTAAACTTTCCAAGCAGCTAGAGCCAAGAGATAAGCTAATTCCACACTGTACTATAAGCTAATTCCATACTGTACTGGCTCCGACTAACTTCTTGGAAATTAGTACCACCCCTTAACTCCCCCAATGGCTCCACCTTGCCCCACCCTTCCTTTCTCCAATCAGATAGGACCCTTGTTTAGACCAAATTTTTGACAAGTGGTGAGAAGGCATTGTATTGCCTACTCATCACCTATTTTAGCTCCTTGAACCCCGCACTGCAATTGCATGCATTGCATACAGTTGCAGACCACAGGGTGGCCCTATTCACAAGCAACAGGGAGTATAATTCCTGCTGCAGCCACATGATGTGTACAACCCCAGCCACTGCCTCTGCAGCTAAAGGGGGTAGAGGTTAGGGGGCAGTAAAACCACAGCTTAACAATGGGGTTTCACCCCCTCCCAACTGCTAGTGTGAACAAGCTGTACATTTTTTGGGATGAGTAATAAAGTCTGTGCCTTTCATTCTTGCTCTCTGCCTTCTCTCTCTGGTCAGCAGCCATATATAGTGGTGGTTCCCTAAGAACACTATACACCTTTATTGAAGCAATATATGGGAATTCCTGTTTGGCTGCTGAGAGGAGAAAGGAGGAATGAAATACACAGGCTGTTATTTGCAGCTCAGGCAGCCTCACATTTCATGTAGTGAGGGTGCCTGAAGGTGTTTAGACAGCTCAGAGTTTGGGTCTGTCAAGAAACAGATGTCCTACAGAAATAACTGCATGGAATGGTGGCTGGGAGCTTGCAAATTGAAACAAGGACCAGCCACACACCAATGACGTTTTATTTTACTGGTAGTCAAAATAAAGCCATTGCTACAGCTGACAACATCTCTGCAGATTGAGGAGCCAGGAAACTTTGATTCTCAGTCATGTGAAGGAGTGGAAGCCATCGTCTCCAGCAGAAGGCCTCAATATTTCCTCCTTCTCCCAGGCCTGGTGCTCAGCAACTGTTTCATATTGTTTGCATAAGATCCTGACAATATTTTAAGTAATGGTGTCTGGGAGGCCATTTGTCATCCGAATGCCTTGTATCATCAGAATGCTGTGGAATGCTGCCCCGCAACAGGGCCGAGCATTTATTAGTGAGACACGCAGATTCTGAGATGTCATCAGTCAAATTTACATCTGTATAAGGGGAAATGCAAATGATTCAGCACAGCATCTGGGCTGATGAATTCCTTTCCGCCGGGGAGTCGGTATGGCAGGGTTACAGAGAGAATGGCCTGTCTAGGACCGTGCCTCGGTCACCGAGTATTTGTTTTTGGTGCCAAAAGTATGCTTGAATTTTTATGAAAGTAAATGTAAACCTATTCGCTGAATCCTCATAAAAGCATTACATGTTGTTCTTATTTATTTTTAAATCTGCAGCTTTTAATAAAATAATTTTTGATAATCCAGCCATGAAGAATACTCAGGCACTTCCTTTTATAGGGTGACAATCTCCTAGTTGTGCTCCTATGTTGTCACCCTGTCACATGCATCCCTGGTGGAGTCTACAAACAGCCATGCTGACACATACTGTATCACACAGGCATGGGGCGCTATCAGGATCTGGACCTGCAACCTCTGCTGTGTCTGGCAGTATCTCTTCTTGCTGAGCCATCTGAAATGCTGGACAGCTACCTAGACATTTCCTTGGACAATCTTCCCTTGAATCTTGTTTCTCTTGAATCATGAACACCTTGCTCCTCCCATGAACTTCCTATTTAAGCCATGCTCTTGCACTTCCTGTTTGCCAGATTATTGTGCTCTCTCCAGCACATATCTCGCTCTTGTTACTCCTGATGCCATCTGTATCTTCGCTAACACTCATTATTTTGGCTTGTTCCTTGATTACGCTTCTGCTCAATCCCAACCTGCAACCACTTATTATCAACCTTTGGCTTGTTTACTGACTATGCTTCTGCTTGATCCCTACGTGCAACCACTTTTTACAAACCTTTTGCTTGTTTACTGACTATGCTTCTGCTTGATCTCTACCTGCTACCACTTGTTACCAACCTTTGGCTTTTTCCTTGACTATGCTTCTGCTTGATCTCAACCTGCAACCACTTGTTATCGAACTTTGGCTTATTCCTTGACTTGACTTCTGCTTTATTCTTACTGGCAATCATTTGTTACCAACCTTTGGCTTGTTCCTTGACTATGCTTCTGCTTGGTCCCTACCTGCAACCACTTGTTACCAACCTTTGGCTTGTTTACTGCTTACACTTTTGCTTTATCCCTACGTGCTACCACTTGTTACCAACCTTTGGCTTGTTCTTTGACTATGCTTCTGCTTGATCCGAACCTGCAACCACTCGTTACAGACCTTTGACTTGTTCCTTGACTATGCTTCTGCTTGATCCCTACCTACAACCACTTGTTACAAACTTTTGGCTTGTTTTTTGACTACGCTTCTGCTTGATCTCAACCTGCAACCACTTGTTATCGAACTTTGGCTTATTCCTTGACTTTACTTCTGCTTTATTCTTACTGGCAATCATTTGTTACCAACCTTTGGCTTTTTCCTTGACTATGCTTCTGCTTGGTCCCTACCTGCAACCACTTGTTACCAACCTTTGGCTTGTTTACTGCTTACACTTTTGCTTGATCCCTACCTGCAACCACTTGTTACCAACCTTTGGCTTGTTCTTTGACTATGCTTCTGCTTGATCCCAACCTGCAAGCACCCGTTACAGACCTTTGACTTGTTCCTTGACTATGCTTCTGCTTGATCCCTACCTGCAACCACTTGTTACAAACTTTTGGCTTGTTTTTTGACTACGCTTCTGCTTGATCTCAACCGGCAACCACTTGTTATTGAACTTTGGCTTATTCATTGACTTCACTTCTGCTTTATTCTTACTGGCAATCATTTGTTACCAACCTTTGGCTTGTTCCTTGACTTTGCTTCTACTTGATCCCTACCTGCAACTACTTGTTACCATCCTTTGGCTTGTTCCTCGACTATGCTTCTGCTTAATCCCAATCTGCAACTACTTGTTAACAAACTTTAGCTTGTTCCTCAACTACTCTTCTGCTTGATCCCTACCTGCTATATCTGCTACTGGACCCCAGCTTGCTCCCCTCCTGGTGGGGTGATCCTGAGGACAACGATCTGGTACTAGCATGCAGCAAAGCCCATATACACCATCAGGAGCTCTGGTGAACACTGGTTAGTGCTTAGACTCCGCAGCTCAGATGAGCTCTTGTCATCTGACATGGTGACCTGCTTCTGTACATATCCAGCTGGTTGGTGGGAGCCTCTCTACTGGTCTCCGAGCCTGACCCCTGACCGTTTAACAGAGTGCATGTAGATTAAAGTGCCCAGATTTTAAAAATGAAGCCTGGGGACATCTTACTGACCACACCTACATTTTTTTTTTATAGGTTTATATCAGGATTTGATATACCGACAAGTTACTCTGAATTTTTTTAATGATCAAATACACTTATTCGTAATCAAGCAAACAAACATAAATGTATTACAACATGGTACAAAGTGCATCAATTGTCAATTCTACATCCCTATTTCGTCAGTCACATAAGCGAGTCTAATATGCATCAAATTTTCAATAGTTTTATAGGTGTAGTTGGAAGGGGGAAGAAGAAGAAGTAGGGTAATAGAAAGAAAATATGGAGATAGAGGGCTCCAGAAATCAGGCAAAGAAGAAAAAAAAAGGATTATAAGGACAGGAGGGGTAAAAGGCAGGGCCAGCGAGTGTATCTGAAGAGTCAACTCCTGAAATAGAAAAATGGAATGTGAAAGAAAGCTACTCAATATTGTAGATATTCATTGAACATTTGAAGTTGTTCCCAGTAGAACCATCTAGCACTATGTTTGACCAAGCCTACATTTAATGGTTGGGGCAGGAATGGGTCTAATAGCCTAATGGTGCATATGGTCAAATGGTGCTAACAGTGGGATGTAGTTACATAGTTGGTGAGCTTGAAAAAAGTCACCAGTCCATCCAGTTCAACCTATGATGAGTGTGTGTGTGCTCATGTCAAACATTGTATACCCCTGTATGTTGTGGTCGTTAAGGTGCCCATCTAATAGTTTTTTTAAACTATCGATGCTCCCCGCTGACACTACTGCTTGTGGAAGAGAATTCCACTTCCTTACCGCTCTGACGGTAAAGAACCCTTTACGCAGTTTAAGGTTAAATCGTTTTTTTTCTAGTTTTAGCAAATGGCAGTGAATCCTTTTATATTCCCTTTCACTAAATAGTTTGTTCCCTATTCTAGGGTAACCAGTACGGTATTTGTACATTGATATCATATCCCTTCTCAAGCGTCTCTTCTCCAGAGAGAATAAGTTCAATGCTTGTAGTCTTTCCTCATAGCTGAGATCCCACAGTCTCTTTATTAACTTTGTTGCCCTTCTCTGGACTATCTCCAGTTCTAGTACATTCTTCCTGAGGACCAGTGCCCAGAACTGGACAGCATACATGAGATGCGACCGGACCAGAGTCTTGTAGAGTGGGAGAATTATCATTTTATCTCTGGAGTGACTCCCCTTTTTAATACATGCCAATATTCTGTTGGCTTTGCTTGCAGCAGCTTGACATTGCATGCCATTGCTGAGCTTGTCCTCTACTAGGACCCCCAGGTCCTTTTCCATATTAGATTCCCCCAAAGGCACCTTTGCCTTCTTTCTGTCCTTTGTAGCCAGATTCCCTTTGTCGTCCTTTATGGGGCCAATGTGTTCTGGCCTAACTTTCTTTCTATTTATATACTTAAATAATTTCTTTTTTTTCTGTTTTTTTTACTCTCTTCTGCTGTGTGCCTTTCGTGTTCTATTTTAGCTGCCTTGATTGCACTCTTACTTTCTTATTGCATTCTTTGTAATGTTGGAATGCTGCCAATGACCCCTCCGCCTTGTATTTTTTGAAGGCCTTTTTTTATTTTTATATGCATTTTTACGTTGGAGTTTAGCCACCCAGGGTTTATTTTAGCTCTTTTAAATGTATTTCCCATTGGAATGCACTGGCAAATACCTTTTTTTAGTATGTTCTTAAAGCACTCCCATTTTTCCCACGTGTTCTTTGTTCCTAGAATTTTATCCAATTTTATATCTTCTAGCAAAGAGTGCAGTTTAGGGAAGTTTGCTCTATTGAAATTCAGTGTCCTTGTATTACCCTTGTGTTTACTATTTCTATGATTTATACTGAAACTAATTAACCTGTGGTCAATGTTTCCTAAGTTGTCCCGTATTTCTATATCTGTGATCAGGTCTGTATTGTTAGTAATCAGTAGGTCTAGTAACACATTGTTTCTTGTCAGTGCATTCACCATCTGACCCATGAAATTGTCCTGCAAAACATTTAGGAAATAGCAAGCCTTAGATGAATGCGCGGTTCCTTCTGCCCAGTCTATATCTGGATAATTAAAATCCTCCATTATAATGACATTTACCATCCTTGCTGCCATTTCAAGCTGTGATAGGAGGTCCGCCTCCCCCTCCTCCCTCTGCTGGGGGGCCTATAGCATACGCCCAATATTACCTTCCCCATAATACCTTCCCTTTGAAAGTGCAGAGGTCTGGAGTAGATAAAGCACAGAGTTCAGGGGTGAAGAATAAATAATGCACAAAGTGCAGAGGTCTGGAATAGGTAAAGCACTAAGTCCAGGGATGGGGAATAAACAAAGCACAAAGTGCAGAGGTCTGGAGTATGTAAAGCACACATGGTTCGGGGTCAGGAGTAAATAATGCACAAAGTGCAGAGGTCTGGAGTAGGTAAAGCACATGGTCCGGGGTCAGGAGTAAATAATGCACATAGTGCAGAGGTCTGGAGTAGGTAAAGCAAAGAGTTCGGGCATCAGGAGTAAATCATTCACATAGTGCAGAGGTCTGGAGTAGGTAAAGCACAGATTTCAGAGGTCAGGAGTAAATCATGCACAAAGTGCAGAGGTCTGGAGTAGGTAAAGCACAGGTTTTAGAGGTCAGGAATAAATAATGCACATAATTCAGAGGTCTGGAGTAGGTAAAGCACAGAGTTCAGGCGTCATGGAAATAAAATGCACAAAGTGCAGAGGTGTGGAGTTGGTAAAGCACAGAGTCTAGGGGTTAGAAGTAAATAATACACAAAGTGCAGAGGTGTGGAGTAGGTAAAGCTTAGAGTCCAGGGGTCAGAAGTGAATATTCCACAAAGTGCAGAGGTGTAGGATAGGTAAAGCACAGAGTCCATGAGCCAGAAATAAATAAAAAATTAAAAAAAAAAAAATAAAAGCATAGAGTCCATGGGTCAGGAGCAAATATCACACAAAGTGAAGAGGTCTGAGATAGGTAAAGCATAGAGTCCATGGGTCAGCATGGGTCAGGAGAAAATATTACGCAAAGTGTAGAGGTCTGGGACAGGTAAAACATAGAGTCCATAGGTCAGGAGCAAATATCACACAAAGTGAAGAGGTCTGAGATAGGTAAAGCATAGAGTCCATGGGTCAGGAGAAAATATTACGCAAAGTGAAGAGGTCTGGGACAGGTAAAACATAGAGTCCATGGGTCAGGAGCAAATATCACACAAAGTGAAGAGGTCTGGGATAGGTAAAGCATAGAGTCCATGGGTCAGGAGCAAATATTACACAAAGTGCAGAGGTCTGGGATAGGTAAAGCATAGAGTCCATGGGTCAGGAGCAAATATTACACAAAGTGCAGAGGTCTGGGATAGGTAAAGCATAGAGTCCATGGGTCAGGAGCAAATATTACACAAAGTGAAGAGGTCTGGGATAGGTAAAGCATAGAGTCCATGGGTCAGGAGCAAATATTACACAAAGTGCAGAGGTCTGCGATAGGTAAAGCACAGAGTCTAGGGGTCAGAAGTGAATATTACACAAAGTTCAGGGGTCTGGAGTATGTAAAGCACATAGTAAAGGGGTCAAAAGCATGAAAAGTGCCTCCCAAGCAAAATGTTCCATATTATTGCACAACCCATAAGCCGGGGACACCACTGGAGAACTGGGGACAAATCCGGGGACATTTCTTTCCTGGGGAAAACCGCCTAATATCAGGGACTGTTCTCAGAACCCAGGGGCATCTGGTCACCTTACTGTAGACAGGAAGTGGTTTAAAGACATTGGAGGAGATCAGCTTGGAAAAACAGATGGATAAAAAGCAAAAACAGCATTACCAGGAATTGTTTTACCAAATGAAACCTCATATAGGGTGTACAGAGTGAATGAATAGTTAATCTAATCATAGGGTGTGATTTATTCCGAAAAGTTAAAAGAAAAATAAAAGCTTTAGCCTGTTGGATTCGATCACAAGTTGGCTTTTCGGGCGCACATCCTGTAAATCACTGACATCTTTGTGTGTGCGCTCTTTGCAAATCACCCTCAGTAACTCATGAGCGTTTTTATGAAGCTGATTCTTGTTATCTCTCTGCAGCTTTCCAGGGTGTGTGTGCTTCCATCTATCAACTGAACTTGTGCAGCAGCTCCGGAGAGTACAGACACAAAGGAACTCGAGAAAACAATCTGGAGGTAAGCGGCGTTCCATTCATTTATAATTAATGAAAAGTTCATTTGTCCAACTGTGTATGATTAAAGCCCAACTGAAGTTTAACATCTTTTGTTCTCATTCTGATTCTGATCACATACTCTGCATCTTAGGATTTGTAACTTTTTTATTTTTTATTGACATAAAATACCCATGTCTCCTTATGGAAATTTGCTTCCTGCCCTCACACTCCAGTGCTCTGTGATGTCAGTGCTGAGTAACAGCCACACCCCTTGTCACCGACTTATATTGCAGAAGAAATGAAGGGGCGTGTCTGACCAGGTCTGTTATAATATAGAGTATACTGGGTCAAACCTCCTTAGGTAACACCCACATGTGAAGATGAGCCTTCATGATTGAAAAAAACTGGAATCCAATGAAAGAAAAGGGTGAGGACACTCACTGGACACTTTATTAGGTACACCTTGCTAGTACCGGGTTGGACCCCCTTTTGCCTTCAGAACTGCCCTAATTCTTTGTGTCATAGGATCAACAAGGTGTTGGAAACGTTCCCCAGATATTTTACTCCATAGTGACATGATAGCATCACGCAGCTGCTGCAGAATTGTCGGCTGCACATCCATGATGCAAATCCCTGTTGCACCACATCCCAAAGGTGCTCTATTGGATGAGATGTGGTGAGTGTGGAGGCCATTGGAGTACAGTGACCTGATCTGGTGAGTGTGGAGGCCATTGGAGTACAGTGACCTGATCTGGTGAGTGTGGAGGCCATTGGAGTACAGTGACCGGATCTGGTGAGTGTGGAGGCCATTGGAGTACAGTGACCGGATCTGGTGAGTGTGGAGGCCATTGGAGTACAGTGACCTGATCTGGTGAGTGTGGAGGCCATTGGAGTACAGTGACCTGATCTGGTGAGTGTGGAGGCCATTGGAGTACAGTGACCGGATCTGGTGAGTGTGAAGGCCATTGGAGTGCAGTGACCTCATTGTCATGGTGAAGAAACCAGTGGTGAGATGATTGGAGCTTTGTGACATGGTTCATTATCCTGCTGGAAGGAGCCATCAGAAGATGGGGACACTGTAGTCATAAAGGGATGGGCATGGTCAGCAACAATACTCAGGTAGGCCGTGGGGTTTAAACGAAGCTCAATTGGTACTAAGGGGTCCAAAGTGTTCCAAGAAAATATCCCCCCCCAACATTACACCACCACCACCAGCCTGAACCATTGATACCAGGCAGGATGGATCCATGCGCCAAATTCTGACCCAACCATCTGAATGTCCCAGCTGAAATTGAGACTCATCGGACCAGGCAACATTTTTCCAATCTTCTATTGTCCAATTTTGATGATCCTGTGTGAATTGTAGCCTCAGTTTCCTGTTCTTAGCTGACAGGTGGGGCACCCGGTGTGGTCTTCTGCTGCTGTAGCCCATCTGCTTCAAGGTTTGATGTGTTTTGAGTTCAGAGATGGTATTCTGCATACCTTGGACATAGGTGTGCACAGCCTAAGGCATTAGGGTGTGCACACCAAAGCTCAAACACACACTACCGATCACTCACAATGTTCATTCAGAAAGGGAAGGGGCCGGCAAATGATATATTTACCGGCCCCTTTCCCCGCTCATCCAAAAAAATCCCCACAGCAACAGTCGGCTGGAGTGGAGTGGAGGGAAGCCAGAAGATCTGTGGGGGTAAGGGGAAGAAGGGGAGCCAGGGCAGTAGGGGGAATCTGTGCTGCACAGGGTGATTAGGGTGTGCCTGGGCACCCCTGGCACACCCTGTGCACACACCTATGACCTTGGGTGTAACGAGTGGTTATTTGAGTTTCTGTTGCCTTTCTATCATTTGGAACCAGTCTGCCCATTCTCCTCTGACATCAACAAGATATTTTCTTCCACACAACTGCCGCTCACTGGATATTTTCTCTTTTTCTCACCATTCTCTGTAAGCCCGAGAGATGGTTGTGTGTGAAAATCCCAGAAATGCTCAGACCAGCCCGTCTGACACCAACAACCATGCCACGTTCAAAGTCACTTAAATCCCCTTTCTTCCCAGTTTGAACTTCATCAAGTCGTCTTCACCATGTCTTGATGCCTAAATGCATTGAGTTGCTGCCATGTGATTGGCTGATTAGCAATTTGTGTTACCACGCAATTGAACAGGTGTACCTAATAAAGTGGCCGGTGAGTGTAGTTTGCTGTGAAAGTCATGGAAATCAGTTGAATTATAAATTTTTTTTATACTTTTGAATGGTTTCTGTGAATGATTATATAGGGTTTTGTCCCCTTTTCAGAGCCTGTGTATATAGTTCTCTCTCTTGAGATATAAAATATGTTTCAAAATGCCTAAAAGTAAAAATAAATATTTTTCATATGTAATGATAACAGACATAACGCATATATAAATACCACTCAGCACACGGCTTTGAAGCGTTCCACACAAACACATGAATGATGGCTCCTCTCTGACCCGGCGGGACACGGCGGCTCCATCATCTCTGAGACCCGGTCATGTGTCATAGAATTACCAGTGTTTATTTAGGTAGGAATTACGAGACCTGGGTGAGTGAGCTATGGAAGCGTCAGGGACCCTCAGCCTTCCCATTCCGGGGATTTTCATTGTGTATCCATTAGTAGACTGGATTTCCAGAAATCAATAAAACATATCTGGCTGAGACAGAAGCATCTGAGAGTAGAAGACAGCTTGGGATGTCTCATTTGAGAACAGTGGGTGGTGGAACATCTTCCCATCTTCACCACCCCGAGGGCCAACCATAATGTATATTGGGACTTGGCCAATGAGGAATTGTGGTGGATATATGGTCTTTGTACCTATAAAATAGGAAGGGTCAGCCTCTACTGCAGAGGCATTTTGCAGTAAGTTGGGGGAACTCATCGTTGCCCTTTAGGCAGAGGGGTAACTAGAACCTTCAGGGCCCCGGTGCAAGAAACCACGAAGGGCCCCCCCGGACCCCTGGCCGGGGCACTTCCCTTCAAGCCTGGGGCTCTTCCCACTAATCCTGGGGCCCTTTACTCTCGTTGCGGGGCCCTTTATTACGGTCCTGCAGCGGGACTCTTTCACAAGTTCTGCAGTGGGCCCCCTTCCTGCCATCTTGGGGCCCACTTCCTGCCATCCAGGGCCCGGTCACAAGTGTGACCTTTGTGATCCTGGAAGTTCACCCACTGGTGTCAGTAGTTTTTAATTTTTGTTATTTTAATTGTGTGTGTGTGTGGGGGGGGGGGGGGGGGGGCAAGGGAGCACACAGGGGCCCAGAGACAGCAGAACACAAGTGAACTGGATAGGAGGATTGGCGGGGGCAGCATACAGAGGAACCAATCTCCTCCATTTTCCTCCTGCAGCTACAGAAACAAAAAGGAGGACAGTGATTTCTCTACATGCTGCCCCCGCCGCCCCTCCTATCCAGGTGTACAGGGGAGCCACACTGGAGCATGGGGCCCGGTTGCAATTGCAAACCCTGCAACCCCTGTAGTTACGCCTCTGCCTTTAGACAAGCCATACATCATGAGACTCTTATTCTCAGGCCTCATGTGTACATTTGTGTGAAGGGCCATCTTTGCCCACAAAGGATGCACAGAAATTCTGAGCATTCATGTGCATACAGTCCCATTCATTCTATTGGTACGCAGGGGCTACACAGACACAACCACTGGTCTTAATTTGACAGCCATGCAGGTGCATGTTCCTGAAAGTTCCTGCCTTTGAAGACACACACCTGTACCCACATGGGTGTCAGGAAAACTAATCTTATGCCTGTGCTCGAAGAAATGCGCACAGAATGATCCATAGAATTAGGACCTTGTGTGCATCTACATGAGAACGTGCACGTGAGTATTAGCATGCTGCTCGTGCTTTGATCATGAGCATGAGAGTTTATGCTTGGATGGACTTTGGCACTGGGTGGCTTGCTTAAGGGTCCATTCACACTAGCGCGAATTGTCAGGCGACTTGGTCGCCTGACAAGTCGCAGTCGGTCGCTCACCATTGAATAGTACAGGACCCTTTCTAATAGGAGCGACACAAGTCGCTCCGACTTAGAAAAAGGGTCCTGTACTACTTCGGGGCGACCTGGAGGCGACTTGCATTGACTTCAATTATATGAAGTCCGTGCAAGTCGCGCCGAAGTCGCGGTGCACAGCGTGCACCGCGACTTCACAGGTCGCCCCCCAAAGTCGTGTCGCGCCAGTATAAATGGGCTGTAAAGCGGTTCTATACTAATAAAAAAAACAAAAAAAACAAATCCTGCAGGACAAAGGCACCATGAGCTAGTATGCATCGCATACTAGCTCATAATGAAATACTTACCTTAGAACGAAGCCCGACACGGTCGTCTGGACAATGCTGAGGGAGCTGACATGCTCCCTCTGCGTTTCTTCCTGGTTCGGCGGCTCCGGTGCTGTGAGTAGCCGGAGCCACAATGACGTCACTCCTGCGCATGCGTTGTGGGAGTTTCACTTTCCGGCAAGATCCGGCAAGGAGCTCTGAAGGTCCGCTAGACCTTCAGAGCGCATGCACCACAGACGTCAGCGGCTGCATGCAGGTTGAATATCTCCTAAACCATGTAGGTTGAGGAGATATTAATTGTACCTACCGGCAGAGTTGTATAAAGTACTCGAAACCCATACTTGAGTAAAAGTACAAGTGCTTGATCAAAAAGTGACTTGAGTAGAAGTACTAAAGTATTCAACATTTTTTGTACTTAAGTATTGCAAGTAGTTTTTTTTTTAATTTTGCTACTCAAGTACTGAAAGTAAAAGTACCAGTAGTTTTGAAAAAAAATTGCTACTCAAGTACTGAAAGTAAAAGTACAAGTACTGTGTTATGTAGTTATTAAAGAAAGAAGTCAAAAGTTTGAACATCATATTGTTTTTTATTATTTCAAATGCAGCTTTTATTTATACATACAGTAGCATTTATTTTCGTATGCGCTGATAATACACATGTTTTGAGCTTCATGAAACCTGCCAACTATTGTTCTGGCAGTGGTAATTTTTATAATTGTAACGAGTAACTATGCAGCACAAAAAAAAAAATATCGGAGTAGAAGTATTGAAATCATTGAAAAAATGTAGTGAAGTAAAAGTGGAAGTAGGAGAAAAAAATTCTACTCTAGGAAAGTACAGATACCGCCTTTCGGTACTTAAGTACAGTAGTGAAGTAGTTCTACTTAGTTATTATACATCTCTGCCTACAGGTAAGCCTTATTATAGGTTTACCTGTAGGTAAAAGTCAAATAGCGGAGTATACTACCGCTTTAAAGCCCTACAGGACTTAGGATCATTGCTGAGTGATTGTAAGCTTCTTCTGCCTGTGACCTGATCTTCTGTGCATATCCATATCCTGACGACTCCGATGTTCCTAAATCTTTGTTGCTGACTTTGACTTGTGACATGACCTTGTTTCCTGTCTGCTGTTCTCTTACCGTCTGTGCTGCCTGATACTGACCTTGGCCTGGCTTTGACTCTGCTCCTGGTTCCTGATTCTGTACTCCTGCTGACCGCGCATCTGTGATCCTGTATCTGCCAGCTGCCAGCTTGCATGTTATATTGTCTTCAGCTTTGCATCTGCTACCAGTTCATTCGACCCGGACCTCTTGCAGGCAGTCGTTCCACTCTGTTATATCCTGTCATCAACAAGACAAGAGGTGTAATGGAAGCCCTCTCGTCAACTCGGCCTCAACCAGGTACACTTACAGGTCTTCTTCTCACTCCCACCCTGAAACTGGGCAGTGAAAGGAGAAGCAGCAGACTGATAGGCTTGTCTCTCTGACACTCTCTCCTCCTATTAGCATGCTCCTTGCATTGCAGCATACCTAAATGGCTCCTTGTGCTGCTTCTCCGTCCTCCTCTTGATGTACAGAGATTCCAGGTCAAATTCAGGTACTTCCACTGCTTGCATTAACAAACTACATCCAATAATGTGTTAAGTAATACAGAGCTGCATTGATGTGTGTGTAGCACTGCCCCCTTGAGGGCTGCTGGTTTTTCACACTTTTAGATTCCCCTGGGTTACCCATAGCAACTGCATGCAGAATCTTAACACTTTACTTTCTTGGCTCAGTCAATGAACAGTCTAGGGCAGTGATGGTGAACCTTGAAACCCCAGATGTTTTGGAACTACATTTCCCATGATGCTCAACTACACTGCAGAGTACGGGAGCATCATGGGAAATGTAGTCCCAAAACATCTGGGGTTCCAAGGTTCGCCATTGCTGGTCTAGGGGTTGTTGTTTTTGTTGTTTTATTTGAAATTGGGATGGGAGAAGGGATGAGTGGGATACTCCAACACTTGAACTATTCACAATGCTGAGGACTTCTATCTGAGAATGAAGCCAGGCCGCAGCTTCATCCTGCCACTAGATGAATCTTAGATAATGTTCCTTTTAGTACTTATCTTCAGGGCACACACCTAGTACCCCCTTTTCTATCCACCAACGGACACCCGTCCACTGACTACTCCACTCCGGAGTGGCCCCCTTCCTGGTCAGGCCCCTAGGCACGATCCTCTGCACTCACGATACTGCTTTCCAGGTTCTCCTTCAGTCAGCCCTCCTGGACCTCTGGGTTCAGCTCCACACTTCTGGCTCACCAGGCTGACTGCCCGCGGCCATACTCCAACCACTGCAGAAGAGGAGGCAGCCGCCACCCTCCTTCCGGGACTCTGCTCACCAGCCAAAGACCTTGAGCACATGTGCCCCTGGCTTTTTATACTACACCCTACAATGCACCGACACAGCAGTCTGTGCAAATCCCTGGGGCTGTATCAACGCCTGTGTACTCATTGGCCACGTTTCCTCCACTATCCAATGTGCCTCCCCATTGGATCAATGGGGACACTCCCTCAGACCAGATTAATCACACACTGAGCAGACCTAACTCACAGATCCTGCTCCCTGTTAGGCAGTGAGAATATAGAATTTACCTGCTGCTCCTCTGATAGGCAGACAGAGCCAAAAACTATACTCACTCTCTAGCACCTTCCTAGGAGGGGGCTACATGTGCCTTTACCATCTGCCTGGAGTTCTGCTTTAAAGTGAATTGCTTTTAGCTGACTATAGTCAATTTTCTGACTTTCTGAAGAGAGTCATCCTGCTGGCACCCCCAGTCCATTGTTGTAATAAGAGGAACGTTCCATCATCTATAAGCTATTGGCCCCCTGTCATTGGAGGACAGACCCCATGCTCTGCTACACAGGTACATGCTGTATCAGGAGGATCTCGGCACTCTGATAACACAATGATTGATTCCGATGAGGCTGCGCAGGAATATTACTGATTCATCTCTGACCAATGCACAGATATTAAGCATGCTGTGAGTTACGGCTTTTGTCAGAGTGCCAGGATATGAGAATATATGAGGACATTTTGTACCCTGAACATGCTGCCTATTGTAGATATTATACTGGATCAGCCGGCTCACACAGTCTCATCAGCCTGGGTGTAAAAGATTAACGTGTACGGGTCTAGCCCACCCATGGGAATATCGCCTAGTACTTCTGAGATGAGACACTCAGGATGACTTGATCTGATACAGATTTATGGAGCAGCCACCCTTGGATTACCCGGGTTGTGAAATCATAGTCGCCAACATCGTAAAATGATTTCCTGGAATGCGTTGTGTCCGATCAGATGTTACTAAGTCCACCCGGCGTGATATTGCTTCAGAGGTCCATGGGGATGTGTAAACTCAGTTATGACATGGTTTAATCAATGGGAAAATAAACATTTTGTATCCTAATCGTACAGTACGGGACACTGAGCATTCATAGGCCTTGGGTTAAAGGCTGATACCTTCAGTTGATTGGACACTGGCAAAGATTTACAAGACAAGCCTCCTGGGCGTCCCCCCATAGCTCCGCCCTACTCCATCCTCGTTTTTTTGTTTTAATCTCTATTTTTTGAATTTTTCACATTTTAAACAACATACAAACAAATTCAATGACCATTTTTAGGATTTGATACTTCCATACAATAAAAACATATTATACACTGAGCATTCATAGGCCTTGGGTTAAAGGCTGATACCTTCAGTTGATTGGACACTATCAAAGATTTAGAAGACAAGCCCCCCTGGGCGTCCCCCCCATAGCTCCGCCCTACTCCATCCTCAGTTTTTTGTTTTAATCTCTATTTTTTTAATTTTTTCACATTTTAAATAACGTACAAAAAATTCAATGACCATTTTTAGGATTGGATACTTCCATACAATAAAAACATATTATACCAGTGTATAAAAACATATTATACACTGAGCATTCATAGGCCTTGGGTTAAAGGCTGATACCTTCAGTTGATTGGACACTGGCAAAGATTTAGAAGACAAGCCTCCTGGGCATCCCCCCCATAGCTCCGCCCTACTCCATCCTCAGTTTTTTGTTTTAATCTCTATTTTTTTAATTTTTTCACATTTTTAATAACGTACAAAAAATTCAATGACCATTTTTAGGATTGGATACTTCCATACAATAAATACATATTAAACACTGAGCATTCATAGGCCTTGGGTTATAGGCTGATACCTTCAGTTGATTGGACACTGGCAAAGATTTAGAAGACAAGCCCCCTGGTTGTCGTCCCCATAGCTCTGCCCTACTCCATCCTCGTTTTTTTGTTTTAATCTCTATTTTTTGAATTTTTCACATTTTAAACAACATACAAAAAATTCAATGACCATTTTTAGCATTGGATACTTCCATATAATAAAAACATATTATACCAGTATATAAAAACATATTACTTTGTATATAGAGCATCGCCTGAGGAAGGAGCATGCATCCTCCGAAACGCGAGCACCCCCCTGCCACTATTGGATGTAAGCCTGGATACTGAACGCTGCCAGAACCACAGGAAGTGTCGGACTCCACCGGCACAGCCAGGACCACGGCCATCACAGTGTACTTCCCTAACATCCCTGCAGTTTTGCAGATGAACCATCACCATTTGCTGATCAACGATTTCCTCTGTGTGAGTTACCACGTTGTTTTTATGTAATAAATAACCTTTTAATCTACACTGAGGTGGCGCTGCTTTTCTTCTCCTACCCCTTACTGAGTATTCATAGGCCTTGGGTTAAAGGCTGATACCTTCAGTTGATTGGACACTGGCAAAGATTTAGAAGACAAGTCCCCCTGGGCGTCCCCCCCCTCCCCCATAGCGTCGCCCTACTCCATCCTCGTTTTTTTTGTTTTAATCTCTATTTTTTTAATTTTTCACATTTTAAACAACATGCAAAAAATTCAATGACCATTTTTAGGATTGGATTCTTCCATACAATAAAAACATATTATACCAGGGTATAAAAACATATTATACACTGAGCATTCATAGGCCTTGGGTTAAAGGCTGATACCTTCAGCTGATTGGACACTGGCAAAGACTTAGAAGACAAGCCCCCTGGGCATCCCCCCATAGCTCCGCCCTACTCCATCCTCGTTTTTTTGTTTTAATCTCTATTTTTTAAATTTTTCACATTTTAAACAACATGCAAAAAATTCAATGACCATTTTTAGGATTGGATACTTCCATACAATAAAAACATATTATACACTGAGCATTCATAGGCCTTGGGTTAAAGGCTGATACCTTCAGTTGATTGGACACTGGCAAAGATTTAGAAGACAAGCCCCCTGGGCATCCCCCCCATAGCTCCGCCCTACTCCATCCTCGTTTTTTTGTTTTAATCTCTATTTTTTTTAATTTTTCACATTTTAAACAACATGCAAAAAATTCAATGACCATTTTTAGGATTGGATACTTCCATACAATAAAAACATATTATACACTGAGCATTCATAGGCCTTGGGTTATAGGCTGATACCTTTAGTTGATTGGACACTGACAAAGACTTAGAAGACAAGCCCCCTGGTCATCCCCCCCATAGCTCCGCCCTACTCCATCCTCGTTTTTTTGTTTTAATCTCAATTTTTAACATTTTTTCACATTTTAAACAACATACAAAAAAAATTCAATGACCATTTTTAGGATTGGATACTTCCATACAATAAAAACATATTATACACTGAGCATTCATAGGCCTTCGGTTAAAGGCTGATACCTTCAGTTGATTGGACACTGGCAAAGATTTAGAAGACAAGCCACCTGGTCGTCGTCCCCATAGCTCCGCCCTACTCCATCCTCAGTTTTTTGTTTTAATCTCTATTTTTTTAATTTTTTCACATTTTAAATAACGTACAAAAAATTAAATGACCATTTTTAGGATTGGATACTTCCATACAATAAAAACATATTATACCAGTGTATAAAAACATATTATACACTGAGCATTCATAGGCCTTGGGTTAAAGGCTGATACCTTCAGTTGATTGGACACTGGCAAAGATTTAGAAGACAAGCCTCCTGGGCATCCCCCCCATAGCTCCGCCCTACTTCATCCTTGTTTTTTTGTTTTAATCTCTATTTTTAGAATTTTTCACATTTTAAACAACATACAAAAAACATTAAATGACCATTTTTAGGATTGGATACTTCCATACAATAAAAATATATTATACACTGAGCATTCATAGGCCTTGGGTTAAAGGCTGATGCCTTCAGTTGATTGGACACTGGCAAAGATTTAGAAGACAAGCCTCCTGGGCGTCCCCCCATAGCTCCGCCCTACTCCATCCTCGTTTTTTTTGTTTTAATCTCTATTTTTTTTTATTTTTTCACATTTTAAACAACATACAAAAAATTCAATGACCATTTTTTAGGATTGGATACTTCCATACAATAAAAACATATTATACCAGTATAATGAGTACCGGTGGGGGGGCGGCACTTCAGGCAGCACTTATGAGAGGAGAAGCAACTCTAAAAGATCATGAGAAAGAGAGAAAGGCGCCTTGAAGTGCAATATTAAAAGGTTTATTATAGAGCACAAGGGGTTAAAAAACACTTACAGGGTCATGGTTAAAAGAAGGCATATCATAGAAAAGTCCTCATGCAAGTCGCTTGTCCTTGTTCTTATCTGTGAGGGAGAGTGGAGAGAGCTGTCCAGCAGCTGTTAGATTTCTGGAAGACGTGCAGTAGCAAGGAGGCAATAAGCAAGCGGCCCGGGTTCGGGGACCACGCTGGAAAGCACGTGCCAGATGAGGACAGTGGGCGATACTGGAAACCGGGCTGCCTCATCACCTCATCGCCTCCTTGCCTCCTTGACCTTAAAGCGGAGTTCAAGCCACAAATTTTTTTTTTCAATAAAAATACTACCGGGACAGTCAGGGCTAGTACATTCATAAATGGATAGCCTCTGTACTGTCCCGGGTCGCACTTACCTGAAAGAAGAAAGACTTACCTTGAAAATTTCTTCTCCAGTGCTGCCATCTCGGATGTGGGCAGCTGAAGCCAGTGCATCCTCTTCTGTGTACTCTTCCGTGTCCTCTTCTCCCAGAATGCGCCTGCACCGGCCCCGCTCGTCACTTCCGGTGCAGGCGCGTCATCCCTCCACAGCTTCTGGGCATGCCCAGAAGCTGTTTAGCAGGGAATGAGGCGCCGCACTGGAAGTGACGAGCGGGGCCGGTGCCGTCGCATTGATTCCTGGGAGCGATGACGTTCAGCTCCCAGGAATCAATGCAAAGAGGAAGTGATGGCGCGGGCCGCGGCCGCAGAGGGAGGAAGTGGAAGAAAGGTGAGTAGTGAGTGTACAGCTTGTATAAAAGTGGACATTTGCTGTCCACACAGAATAACTCAACACACAGCCTTTAATGTCTAAACCCCCGGTTAACAAAAGTGAGTACACCCCTATGTGAAAATGTCCAAACTGGGCCCAAAGTGTCGATATTTTGTGTGGCCACCATTATTTTCTAGCACTGCCTTAACCCTCTTGGACATGGAGTTCCCCAGAGCTTCACAGGTTGCCACTGGAGCCCTCTTCCACTCCTCCATGATGACATCACAGAGCTGGTAGATGTTAGAAACCTTGCGCTCCTCCACTTTGAGGATGCCCAACAGATGCTCAGTAGGGTTTAGGTCTGGAGACATGCTTGGCCAGTTCATCACTTTTACCCTCAACTTCTTTAGCAAGGCAGTGGTCGTCTTGGAGGTGTGTTTGGGGTCGTTATCATGTTGGAATACTGTCCTGCGGCCCAGTTTTCGAAGGGAGGGGATCATGATCTGCTTCAGTATGTCACAGTACATGTTGACATTCATGGTTCCCTCAATGAACTGTAGCTCCCCAGTGCCGGCAGCATGAATGCAGCCCCAGACCATGACACTCCCACCACCATGCTTATGATATACAGCAGGGGTCTTGAAACTATGGCCCTCCAATTGTTCAGAAACTACAATTCCCATCATGCCTAGTCATGTCTATGAATGTCAGAGTTTTATAATGCCTCATGGGATGTGTTGTTCCGCAACAGCTGGAGGGTCGTAGTTTGGAGATCCCTGATATGGACTAGAAAAAAGGGGTAACGCGTTTCAGCAGGAAGCCTGTGAGCAAGGCTTCCTGCCGAAACGTGTTAGACCTTTTTTATATTCTATATCATGTAAGCAAATAAAGAAATTTAAATGGAAGTTGGAGTTACCGGCTCCATATTTCGTTTGAAACAAGTAAAATGTATTTTACATTTTATTACGCTTAAAGAGGAGTTCCGGTCGTTTTTTTTTTTATTTCCCCCCGTGATAGTGGCTACTTATGATTTAAAAATTGGCATGTGCTGCATATGGAAAAGTTACCTGTATTTATACAGCTAATTGGACATTAAGCTCCAGATCCAGCAAGCAGCCATCCTGATTGTGGGCATCTGAAGCCTGCTGGGATTTGATTGATGGTTGGAGGACATCTGAGCCAGAGCACCTCTCTGTGGATTCCATTTCAAGCTTGCATAGTAGTTCCTTTGTTCTGAGTGCTGCACCTGTTTGCCCATTTTACATGTTCTTTTCCCAAAAGGACTCCACAGCTGCTTCTAAGGAGGATAGACAAACATGCCTGGTACCGTGCTGGAAATATAAGTGGAACTATAAACAATGCAGCAGGAGGGTAAAGATTGCATGGAGATGGGGGTATTGTTGGGAGATCTTACTTTTGCCTTTGAAGGGCAAGGAAGGTATGGTACTCCATGGACTTTCCATAACCAAAATGTTGGCATGATGGTAAGTTAATGGTTGCCAGCCCTGCTCACCAGGGTGTCCAGGAAGAGTCCACCTTGTAGGCGAGAACATTAGTGACAACCAGAACACAGATGATCCCGGCTTTATAAACCAACACGGCGGTTTCAGTATTTCCGTCCTTCCATTGTGTCATCTTCAGATAAACTATATTCAAAGATAAAAACAATGCCCCTTCCCTTCCTATTTGTTCATCATTACCTCCTCTGACAATGGGTTCATGTGAAGGGTCATTCGCTTTATAGGTCAGTGTCTTAATTACAAAGATACTCCTCTTCTATAACAGTCTGAGAGGCTGGACGGCTCCATCAATCATTGACGGTGCCATATCTTCCAAATAAATCACTCTGACACTCATTTCATTAACATGCCAGACGAGAAGCGGATATGAAAGTCAGGCGGCAGAGTTTGTGCATCTTAAAGGAGAGCTCCTCAAATGCCACTCTTTCTCCTCCATATTTCATGGCTGATCTCAACCAGGAAGGAAGGCTATTAGTTCTTATAATACTGTTTTCAATTACCTTGGTTGGTGGGGCATAAGCTATTGGACAGGCACAATTTTTATGTTGATGTTTGGTTGATATACAGTATGTAGAATAACTATTTTTTTAATTACCAATCCCTTTAAATAATTTCGGAATTGGAGTTTTTTGCTGAATCTCTTAGTGAGGCATGGCCAGGTATGTGGAAAAGTATTTTTTCTTTTCACTTCCTGTTTTGGCTATGGGACAGGAAATGAAGGGAAATCTCCACAATAGGATACAAATGGCAAAAATAAAACTGACAGCTATGGGTTATACACATGGAAATTAGAAAGATAAAACACTGAACCACCGAGCAAGAAGCTCAAGTGTAGAAGGGGAAAGCAGCTTCAAGCTGGCTCCTCCCAGGCCACACCACTGACGTGTTTCGGCCCACCAAGAGGGCTTAATCATAGAGACTTCTATGACTTCTGTTTACCTTTAGTTCTACTTTAATCACTTGTGGACCGCCCACTGTATATATTCCGTGAGAGGGCGGCCGCTCTGTGCTTGATCACATACCTAGTATGTGAGCTGATATTTCCAAGTCTGGGCGCACAAGTTTCAACTTTGATTATTATTATACAGCGAGTACGGCGGACTTGATGTCCCCTGGCACCCACCGATGCTGTGGTGTGGGGTTGTTTTTTAGTGGTTGGGTTTGGCCCCTTAGTTCCAGTGAAGAGAACTCTTAAGGCATCCGCATACCAAGACACTTTGAACAATTTCATGCTCCCAACTTTGTAGGGACAGTTTGGGGATGGCCCCTTCCTGTTCCAACATGACGGCGCACCAGTGCACAAAGCAAGGTCCATAAATTCATGGATGAGCGATTTTGGGGTGGAGTCCTGAAATCAACCCAATAGAACACCTTTGGGATGGATTCGAGCGGAGACTGTGAGCCAAGCCTTCTTGTCCACGTCACTGTCTGACCTCACAAATGCGCTTCTGGAAGAATGATCAAACATTCCCATAGTCACACTCCTAAACCTTGTGGACGGCCTTCCCAGAAGAGTTGAAGCTGTTATAGCTGCAAAGGGTGGGCCAACTCAATATTGAACCCTATGGACTAAGACTGGGATGCCATGTAAAGGCAGGCGTCCCAAAACTTTTGACAATATATTGTACGTTGATCTGCAGCCCTCTCTCCTTTGCAGCTGTACACACGCAGAATTTACACAGCATTTCTCAACTCCAGCAGGCGACACACTGCACAATGTAGAGCAGGGAGCTGAGTGTAATCTGAGACCTGAGTGGAGAGAGGTGACCCCCCCCCCCTCCCTACGCAGTTTGTTAGGGAAACATGACCAGCTGAGGCAGTCAATCACCTGCTGTGTGCTGGAGGGAGTTTTGGGCCATCTCCCAGGATTGTCTGGTGTCCATATAGACCAGGGATCCTCAAACTACGGCCCTCCAGCTGTTGTGGAACTACACATCCCATGAGGCATTGTAAAACTCTGACATTCACAGACATGGCTAGGCATGATGGGAATTGTAGTTCCTGAACAACTGGAGGGCCAGAGTTTGAAGACCCCTGATATAAGCTGTCAGAAGTGATTCATGCAGAGAACAGAGGCAAGGCAGAGGAGACAGAAATCACACTCGGTGCTTTGGATCAAGGCAAGTACACGCTATAGAAGGATATACTTTGTTCATTTTTTATTTCAAAGGCTTACAAATACTTCAATGCTTATGGATACTATGACCCTACTATATTTGATACCTCTTTTATGCTGGAAAAATCATGAAAAATATTGAAAGCGAAAGCCTGACTCCGGTTCCAGCCATTTGCCACTGTTTGGCTAGAGTTGGCCTTTTTTTTCTCCGAAGGATTTTGTGTAATTCCATTCACAGTTTATATATGTTAAGCAATGTACTTATAAATCCAATGGAGGCATTTTGCGTGCCCGGGGGTTGTCCTTTCATTTCCATAGTTACCAGGACGGCGCGGTGTTGGGCAGACAGCGATCACTTTGTCTCCATTATAGGGAATCAGGCGTTTCATCCTGGCGATGCCGGCTCTTCTCAGCTCTCTAATACACTGAGCAGACATCACTGCCATCTGATCCAGTGACTGCGCCGTTACCTTAGCGTGAGTGACTCATCCCCCCCCCCACCACCACCACAATTACAGTTTGGAGCATTAATGCCTAGCTGGGATTATTTACTTTGACAAGACACTGCAGGATAAACAGAGTCGATTAAATCTATATTGACAGGTACCATTATGTTGCTGTTATGACTAATAGAAGCTGACTAGAAATAAAACTAAGTATGAAGAGGAGGGACGCACATCCCGGGGATGGAAAACACCAATGCTTTTTGGTAGGCGAAGCCCCGTTCGACCATTGCAGATCAACGCTGGTAATGATTCCACATCTTATCACATGCTCAAGATTCATCAAGCCAATCAATTTAGGACTTACGCCGCTAATCTCCCATAATGCCCTGGTTCGGAGCACCATGGTTTCTCTGCATTATTGCTACTGCTTCCTGGCTGATTGACATCGGAAACGTTTTGACTAATGAGAAAAATATTTTTTGTGTTGTGGAAGCCGTGAGCTTCAGCCGCTTAACATGCTGGCAACCAACTGGTGGTTTGCACCATTTGGGAAAATGTAGAGAAAGAAGCAGCTGTGTTCCATGTTTTTTTCATAATTTCTACATTATCTTTAGAAAAAGGGAAAAAGAATTGCGTTCTTCATATATGTTTAGCTTCATACCCAGATTATCAGTTAAAACTAAATTATCGTATATACTCGAGTATAAGCCGACCCGAATATAAGCCGAGGCACCTAATTTTACCTAAAAAAAACTGGGAAATCTTATTGACTCAAGTATAAGGCTAGGATGGCAAATGCAGCAGCTACTGGACCCAACTGGACCACCACGAGACCCAAAACAGGGGCTGCGGGCATGGTGCAGGGGCTGCAGACATGGTACAGGAGATGCAGGGCTGTGGGCATGGTACAGGAGATGGTACAGGCATGGCACAGGAGATGGTTCAGGCATGGCACAGGAGATGGTACAGGCATGGCACAGGAGATGGTACACAGGCATGGCACTGGAGATGGTACACAGGCATGGCACATGAGCTGGTACACAGGCATGGCACAGGAGATGGTAAACAGGCATGGCATGGCACAGATGGTACAGGCATGGCACAGATAGTACAGGCATGGTACAGGAGATGGTAAACAGGCATTGCACAGATGGTACAGGAATGGCACAGGAGATGGTTCAGGCATGGTACAGGAGATGGTACACAGGCATGGCACTGGAGATGGTACACAGGCATGGCACAGGAGATGGTACACAAGCATGGCACAGATGGTACAGGCATGGCACAGATGGTACACAGGCATGGCACAGGAGATGGTAAACAGGCATGGCACAAATAGTACAGGCATGGCACAGGAGATACAGTGCTGCGGGCATGGTACAGGAAAATCTCCTGTACCATGCCCGCAGCACTACATCTCCTGACTAGATGCAGAGGCTATGGAGGAATCTAGCTTACCTTTCCGCCTTGCATTTAAAAAAGGGCACCGCCCGGCGCCAACATGTCACAGAAGATGCAGGGCATGGTACAGGAGATGGTACAGGCATGGCACAGGAGATGGTTCAGGCATGGCACAGGAGATGGTACACAGGCATGGCACAGGAGATGGTTCAGGCATGGCACAGGAGATGGTACACAGGCATGGCACAGGAGATGATACAGGCATGGCACTGGAGATGGTACACAGTCATTGCACAGATTGTACAGGAATGGCACAGATGGTACACAGGCATGGCACAGTAGATGGTAAACAGGCATGGCACAGATGGTACAGGCATGGCACAGGAGATACAGTGCTGCGGGCATGGTAAAGGAAAATCTCCTGTACCATTCTCGCAGCACTACATCTCCTGAGGAGATGCAGGGGCTATGGAGGAGTCTCACTTACCTTTCCGCCTTGCATTTAAAATGGCGCCACCCGGCGCCTACATGTCACAGCACATGCGCCGTCTGCCAGGGAACAGCCGAACGTGTACGGGCTTTCTACTGACCGGTGAAAAGGTAAATGAGACTGTGACTCTAGTATAAGCCGAAGGGGGCTTTTTCAGCATTAAAAAAACGTGCTGAAACAGTCGGCTTATATTTGGGTATATACGGTTTTATTAATTGGAGATCACTGTTTATGCATCTACAGTGGGGAAAATAGTTATTTGACCCCCTGCAGATTTTGTAGGTTTGCCCACTTAAAAAGAAATGAAGGGTCTATCATTTTTATAATAGGTGTATTTTAAATGATAGAGACAGAATATCAACCAAAAATCCAGAAAAAAAAAAATGATACAAATTTTATAAATTGTTTGCAGTTTAGTGAGTAAAATAAGCATTTGATCCCTAAGCAAAACATGACTTAGTATTTGGTGGAGAAACCCTTGTTGGCAAGTACAGAGGTAAGACTAAAATTGTATAAGAGCAGCCGGGCTCAGACCCTAAAGGGTACAAGACCACCGGTTCCTCTAATTAAAAGAAATGGATTGTTGAGGAAGGCTCCTGATGGGTGAGCGTAGATTCAAATAACCCAAAACATATTGAAAAAATAGGTAAGTTTATTAAAGAAATAAAAAGAAAAATGTTATTAAAAGAGAACAAGTCTCACAATACATATCAATAAATACATATGATATAACCATTGTAGTCTCAGCCAGAAGGGATGGGCCTGACGCGTTTCGCACAGAGGCTTTTTCAAAGACCACGTAGTATCCCAGGCGGACTATTACAAGGAAAAAAGTACACAATTAGAACAAATTTTTTTATACAAAGTTATTATATCATAAATAAACACATGTTAAATTTGCATCTGCACATAACAGTAGAGAAAATTTGTTACGCTCACCAAATTACAAAGGCTGATAAATTGGGAAAGCCGTGAGATCCGGTCAATGACCACCCAAACCAAGTGCCAGGCAACCAACGGGAGCCAGATGGAGAGGGGGGGGGCTCACAGCCCATGGACAAACCAGGGCCCAGCCCAAAGAGGGGGTGTCGAGTCCGATATCCTTGGTTTGGTCAAACAAGACTTAAGGGGAACAGGAAGAAACGCATCCAGCACATCGCCCAGTACACCAAATGGTTAAAGTCTGAAATGGAAGGAAAGGCAATGACATTCATCATAACACCTCATTCGTCCAACCAGAACAGTCAACTATGGGCCACTGATAACGTCTGACGGGCTCATAATAAAATTATTATTATTATGAGCCCGTCAAACGTTATCAGTGGCCCATAGTTGACTGTTCTGGTTGGACCAATGAGGTGTTCTGATGAATAGCCCTGCCTTGTTTACATAGGTAGAGCTCTGTCCTGTCTCTCTCCTCGCCAATTAGCGGGTGCTGGTGGACATCCATTGGCTGACACCCACTGATCGGCTTGTTCTGTGTCTAATCACAGCACAGCTGGGTCGCCAGTGGCGTGTGTGCGTGCCCCCTACCCAGAAGTGCTAAATCACTTACTAGGTAAATGATCTGGCACAAAAGAGCTGCTCTGCCGCCGTACATCTAAGAGATGCGGTTAGCAAGTGGTTAAAACATGCTTGGACCAAAATGGCCCTAAAAAAATCTCATTTGAATTCAACATGTCTATACATACAGCATTCCTGTTCCTCATGGAAATCCTAATTTCTCTTACGTCCTCTAACAGACGCAGCCACTTCATAGTTTCCTTACAAATGGTTAAGGCGCCACCTACAGGAGTAGACTAGGCAGTGAAACTATTTAGAAAAACTTTTTACTAGACACACCCTTAGGGGCTGTCCCCTAAAGCCTCGTACACACGCGTCGAAAATCGGCAGGGAATTTATGTCCGACGTCCGATCTGCCGATTTTCGGCTTGTTAGTATGATGCTTCTGACAACCGACTCCGACTTTTCGGCTGAAAAAAATCTGGTGTGCAGGCTATAACATTTTTGTCCGCCGCCAAAACACGGCCGATTTACGTGCAGTCTCAGTACAGATTTCGACAGGGAAAAATCTAATGAGCAAGACTGGGCATTCTCAGAGAAGAAAGAACACAAAGAAAGCAAACCAACACATGACATCACTTCTGAAGTAGAATTTTGTCGGGCGAGAAAATTCGTGTGCAGTCTAGAGCACATTCCAACCAACAAAACACAACTCTGGACAAAAGACGGACGATCGGTCGGCCGATAATCGTTGCGTGTGTACTAGGCTTTAGACATTACCCCCAGACACATCCAGTTTACTAATCAGTTTCTTGCTGCCTAGTGTTAGGAGTAGGAACTAGGTTTCCCTGCTGGGACTCTGGTCTCAGTTTTTTATTTTCTTTGAGAATTGTTTGCTGAAGATACTTGTTTTGTCTTTGCTTTGTGCAAAGCCCAAGCATCCCAAGGAATTTGTTCTGCATACTCTGGATGTTGTCCGAGCGGTCAGGGTTTACCTGTCGGCCATGGAATCTTTTCAGCAGTCTGATTCTCTGTTTGTACTTCCTGAGGGACCTCGTAGGGGTTCGGCTGCATCCGCTGCAACCATTTCCAAGTGGATCAGACAGACTATTGTTCAGGCCTATTCACAAAAGGGTCAGGTTCCTCCTTTCCCTGTTAGGGCACATTCTACTAGAGCCATGAGGGCCTCTTGGTCTTTTCGCCATCAGGCTTCTGTGGCTCAGATGTGTAAGGCGGCGACCTGGTCGTCAGTACACACCTTTACAAAATTCTACAAGATTGACTTATTGGCATCCTCGGATGCTTCCTTTGGCCGCAAGGTTTTGCAGGCTGCTGTTTGCTGAAGAGACTTGTATTTCTCTTCCTGGGGTGAATTTTCATTTTGGGGTTAGTTCCTGTTGGTTGAGATTCTGTTGCCCTGTTGGCTACGTTTTTTTCTGGCCTAGATGGATCGTTACCGTTTAGTGGTTGCGTTTCTTCCCACCCCTCATGCCTACACTGCTTTGGGACATCCCATTTGTGAGGAAACTATGAAGTGGCTGCGTCTGTCAGAGGACGTAAGAGAAAATAGAATTTTTGTTAGTACTTACCGTAAAATTCTTTTCGCTGAGTCCTCTGACAGATGCAGCCCCTGCCCCTCTATTTGGGGGTTGGTTGTCTTTTTCCTTCCCTGCTTGCTACGAAACTGATTAGTAAGCTGGATGTGTCTGGGGGTAATGTCTGAGGGGACAGCCCCTAAGGGTGTGTCTAGTGAAACGTTTTTCTAAATAGTTTTACTGCCTAGTCTACTCCTGTAGGTGGCGCATTACCCATTTGTGAGAAAACTATGAAGTGGCTGCGTCTGTCAGAGGACTCAGAGAGAATAATTTCACGGTAAGTTCTTACAAAAATTCTATTTTTCCACACAGACTGAACATATATGATCATTTTCAGTAGTAAATATAACATCAGCTTGTATGTTTCTCGTTAATATAATAAATGCCGGGGTTTCCATGGCTTTTCAATGCAACTCGAAATGTAGATGTCGCCTCAAGAAATCACAGGCAGCAGAAGCTAAGTTATTCTTTTTTTAATCAGATTTTATTTATTAGAAAAAAGTTTTAATCACATAAACAGATACACAAAATACACCACATAAAAATAATAATTTGAAAGAAAATAAAATAAAAACCGAAAACTACAAACACACACATAGAGCATACCTAAATGCAACTGAAACAATAAATAAGTAAATGGCAGACTAATAACCAGCAAACATCTAACTTTTCTTATGGGCCCCATTTTTAATAACATCATCAATGCAGCTAAACCTGAAAGGACATGAAACCTTAAAGTGATTGCAAAGTCTATTTAAAAAATAAAATTAAAAAAAACAAAGATGTTATACTTACTGTCACGGTCTTACTTTGCCCTCCTGTGGGCAGCCATCTTGGACATGTGCAGACTGCTGCCTCTTATAAACACTGATTGCATCATCATTTGTCTGCTGCTTGGGCATCGCACAGTGATGATGCTACACACCTGACTATATCTATCACCTGATGGGTTGCAGTCCTTGCCCTTGTGTTTGTGCTCCAAGGTGCATCTCTGCTAGCAGTCTTTTGTTCTCCGTGTTCCTCTGTGTTTGATCAGGCTTGGCTGACGACTCTCCTGGTTCTCGACCCCGTATCGGAAGATGACCCGTCATCGGCAGACTACACGCTTCTGGACTCGACCCCGGTTTGGATGACTACCCGCTTCTGGACTCAGCCCCGGCTTGGATGACCAACAGCTTCTGGAATTGACCCCGGTTGTTCCTGATCTTGCTCTTTTCTCTTGATGTGCATTTATTGTTGTTTGCTCCAAAAAAAAACTGCCTTATTTTACCTGCATTTCCGTGTGGTCTGGTTTCCTGGCACCCTGACACTTACCTCCTCTGTGCAGTTGGTTTTGCACAGAGCAGCCCAGATCCTCCTCATCTCTTCTCGGGTTCCTCATTCCTGCTCCTGGACCCTCCCTCCAAGCGAGTGCCCCCACAGCAAGCAGCTTCCTATGGGGGCACCCGTGCCGAGCTGCAGCTCCATGTGTCAATTCAGACACAGAGCTGCTGTTCGACCCCACCCCCTCTCTCTCCTGATTGGCTCACTGACAGCCAATGGCAATGCGGCTGTATCTCAGTCAATCAGGAGGGAGAGTCCCGAGAGACTCCTGGACATCGCTGGACAGAGATGGGGCACAGGTAAGTATTGGGGGGGGGGGGCTGGGGAGGTTGCTACACACAGAAGGCTTTTTATCTTAATGCATAGAATGCATTAAGATAAAAAACCTTCCTGCCTTTACAACTTCTTTAACTTAAGGGGCTGTAACTAAGGTATAACTTATCTCTGGCTCATCTGTTCTATTCAAGGTGACCAATTTGCATCAAACCTCTTTAATACATTTCTAAGAAAAAAGCTAAGTTTCTCATAAGAAATACATTTATTAAGGTCCAATATCCAGTTGGAAAAGGTTGGAGGGTGCCGGGAAGTCCAACTAATGGCAATTTAGCTGTGAGCCGCGAACAGCTTCGCCGATTTGAAATCCTCGTGGCTTAATCCCCTATCTGTACCTCTCAGCGTGTATGGATAGGAGGCATTCTGATTGGTCAGGACCATCACATGGATCAGACTCCACCTAGCCCATCCTGTCAGCGCTGGAGCATAGGAGAGAAATCCAGGAAGATTTCAAATCCGCAGATCGGTAAAGCAGTGTCCCAGTGCCTGACAGCGGGGCATCATGGTAGTCCGGTACAGGAGGACCGGGAGGGTGGGAAGGGGGGTCCAGTGTAAATTCACTCTACAGATTTTCTGTAAAGGTGAACTTACCCTTTAAGGACAGAAAAATTAACGTAACCCAATATACATATGTAAGTATAATATCACTCGCGCCTCTGGGATATTGGATGTGGAAAGGGAAGCCGCTAGTTCAAACTATGGGTATAGTTTAGGAATGGATATGGGTAGAAAACTGCGCTAAACCCTGTAGTGGAGGGCTGTGTAACCCTACTGCATATATTATGTGACAATACTCATGTATAAACGAACTGCTGTATATTAACCACTTGCCGACCAGTCACGTTGACTGCACTGCGGCAAAGTGGCTCGTTCCCGTCCAACGACGTAGACCTACGTTGCTGGACTCCTCCCCTTGTGGGCGGCGCGCGCGCGCCGCCGGAGGCTCGCTCCCGCTGTATTCAGTCACAGCGGGAGTCGGGGCAGGGGAGGAGTGGCGGCGATCGCTGCTGCTCTTCCCCGATCGTCGGGGAATCGAGTCTGGATATCCGCCCACTTGTGTAAACAAAGCGGGCGGATCTCCTAAGTGACAGGCAGGGTCAGATTGCAGGGTTCAGCATAGCTCAACCTGCGATCTGTCCCTGTGTCACTCAGTCATCTCCCCCCCACACACGTCAGTAAGCACCAGGCATACATTAACCCCTCCCTCTCCAATAAAATTAACCCATTCCCTGCCAGTGTCATTTTTACACTAACAGTGCATATTTATAGCACTGATTACTGTAGTAATGTCACTGGTACCCCAAAAAGTGTCAAAAATGTCAGTCAAGGGTCCGATCTGTCCACCGCAATGTCGCAGTCCCACAAAAAAAAAAAAAAAATTGCAGATCGCCGCCATTACTCGTAAAAAAAAAAAACACCAAAAATGACAGAAATCTTTCCCTTAGTTAGTAAACGCAATAACTTTTGCGCAAACCAATCAAAATACGCTTATTGTGATTTTTTTTTACCAAACATAGGTAGCAGAAAACAAATTGGCCAAAAATGTAAAAAAATTTGATTTTTAAATTTTTTGGGGGGGGGGGGGGGAATTTCATATAAAAAAATGTGAAAAATATTGTTTTTTTTACGCTATTTTTTTGTTGATAGCACAAAAAGTAAAAATCGCACAGGTGATCAAATACCCCCAAAAGAAAGCTCTGTTTGTGGGAAAAAAAGGATGCAAATTTCGTTTAAGTACGGCGATGCATGACCGCGCAATTGTCAGTTAAATTCGCACAGTGCCGAATTGCAAAAAGTGGCCTGGACGTAAGACAGCAAAATCCTCCGGTGGTAAAGTGGTTAAGGTAGTGCTACCGTGTGCCCATATAATAAATTAAAAATTGAAAAAAAGTGTCACAATTATAAATATGCTTATAAAATTATAAAAATGTAAAAGCAACAAGATTATTCACCATCAGTGTTCCAAATATTAAAGTGCAAATATAAACTATCAATTTGGTGACAAATGATCTCTGTGTGGATGGATAGCATCCATAAAGTGCAATAAAATGTGCTAGCAAATAAACATATACTAGTCATAAAATAAACAAATAAATAACGTCCATAAAGTGCAATGTAAATTCACAGGGTGGAACAAAATATATAGTCCGTAGTAGGATAGTGCTGGAAAGGGAAAGTGCAAATGGTGCAAAAGGTCCTTTCAGTGCAGCTATAATGGGTGGCAATAAAAGTGCATATGCTTGTACAGTAGTGGTGTGACCCTCCACTTCACCTCCGGTGCCAAATGGTAAGATGGCCCACTTACCAGATCACATGGATTCCTGTTGGCATACGCCAGCAGAAATCAATACAGGCTTGGTCTCAATATTTCCGGATCCCTGGTGGTATGTGGGGGTCCAAGGGTTGCGCCTTCATTAGCTCAGGATATAGAAGAAAAAAAGGCTCCTCATTGTGCAGACGGTTAAAAAGATCCTTTTTATAATAAAAACTTCACGCAATAACAAATTAGAAATACTGAGATTAAAAATAGAAAAAACAGAATAAACTGGTGCCCTTACCGACCTAAACCAGCCTTGCAGCTATCTCCGGTGTCTGTTTGTGAGACTCGCGCAATACCCGGAAGTGGGAAGATGGCGTGCGGTTCACCTGAGGGCCCAGAACGAGGCAGCGTGCGTTACAACTTGACGCGTTTCATCATAGAAATGACGTAATTGTAAAGCGTAGATCGGTAAAGCGGTGTCTCAGTGCCTGACAGCGGGGCATCATGGTAGTCCAGTACAGGAGGACCGGGAGGATGGGAAGGGGGTCCAATGTAAATTCACCCTACAGATTTTCTGTAAAGGTGAACTTACCCTTTAAGGACAGAAAAATTAACGTAACCCAATATACATATGAGTGGATCCACTGAAAGATTCACATCTAAAAGTCCATTAAGTGTGCCCACAACCTCCACCCAATACCTCTGGAGGACAGCATTAAAATAAGTGTAGCAAGGACACCCGATTACCACATCTTAGACAGATCGCTCTTAAGTCAATAGCACACAGGAATTCCGGGGTCCTATACATCCCATGAATAATAAAGATCTGAGTTAGCCTGTGTGAGGGAGAGAGAAAGACAAGAGAATAGGTGCCCGAAGGATCTCAGATGTTGGCCAAGATAGGCCCAATATCCTGTAACCACTTTGCCCTAGAAGGAAAGGGGAATTTATGAGCAGATCTCTCTAAGGGGGCTAGATAAGTTGCTGTAATAAGGCCTTTGGTGGGAGTCACTTGTACCACTCTATCCAAACCTTGGCGCTGAGGAAAACCAAACTGGAGAAGAGGAATTTTACGCATGATGCAGCAAATATTGATAAAACCACCGAGAATTTAGAGAAAATTCCCTTATCAACTGCCTGAAGGATTTAAATGGACCCCTGGCTTGCTCCCACCTCCGAAAGCCCTGAAACATCAACTTGTACTTTTCTCGTTAATATGATAAATAGGGATGATCGAACGGTTCGGGTCGACCATCGGTTCGACCCGAACATCGACTGTTCGAAAATTCGGCCGAATTCCGAACTTTTTGCTGAAAAAGTTCGGAATTCGGCAACCAGAACCGACCAAAATGCAATGGGACAGGAACTGGGCTTTAAAAGCCCGTAATTGGACCAGAACCATCAGTAAAAGCCAATTGAGGGGGCAGGAGAATGCTAGGAATGTGATTGGAGTGACTAGGGGGTCCAGAGGCCAATCATTAGTGATACGCCCCCCAGTATATAAGATAGCCCCGTCAAATCTCTAGCATTGTAGTACAGGGACGTGGAAGAGAGTGGAAGCAGTTCTGTTACTTCTGCTCTCAAAGTGTCATTTAGCAATTATTAGTGTGAGGAAAGGGATATCTAGAGTAGTTAGGGTACTATTTTCCAGTATAGTTAGATTTAATAATCTAGTTTCTGTAGGGAAAGTGTTAAGTGTAAGGGTGACCGTAGTGTAGTGTAGGGTTAACTGACTCTGACTGCTATGGCAGGGTGACCAAACTCTTCCATGTCAGGGTGACCACTATAGAGAAAAGATTGTTTCTCTTAGAACACTTACAGAACGGGATGGTGGCTTCACCCCTATCACCTTGCTTTTTGTTGCAGGCGTTTATAGGGCTTTTTTGAGGACATGTTTGGAGTCAGGCATGACATCTGAACTTCTGTATAGGGGTATATATACACACACACTTATATGTATTTATACACATACACACATATAGGTGTTATAGCAGAGAAGCCATATGCCTGTTAATTATTTCATTAGCGCAAGCATAGGTTTCTGCTACTTTCACACCAATATATGTGTATGTGTATATATACATACATGTGTGTGTGTATATATATACCCGTACACAGAAGTTCTGATGTCATGCCTGACTCCAAACATGTCCTCAAAAAAGCCCAATAAGACGCCTGCAACAAAAAGCCGGGTCTAAAAGTAGCGAAGCTACTAACCTGTTCTATATTAACTCTAAGACCCGGTTCACACTCATGCGAGTGCCGGGTTCGCATGTAATGTCGGAGCGCACTGCTCCGACATTACATGCGATCAGCTGTGCGGTGCGAGTTTAGCCATACAGTTTGTATGGCTAAATTCGCATCGCACCCGGTGCAAACACGCACAGGAGGCATTTTTGCAGCCGCATCAGGATCGGATCGCACAGCGGTTCACACTTGTGCGATCCCATCCTGTGCGAACTGCACGATCGCACTGCGATATGCGATCAAACTGGGGGTGTCGTTAAGATTACATTGACACCCCCAGCGTATCGCATATGGCAGTGTGAACTGCCGGGGGTGCGTGTGCGATGCGGGAACAGGCTGCGAATTCGCAGCCTTCCCGCATCGCAATAGTGTGACCCGAGCCTAATACAAATGAACTTTTTTTTCTGGTTCTGGACATGCTACAGAGCTGAAACTTCACAGGTACACTGTTTAGACCCACCAGACACTAAATCCAAAGAAATCTCATTTTTTTTTTCAATAATTTTTTCAATAATTGGCTCTCTATCAAAAATGACAATTTTTAAGAACTTTTTTTTGTGTGATTAATAGTCCCTGGGATATGACCCAGAACCCTAGGCACTTTTTGGGGGCATTTATTGGGTTTTAGGGCTTCAAAATTGTGTTTTTTGATTACCGAAGTTCGGGTCCCATTGATTTCAATGGCGTTCTGAAATCCGGGCCGAACTTTCGGGGAGTTCGGGTGTTCTGGTCGAACCGAACTTTTGAAAAGTTTGATCATCCCTAATAATAAACTCTGGAGCGGCTTTTCTATGACTTTCCAACGCAAATCAAAATGTAGATGTCGTCTCAAGGAAGCACAGGCAGCAGAAGGCAAGCTATTCTTTGCTTGTAGAGATAAACATTTATCAGGGATGATCTTCAAGATCCAATTTTAATTCTGTATCCCACAATAATTTGTTTTTACACCAAATCTTATTTTATAATTAAAAAAAAATTTCCTTTGTTGTCATGGAGACAAGATTTGGAGGCGCAAGCTGCGTTTATTGCCTCTAATTCTTACTTTTTTTTTTAAAAGAACACGAATGGAAGATCGTGTGCTATGTGGTTAGAGGAGAACAGTACAATCAGCTGTAAGTTGACCTTAAAGATTAAGATCCAACACATCCCATGGGTCGGATCCCAAGGCAGACCATGGGACAAAAAAAGCATTGTCAGCAGGAGGCTTTCCGAAGGGAGACGGAGGATTCATCCTGCTACTCTATTGTGTGGACTCCATTATTGTTAATTGGAGAACACTATTTATGCATCCGTTTGAACAAGGAGACTTGAAAAGGGGAATTGCAAGTATTGATAGTGCTGGTCCACCCCTGACTTTACTTGGACAAGTGAATTCTACACAATACACTATACTGCGCTGGTAGAGGAGTCCTTTGCCTGCATCTACACTATATTACCAAAAGTATTGGGACGCCTGCCTTTACACGCACATGAACTTTAATGGCATCCCAGTCTTATGCCTCGTACACACGCAACGATTATCGGCCGACCGATCGTCCGACTTTTGTCCAGAGTGGTGTTTTGTTGGTTGGAATGTGCCTAGACTGCACACGAATTTTCTCGGCCAACAAAAATCTACTTCTGAAGTGATGTCATGTGCTGGTTTACTTTCCGTGTGTTTTTTCTTCTCTTAGCATGCCCAGTCTTGCTCATCAGATTTTTGTCTGCCGAAATCTGTACTGACTGCACGAAAATCGACCGTTGTGTTGACGGCCAACAAAAATTTTATAGCCTGCACACCAGATTTTTTTTCGGCCGAGTCGGTTGTCGGCAGCATCATACTAACAAGCCGAAAATTGGCCGATCGGACGTTGGCCGAAAATTCACGGCCAATTATCGTTGCGTGTGTACGAGGCATCAGTCTAGCTATAACAGCTTCAACTCTTTTGGGAAGGCTGTCCACAAGGTTTAGGACTGAGTCCATGGGAATGTTTGACCATTCTTCAAGAAGTGCATTAGTGAAGTCAGGCACTAATGTGGATGGAAAGGCCTTGCTCGCAGTCTCCGCTCTAATTCATCCCAAAGGTGTTCTGTCGGGTTGAGGTCAGGACTCTGTGCAGGCCAGTCAAGTTCCTCCACCCCAAACTCTCTCATTCATGTCTTTATTGACCTTGCTTTGTGCACTGGTCCAAATCATTTGGTGGAGGGGGGATTATGGTGTGGGGTTGTTTTTCAGGTGTTGGGCTTGGCCCCTTAAGGCCCGTACACACGTAGCGATTGTCGGCCGTAAATATTCGGCCAGCGTCCGATCGGCCGATTGTCGGCTTGTTAGTATGATGCTTCCGACAACCAACTGTGACTTTTCGGCCGAACAGAATCTGTTGTGCAGGCTATAAAATTTTGTTGGCCAACACCAGAACGGCCGATTGTTCCTCAGTCAGTACAGAATTCAGCCGACAAACAGCAGATTTGCAAGACTGGGCATGCTCAGAGAAGAAAAAACACACGGAAAGTCAACCATCACATGACATCACTTCTGCAGTCGGCTGTTCGTGTGCAGTCTTTAGCACTTTTCAACCGACAGGACAGCACCGGACAAAAGACGGCCGATCGTTCGGCCGACAATCGCTACGTGTGTACGGGGCTTTAGTTCCAGTGAAGGGAACACTTATGCCTCGTACACACGTTCAGATAATCGTACGAAAAAAATCGCTTTAGACTTGATCGCACGATAATCTGATCGTTAGTACGCAGCTTTCGACAGCCGATCACGACAGTTTGTCCATCAAAATCCGAAGGGACAGACACGAAAATTTGTCGTACGTTAGCCTAGCAAACGACAATCGTTAATTCAGTACAGTATGCGTCCGCTAAAAATCGATAGACAAAGACCACGCATGATCAGAAACACAAAAATAACCCGGAAAAAGCCTGGCTGCCACTGTTTTTGTTTTGCACTATCCGATACGTAGCTACGCAACCAGGAAGCTTTTCCAGAATCGTACAAAAAAAATCATACGCTAAGTACGCATTGTTGAATTCGATATTAGTATCATGTAACAAAATGCGAACGATAAGTCGTACAATTATTTAAACGTGTGTACAAGGTATTACCCAGACATTTTGGACTAATGACAATGGCTATTAGGGGTTAACGGTTGCCGACCACATGCCGCCTTTTTACTGCGGCAGTGCGCCTCTCCTGCGCAAACCGACATAGACCTACGTCGGACGCGCGCCGGCAGCTAGGCTTGGCATTGGGGAAGCCGATGTACGGGTCAGGTGTCTCCGATTGGTGGCGCCGGACACCCGCGATCGTTCCCCGCTGAGAGAGAAGGATGGTCGGCTGTTGTAAACACAGCTGACCGTTCTTCTCCCTGGAAGGTTTACAGAGCTCCTGTGATCCTTCTATATAGGATCACAGGTCTCTATGATCATTTCACAAGCCACGCCCTCCCCCCCACAGTTAGAATCACTCCCCTAGGCTCACATTTAACCCTCTGATCACCCACAATGATAACCCCTTCCCTGCCAGTGTCATTAGTACAATAACAGTGCATATTTTTAGCACTGATTACTGTAGTAATGTCACTGGTCCCCCCAAAAGTGTCAGTTAAGGGTCCGATCTTTCCGCTGCAATGTCGCAGTCCCGCTAAAAATCACAGATCGGCGCCATTACTAGTAAAAAAAAAAAAAAACCAATAAAAATTACATAAATCTTTCCCATAGTTTGTAGACGCGATAACTTTTGCGCAAACCAATCAAAATACGCTTATTGTGATTTCTTTTTTATACCAAAAATATGTAGCAGACGGTTCGCACTCAAACCTGATACCCAGAAGTGCAGGATCACGTATATACTGTACATATTGACCTAAAGTAATAAAGAAATTGTCAGTTAAAGTAATGCAGTGCCGTATCGCAAAAAAATGGCCTGGTCATGAAGGGTGGGGGTAATTCTTCTGGAGGGCAAGTGGTTAAAGACCCTCTACTGCCCTTAAAAGGTGGGAATAGGAAAATGGGAATGTTTTATATGCGCCACCAAGAAATCACACACTTATATAAAATCATTCCAATCGTTATTACAAAGGTAAAATAACAAATAAAGCAAAGATGTTTATATGAAATCTTCTGTATATGCAAGTATCTAGTATGTGGCGTCTCAGATTAGCGCGTTTTGCAAAACGCTTCTTTAGGATCCACGCTTGTTACATATACAGTAAGTTAATTCATTCTCTACTCATGGAGTGTGTCATCCCATAAAGAATCGCCAGGATATCAATTATTATTATACAGGATTTATATAGAGCCAACAGTATGCGCAGCGCTTATATCAATAAAAAAAATCACAAAATAACAACAAATAAAACAAATATTCAGCTCTCAGTGTTGTATATGTTGCACATATGCTGAAAGTATGGTCAATAAATCCAATGTTCGAATGGGAGTGGGTCGGGTGAAACCAGAAGTGTTTGTATTAAAACTTTTCTGCAATGACATAAAGCATGACCAGATACCGATATTTTGGTCAATGCATATCGGTATCGGCCGATATTTTCGTACATTTAAAAAAAATATATATTTTTTTTTCTTGACAGGTACTCTTGTGGAGGGATCTGGGGGTCTAAAAGACCCAAAAACCCCTCCTCTGCACTTAAAAACATTCAAAACGCCAAGTTTGCCTGTTTTGAATGCTGTCATTTTTTTTTTATCTGGCGCCGAGTACCCGGAAGTGATGTCATGACATCACTTCCGGGTTTTTGCATGGAGACCCGATCAGAGCGGCTTTGATCGGGTCTTCGGCAGCCATGCAGGCTGGCTGCCCGGGTTTTCCGGTGGGACGGGAGACCCGGGCGAGTAGCGGAAGACGGTGGGAGGGGGGTGTTGTCCCCTCCCACTCCTTGTAATGACAGCTGAACGGCTTCTCAGCTGCATCGGCTGTCATTACAAGACAGCCGACTGTCGGCTATGGACGCCGGAACCGGGGTGATGCATCTAGCTGCAGGCTGTTTTGAACGCTGTCATTTTTCTAAATCTGGCGCCAGTACCCGGAAGTGAAGTCACTCATGACATCACTTCTGGGTTTTTGCATGGAGACCCGATCAGAGCGGCTTTGATCGGGTCTTCGGCAGCCGTGCAGGCTGCTAGCCCGGCTCTTCCGGTGGGACGGGAGACCCGGGGGGGGGGTGTTGTCCCCTCCCGTCCCCTCCCGCTCCTTGTAATGACAGCTGAACGGCTTCTCAGCTGCATCAGCTGTCATTACAAGACAGCCGACTGTCGGCTATGGATGCCGGTACCGGGGTGATGCATCTAGCTGCAGGCATCACTTTGGTACAGCACTTTCCCGAAATATCGGCAATATCGGTAACCTCTGGGGCCGTCGATATATCAGCTTTGCAGATAATCGGTCGATCCCTAGTTGGCACTATATAAATCCTGTATAATAATAACAATAATATTAATAATAATATACATGATTATGCGCAGGAGAGCCGCCCTGTAGCTTTAAATCTGCTATGCGGCGATCAGTGAGAGCCCATTCACACTAGCGCGACTTGTCAGGCGACTTGTCAGCCTGACAAGTCGCGCTCCCTCGTGGTCCATTGACCGCTACAGGACCCGTTCTAATAGGAGCGACACAAGTCCCTCCGACCTAGAAAAAGGGTCCTGTACTACTTCGGGGCGACCTCGGAGCGACTTGCATAGACTTCCATTATGTCAAGTCCCTGCAAGTCGCTCCGAAGTCGTGGTGCACGGTTATGCACAAGTCGCCCCCGAAGTAGTAAGGAGTCGTGTTGCCTCTATGCGAACCGGCTCTAAGTGGTTAATTTATATTTCAATTAGGCATAATGTCCACAGAGAAATAAATTTGTAAAGCCAAGGAAGGCTCCACCTAACTTTGGTCATATTTGAATCACTTCTTGACGAAAAGAGTTGAACCTCAACTTGGAAAATTGTTTTGTTAATAATGTCTCTCTAAACTTAAAAAAATCTATCTGCTTGGTGATGTCTGAGTTTGTTCAAGTTGGAAAAGAAAATGAGACAGTGTGGATTCTGCCAACTTAGAACTTCGAAGATGGATATTCAATACAACTCCGGTTCCTCATCGATGCGGATGAAGCTCTACCACAATACGCAGCCAGCAATCCTGCCACAAAGCGCGGTTCCGTCAAAGTTTGGAAGGTCTCCTCTAATGAAAAGCTCCAACAAACCCCCCCCCAAATCTAATAAGTACACGGACCTGACCATTACCAAAATAAATAAAGGAATGGGGGTGGTTTTGGCGTTTGGGAAATAAACATACTATTATCAGAAGAGGCTGTTTTAATTTCCGCCAGTCTTCCTATTAGTGGAGCACGATCATTAACACCCAGTTGTTCAGTAAACCAAAGCAGATAGCCAATTAAATTAAATTAGTACAGCAAGGGGAAAAGAGACGTGTGCCTTCATCACTTGTACGCAGACAGCGTGCTGAGGAATGACAATAGAATCTTTTACAAGCAACTAAAATTAACATTTTCATTTCATTGTCTTCAGATTTTTTTTTTTTTTTCTTCTGGAAATCTGTAAGCATTTAAAAGCCATTGTCCACATAAAACTGCATTAGCGAATTTCTTTCAGAGACTGCTTAATGGAATGGAACCTGATTGCGTTTTGTGCTTAACTGTTTGCGAGCTGAAGGAATCCGAGTATTGAGACAACTCTAGAGGTGGAACTAAGAGCCACAGAGCCCTGGAGCAGAGTCTGGACAGAAGCTATCGTACCACAACTTTGAGGGTTGTATTGGAATTAAATCCATGTAGTTTCTTTTTTTTTTTTTTTTTTTTATTTAGTGGTATGCAAAATATACCATAAAAATGCAACTTCACGGAACATGTAAGCAATATGAATTAGCAAGACCTGCCCGAATAAAAAACAAAAAAAAGATCACTTGGAGCAGTTGAGCAGTTGTCAGAGGATGAAACTAAGCGTGGACAGATAGCCCAACCAACCACATAACAAGTGTCAAGGTTCAGGGACCCCTCTGGATGGGTTGATCACTTGGAGCAGTTGAGCAGTTGTCAGAGGATGAAACTAAGCATGGGCAGATAGCCCAACCAACCACGTAACAAGTGTCAAGGTTCAGGGACCCCTCTGGATGGGTTGATCACTTGGAGCAGTTGAGCAGTTGTCAGAGGATGAAACTAAGCATGGGCAGATAGCCCAACCAACCACGTAACAAGTGTCAAGGTTCAGGGACCCCTCTGGACGGGTTGATCACTTGGAGCAGTTGAGCAGTTGTCAGAGGATGAAACTAAGCATGGGCAGATAGCCCAACCAACCACGTAACAAGTGTCAAGGTTCAGGGACCCCTCTGGACGGGTTGATCACTTGGAGCAGTTGAGCAGTTGTCAGAGGATGAAACTAAGCATGGGCAGATAGCCCAACCAACCACGTAACAAGTGTCAAGGTTCAGGGACCCCTCTGGACGGGTTGATCACTTGGAGCAGTTGAGCAGTTGTCAGAGGATGAAACTAAGCATGGACAGATAGCCCAACCAACCACGTAACAAGTGTCAAGGCTCAGGGACCCCTCTGGACGGGTTGATCACTTGGAGCAGTTGTCAGAGGATGAAACTAAGCATGGACAGATAGCCCAACCAACCACGTAACAAGTGTCAAGGCTCAGGGACCCCTCTGGACAGGTTGATCACTTGGAGCAGTTGAGCAGTTGTCAAAGGATGAAACTAAGCATGGACAGATAGCCCAACCAACCACGTAACAAGTGTCAAGGTTCAGGGACCCCTCTGGATGGGTTGATCACTTGGAGCAGTTGAGCAGTTGTCAGAGGATGAAACTAAGCATGGACAGATAGCCCAACCAACCACGTAACAAGTGTCAAGGTTCAGGGACCCCTCTGGACAGGTTGTATAAATGCCTACCCTACAGTGGGGAGTAGTCCCTCCAACTTCTGAAAGAAGTTACCTGTAAATGGGGGAAGACTAATGTGGGGCGTCCAACTAAGGTCTGAGCAAACCAGTTTTTAATCAATAAAATAAAAGTGAGCACTAAATTAAATATGTAGCAGCTGGAACATAAAAGGTGAATATACAACCTCCAAATAATCATATAAAGTCAAATATAATTGCAGCGCTTTCCAATGAAAAACACTAAAATAAATGTCCATAAATTATGCAAACATATAAAATCCCATGAATGAAATAGTGACGTGACCAAAGAAATCTTCTCAGAATCCAAAAACTGCTATATTGGTGCAGTGTGCCTAAACCACTCAACGGAGAGTAAATCATTTCCAGCACATAGAAATACACATTTACACCAACAATGCTACCAGGTGCCTTTTCACCGTGAAGACCCTCCACCAATCTGTCCACTCACCAGATGGCAAAAGTAGAAATGCCTTGAACTGTTTTAATGGAGCATGGTGACATCCTGTTCAGATCTGAATGGTGGCTTGGTAGACTCCAATAAGGACAAACCAGGGCTCGAATTAGTTTTTTTTTTGCACAGAGTTTGTTCTTATTGGAGTCTATCAGAAGCATTGAGATCAAAAAATTTACATATGCACTGATGTAAGTGCACACTAGGTAATTTGTTTTTTTTTTATTATTCACCCTCGGGACAAGGATACATGTAGCAGATGTTAATAGAGAGAACACATTGCTATAAGAGTATCTTGAAAATATAATTTTGTTGTTTGTATTGATATAATACTTATAGTATAATGGCTGGGTGTAGGGGTGCATTCCCTTTTATCTAGGTAGAATTATTTAATATTGTGTTAAGTAAAAGTGTCCTTCCATTCTTCTTGGGTTTTTGTTATAGAGTAGGGCTATTTGTTTAAAATGGGGTATTTATTTGTACCTTTATGGATATGATAATCTGGCAGAACAAAGAGTTATAGGACCCCCGAAGTCTTGAGCAGCACACTCTTTTTAACTTACTACGCTCCATACCTTTGTAGATAAGGTATAGGGTGTTAATTCTGAAATGTAAGTATGTAGAAATATTGAAGGCTGCAAATGACCAACAATTGCCAGTACCACGCCCACATCCATGGCAATTTAAAGAATTTTATGATCAGGATTTAACTTCCCCCTTTTTTTCTTTTGGAACACTCCTGACTTCATGTCCTTTATTGTACCTTGTCCCATTTTAGGTATACTGGTGGTTGATTTTTACCAAGTGCAATGCTTGTTATTCCCACCTTGTTCTGGATACACCAACCTACCTGCTGAGACCCTTTGGCTTTTCTGGGTCTGGTCCGATCCACAGCACCCTCGTGGCTCTTTTGACCCACCTGAGGGTAATCTTGGAGGTCTGTTGTCCAGTTTGTATGGGCTGTTTGAAGCTACAACTGTCATGGTAGATTATTTTTGTCAATAGGTGAGCATGAAAGTTCTTGTATAATTTATATTTAATACAATGTATATACACATGCATTTTCAACTTAATATGTGATATGTTCTCATATTTCATATTTTATGTTTTTCCTTTTTTATGTATGTTTTTCTAAAAGTTACAAAGGACACTAACCAATCATAATGGTTCCTGAGGAAGCTACTTCTCAACTACTTTGCGAAACGCGTCGAACCATATGAGTGATAATGAATGTCCTTGTTTGTTCCTCTTGATTGACTCTTCAAGTTGTAATGTATCTGTTAGGACAATTTCTGAGATTTTTTTTATCCATTATAACAATAAAAATTTGAATGTTTTACATTCTATGTGTGCTCCCTGACTAGCCAGACCATACCCATTAAAGTCCAACCCCACTAAATCCACTGTAACCTTTTGATCCTATATATTTCCACAGTGAAATGTAAGTATGTGTCTCAAATAGAATATGTTTTTATTGTATGATGTGTTAATTACTGGGAGTGGATTTTTAAAAGTTTTGTGTGTTGTTTAAAAGGTGAAAAAATAATAAAAGAGAAATTGTTCTGGACATTTTATAGATAGGCAACTCCTATCCTCATTCTCATTGATTAGTGGTTTCAAATTATTAACTATGGCAGTAGGGAACAGACACAAAAACGATACACTCCGCATCTTTCCAAAATAACTGTTCTGTTTTATTTGACACAATTGAAGGCTTTTATACACATGATTGCGTAGGTATCACATTAATATTACAATTGTACTTTTATGGTAACAAGGGGCGTAACATAGGCAGGCTAATTCTAATCAGGACTCGAAAGAATGCAAACATGTAATGAAAACATTATTCTTGCTGTGTGCACAATGAGTGCAGTGTGCAATACATACAAAATAAAATACAAAAATATACAGGATGTACAAATTTCCTTTACAGAAATTAAACACAAAAAAGATCCCAGGGATCTACAGTGCCACAACCAGTGAGAAAAAGATCTCGTCTAGCTGCACAATCTCCAGCATATTGGTGAGTTAGTAGGTGAGAATTTCAAAAGTTTGAACAGGATAATATTGGGATGCTTTATATGAACATCCACATGCTTTATGCCATTTTTGGATATTTTTTTTTTCCATTTTAAGATTCCCATTTTAGCATAGTGTGGGTTACGGAGAAGTGGTCTTTATTGTCCAAGGTGTTGTAGGTTAGCAGAATGCCCTCAATCACAGAGTGATTGACAAAAGACTGGATCTTCGGATCTATTAAAATCATATTTTGCATGGGTTGCTTGTGTCGGAGGTGGTTGGATGATAGGCACTGGTAGTGCTCAGTAGGGGACAGACAAAGAGTTTAAAAGTAAGGGCCCTTTGTATGTGCGATAGCAGTAATATAACCTCCTCCTTTTTCCAAGAATTTAGGTTTTCTCATTTTAAATATCTGAGGGTTGTTAAAGGAATCTCTCGTTTTTGCAAGGCATTAGAGCATCCTTTCCCAACTATGATATTCCAGAGGAACCATTGAGGTCATTTTAAGGAAGGGAACCCCTGCTAAAACCATTTAACTGGGTGGCGAGTGGGAAAAATGTCCTTTACATTGGTGGCCAGTGGAAAGAATGTGACAGATAAAAAGTTCATTGGTGTTCTCAAGCTGGCTCTGTCAAGTGTCATTGACCCTGGAACTATGCAGGAACCATCAAATGGAAAGCCAGTTAGCCATAGCTCAAGGAACCCCTAGCAACCACTAGAGAAACCATAAGGTTCCACGGAACCCTGGTTGAGAATGGCTGCTTTAGAGTAAATGGGGATAGCAAGGGTTGGTGTCAGGCAGTGAGGGTGGTCTGTATATTAGGGTAGTCTGTGGGAGAATGAAGGGCCTCATTTAGGGGCCAAAAGAAGGAGTTATAGGTGCTTGGTTTGAATTTGAAGTATTTTTTACTAGATAAGCCCATACTTATTTAATGGGAACTGGTTAGCTTTATTACAGTTCAGGGATTTTTTTTATTGGAGTGGAGAAGGGAGTTATCTGTCTATGCTTAAGGAGTTCCGATGTTGTGTGACGGTTGCTGTTTATTTAAGGCTTTTGTTTTAATTGTTTTCATGACCAGTTCTGTTTCATAGGCTCTTTGATTTTTATTGTAGGAGCTAATTTGCACAAAAAAATACCTTGCATAAAGACCTTATGTGCAGTCGTGTTTTTTTCTTTTATACCTGCCTGGAGTTCAGCTTTAACCTCCCTGGCGGTATGATTCTGTCAGGAATTCTGTTCCAAAAGCGGTACAATTCTTTTCATGGAAATTTGGCGTTATGTATTATAGGCCTACAATTCTTAGTAATTACTGACTTAAACCTGACCAAAACAAGTCTCTAGTAGACATCCCAGATGTGATAAATTTGAAACACAAACAAGTGAATTATAATCGAATCAATAATATTATTTTATTATTTAATATATAATATATATAATAAAATTATATTATTGATTAGATTATAATTCATGCGTTATATATTATATATATATATATATATATGTGTGTATATATATATATATATATATATATATATATAATGTGTGTATATATATATATATATATATATATATATATATGTGTGTGTGTGTATATATATATATATATATATATATATATAACGCATGAATTATAATCGAATCAATAATATAATTTTATATATATATATATGTGTGTGTGTGTGTGTATATAGGTATATATATATATATAGATATATACATATATATATATATATATATATATGCATATATATATATATATATATATATATATATATATATATATATATATATATATATATGCATATATATATATATATATATATATGCATATATATAATATAAAATGTGTTATGTGTTATGTGTTTTGTGCAACGTTTTTTTTTTTTTTTTTTTGAATTTCCCTCCCTAGTTCCGCTCCCATGCAGCATTGCTGCTGCAGGGAACGGAACTAGGAAGTCCTCCTACCGACAGACGAGCGGCGGAGATCTCGGCTGGCGGTCACAGCAATGAGAGCTCATCGCTGGATCGCCAGGATAAGGTAAGAGAAGCTCCGCTGCGCTGTCTGCACGCTCTGCCCATTGACCCCGAGCGTGACTCGGGGATACCGCTAATAGCAGAAAATTCCTACCCCGAGTCACGCTCGGGGATACCGCTAAGGCGGTTAAAGAGCTCCAATCAAGTAGCTAGCTTGAGTTACTTCACTTACTCTTACGTTACATTTAACCTGTTAGAAACCGCTAATTGGCTAATGCGCATGCGCGAATTAGCTAATGCGCATGCGCACGCACGTTCGCTATGTGCGTGACCCCCAACGCACGTTATGCGTTCTCACATTTGACCCGGACATTTTGGTGCCAAAGAAGGCCTATTTAAAAGCAGCTGGTGCATTTGCTCCTTGCTATTTTGTCTTCAGCTCTTCTGTGTTCCTGAACCTGCATCCTGTTGATTCCTGTCTGATTCCTGTTGACCTTTGGCTCGTCCCTGACCTTGCTTGTTTGCTGCCTGTCCTGACCCCAACTCGTTTGACTACTCTTCTGGATCCTACTTGTGTGCTCATCCATCTTCGGACCTTGACCGGTTACCCTCTGATGGGGCGACCCTGGAGATCGGGACCTTGTATCCACCTGCAGCCAAATCCATCCTCACCATCAGAGGCTCTGGTGAAGACCGGTGGATACTTAGACTCCGCACCTCAGGCTAGCCTGTGCTACTCACCTCAGGGGTTTCCATCCAAGCTCCGCCCAATGGCAACGGTAAGCCTTCTCTGCACGACAGGCTTCCACCAGCCTTATAACATAACCTAATTTTTATTTCTTGGTTAAGTGAAATTCAGCTTCTAACCCCCGATCATTCAACCAGTTTTTATGTCACTCAGTATATTCTGAGTCCATTCTGCTGTATATAATACACTCATAGAACACCGTTATAGCTAGATGTAGGAGCTGCAGTGTCAAATATTGTCAGCAGGTGGCGATGTAAGTTAAGTGGGCCTAGTAAAACCAGGCAGCCACAGGGGTGGGGGTACCACCAGGCAGGGATTTTTGGTGGTGGGACCTTTACTTCAGGAAGGGTTAAACTTTCCATAAAATATCAGAATCTTGACCACAGTGATGAGAAAATTCAGAGGAGCGGGATGGAAGATTCTTCAATAATTTCTAGTAGTGTTTGTGGGTTTTTGTTTGGGAAATTCATTTTGTTCCAAAATTGAACATTCTATGCAAAATTAAATGTTGATCTACTTTCCAAATATCTAACTTTTCTATTCATCAAGTCAGTGACTGTACTAAAAAATCTTAAACCAATGTTCTTATGACTACTTGTAGGGACAATTGTTCAAAGATCTACTAGTGTATGACCAGCCTTAACCACTTTACTTTTTGCGCTATAAACAAAAAAAGAGCGTAAATTTTGAAAAAATAACAATATTTTTCACATTTTTTTACATGAAATTCCCCCCAAAAAAATGTAAAAGTCAAATTTTTTTTTTAATTTTTGGCCAATTTGTTTTCTGCTACCTATGTTTGGTAAAAAAAATCACAATAAGCGTATTTTGATTGGTTTGCGCAAAAGTTATTGCGTTTACTAACTAAGGGAAAGATTTCTGTCATTTTTGGTGTTTTTTTTTTTTTAACGAGTAATGGCGGCGATCTGCGATTTTTTTTGCGGGACTGCGACATTGCGGCGGACAGATCGGACCCCTGACTGACATTTTTGACACCTTTGGGGGTACCAGTGACATTACTGCAGTAATCAGTGCTATAAATATGCACTGTTACTGTAAAAATGACACTGGCAGTGAAGGGGGTCATTTTATTGGAGAGGGAGGGGTTAATGTATGCCTGGTGCTTTCTAACGTGTGTGGGGGGAGGTGACTGAGTGACACAAGGACAGATCCAGGGTTCAGCTATGCTGAACCCTGCAATCTGACCCTGCCTGTCACTTCGGAGATCCGCCCGCTTGTGTTTACACAGGCGGGCGGATCTCCACACTCGATTCCCCGACGATCGGGGAAGAGCAGCGGCTCCTCCCCTGGCCCGACTCCCGCTGTGATTGAATACAGCTAGAGCGCGCCTCCGGCGGCGCGCGCGCACCGCCTAGAAGGGGGAGGGTCTGCCGACGTAGGTCTATGTCGTCAGACCTACAAGAGCCACTTTGCCGCAGTAGTATCAACATGAGCAGCGGTAAAGTGGTTAAATACAGATAGGCAGTTCTGATAGCATCTGTGTCTTCTTGGCAACCACATCCCTCTGTACAGGTATCACAGGGACACAAAGGGAGGAAGAAATCTCCTTATTGGGGTCACCGGCAGATATAAAAACCTGACCAAAATGCTTTCCCTGCTCTATCCAAAAAATGGTAGTACAAAGCAAACGCATATATTCGTTTTTTGTTTTTTTTTTTCAGTAGAGCTTTGTGAAGGTTTACGACCTTTTCTTCCATTTTTTTACGAATTGATTAATAATCCCTGGTGGATTTTGTAAAGGCCTAATCTAATTATTAACATAATGCTAATCATCGTTCATTATGATTACAGATTGCACGAAGGCCGCGCACCAATTTATCTAGAGTATCTGGATTAAATTACAAAAGAGGAAGCTCAGTTATGGGTCTCAGTAAATCCACCGGGTGCCGGTGATAATACCGTTGTTCAGTGTTATTGTTCAGCGACAGTAAATCATTCGGCTTCACGGTTGCGCACCTGATTGAAATTCATAAGGTCAAAAAGAAAACTAAAAATCAATTTATAAGCCATGAAAATTTAGGTTACAACTTTATTCACCAGCAGTAAAAAAAAGGCACTCGAGTGAGTTTAAGGAATCGGTAGGGGAAACGTTGAGAGGCTGGCGCTGGAAGAATTATTATCTGCTACACAGCAAGAAGGTGGGGAATGTTTCGTTTTATCAGACGTTACTGAATTTCTGGCTGTAATGTAAGAGACAGCTGGCTGCACCATTAAAGATCTCTCTACTAAATCATTCCATAGCACAGATGAAGCAAGATGGCTTCGAAAAAGGTGACTTGCTGCAATGATATCATTGAGTTTAGAATCATCAGAGTGGCCTTGTCGGATTTCGTCTTTGTGATGAGTAAAGCAGAGGCTGGTCACATTAAAACGGGGTCATGTGACCAGACACATTCTCTATCTTGGACGGTGAAATCGGGGTAACCCAGTCTTATGGCAGCCATGTTGAATTTCTGGATCCCTCAAAAGAAAATCTGTGAAATATTATTACTTTTTTGTTGTTCCAAACTTATTTTATTGAAAGAAGAATACAGTGCAAAAACAAAACAGTCGATTGATGGGTATGGTGTAAAGATCCGTGTGGGAGATATAACACGAGTAACGAAATATAAATCTATAAGAGAATTATTATTAATCATTCCAATTTTCATTCCATAAAGAATGATATGAAAGTATAAAATATGATGTGAAAATATGGTGGTAATCAGCTTAGATTATAAGCAAATTAAGGTAGATGTAAACCCAAACTGTATGACATTTTGTTTGCTAAAGCACCATTTACGAGGGCTGTACCAAAAGTAATGTAACAGTGAGCAAATTTTTTTTTATTAACTTAACTTATAAAGGTCATTCAAATTTCACATGTTGGTAGAGTAAGTCTTCTTGCATAGTTCTTCTTCTCCTTCTTCTTCTTCTTCTTCTTCTTCTCCTTCTTCTCATTCTTCTTCTTCTTCTTCTTCTCATTCTTCTTCTTCTTCTTCTTCTTCTCATTCTTCTTCTTCTTCTCATTCTTCTTCTTCTTCTCATTCTTCTTCTTCTTCTTCTTCTCATTCTTCTTCTTCTTCTTCTTCTTCTTCTTCTTCTTCTTCTTCTTCTTCTTCTTCTTCTCATTATTTTCCTTCTTTTTCTTCTTCTTTTTCTCCTTCTTCTGCTTCTTCTTCTTCTCCTTCTTCTTCTTCTGTTTCTTCTTTTTCTTCTTCTTCTTCTTCTTCTTCTTCTTCTTCTTCTTCATCTCCTTCTTCTTCTTCTTCTCCTCCTTATTTTCCGAGTTCTTCTTATTTTTCTTCTTCTTCTCCTTCTTCTCGTTCTTCTTCTCCTTATTTTCCATGTTCTTCTTCTCCTTCTTCTTCTTATTTTCCTTATTCTTCTCCTTCTTCTGCTTCTTCTTCTCCTTCTTCTTCTTCTTCTTCTTCTTCTTCTTCTTCTTCTTCTTCTTCTTCTTCTTCTCCTTCTTCTTGTTCTTCTTCTCCTTATTTTCCTTGTTTTTCTTCTTCTTCTTCTCCTTCTTCTTGTTCTTCTTCTCCTTCTTCTTGTTCTTCTTCTCCTTCTTCTTGTTCTTCTTCTCCTTATTTTCCTTGTTCTTCTTCTTCTTCTCATTCTTCTCCTTCTTCTTTTTCTTCTCTTCTTTTCCTTCTTCTCATTCTTCTTCTCCTTCTCCTTATTTTCCTTCTTCTTCCCCTTCCTCTGCTTCTTCTTCTCCTTCTTCTTCTCCTCCTTCTTCTCATTCTACTCTTTCTTCTTCTTCTTCTCATTCTTCTCCTTCTTCTTCTTCTTCTTCTCCCCCCCCCCCCATCCCCCAAACAGAAGCAACGTGCCATCATTGTGTTCTTCAGAAAGGAGGGGTGCAGGCTGTACCAACATCCACAGAAGGATACAGAATGTTTACAGAGATGACACCATTGACAAGAGTAACCAATGAGAAGACATTGCTCTTGGTGTCATCAATGGTGTCATCTCCATACACATTCTGTAGCCTTCTACAGATGTTGGACAATGAGAGTACGTTGCTTTTGCTTGGAATCTATTGTTTACCTGTAATGTAGAAGAAGAAGAGTTACTATACAGGAAGAGTTAATCTACCAAAATGTTAAATTTAAACAACCTATGTAAGTTAAAAAAACAATAGCCACTTTGCATTGCCTTTGTTACAGCCCTCGTATAAAAAAAACAGTTGGCATGTGTTTTTTTTACCATAAGATACTGTTTTAGCTTTTTTGAAAATAATTTTTCCAATCTCAGTACTACTGATCTCCTCCAGTCCCTTTCAGCCGCTTTATCTACACGCACTCTCTCCAGCATTGGTTGTACATCACTGGCCTTGGCGCAACTTCCTGATGGTGTTGGTCATATGTAGTTTCTCATTTGAAACTTTTTTTTTTTTTTTAGTTATTTGGAACTATGTGCACTAATATCATGTTTGCATAGAGTATGTTCATTTTGTGGCAGTACTAGGATCAATAATCTTTATTTGAAAAAAATCTTTACTATATTGATTTATTGGGTTACAATTTTGTATTGGTGGTTTAACAGCAGTGTGAGCGGCTTTTGACCAGAGAGATCTAGAGAGGTCAGAGCAGCGTGAGGGTTCCTTCACATATCACAATAGAGCACACGTGTAAAACACAAGGCCCAGGGACCGAATGTGGTCCTCCAGGCAATTTCATGTGGACCTTGCACCTCTCCTGCAGCTTGGCCCCCAGCTTCTTCCGGGCAGCAGCACAAGTTAAGGGAGTACACTGTTACAGTACACCAATGTAAGGGTGGGGTGGAAGACTCTTGACTTCTGATGGTGGGTGGGCTCTTGACATTTGATGTAAGGGGGGGGGGGGGTGGGGTGCTCTGGACATCTGCTTATAAGTATTATGAGAATACTACGATTCCATGCCATTTGAAAAGGAGGGTCACACACCACTGGTATAATCCACAAGAAACTTTATTGGAGACTTCAGACGGAACACCATGGCATGTTCTCTCTGAGCGGTCTCTAGTAAAGTCTCTTGTGAATGATACCAGCGGTGTGCGATCCTCCTTTTTAGAAAATGCAGTAGATACATTTATATAGTCTTTCAGATACAACTGGCCCTAGGGGGGCAACCATAATGCTGATGCGGCCCGCGATGAAATTAAGTTTGACATTATTATTATTATTATTCAGGACTTCTTTAGCGTCAGCAGTTTACGCAGCGCTTTACAATGTTAGAGGGAAACAATACAGTTACAATACAATAAAATACAAGAGGATTAAGAGGGCCCTGCTCATAAGAGCTTACAATCTAATGGGGTGGGGCGGGTGTTACAAGAGGTTGTAACAGTAGGGAATGAGCTGATGGCAGATTAGTTGGCGGTGTGATAGGCTTCCCCCGAAGAGATGAGTTTTCAGGAATCGCCTGAAAGCAGCTAGAGTAGGAGATAGCCGTACAGGTTGAGGTAGAGCATTCCAGAGGATGGGAGAGGCCCTGGAGAAATCCTGGAGACGAGTATGAGAGGAGGAGACAAGGGAGCTTGAGAGTAGGAGGTCTTGAGAGGAGCGGAGAGGACGGTTTGGGTGATATTTGGAGACAAGATTGGTGATGTAGCTCGGGGCAGAGTTGTGAATGGCTTTGTATGTTGTAGTTAGTATTTTGAATTTAATTCGCTGGGCAATCGGGAGCCAGTGTAGGGATTGGCAGAGAGGGGAGGCAGACGCTGAGCAATTGGTAAGGTGGATAAGCCTGGCAGCAGCATCCCTGTAATAGAGGAAATAAGGGTCAGAGAGTGTGGACATGCTATGTTTATGGCTGGAGATATGCAAATACAAAACATTTAGAACATGTTACATTGGGCTGCGCTATTACCTTAATCAATGTTCCCACTACAGACCCAAGGTCCAAGGGCCGCACATCATATACCAAAGGGCTGCATGCGGGTTGGTCACTAAGGATTTAGAACTATAGAGTTTGTATTAAATCAGAACATTGCAACATTTACAGAATGTAGACAAGCTAACCTATATCTAGTGGTAATGATCATTGTGTATGATTCATTGTCAATTTTTCAGTGAGCACTGCATGGGAGGGGAGGGCAGGCATTATATTGACAGCCCGTCTCCTACAATTTTCTGTACCTATGTGCTACCATTTCTTCCCTCAGGTTATTTAAGGATTTTTATCCAGCTAAATTTGGATTTGGTACTGTAATCCTGTTAAGTTTCACGATTATCCTGCGCAGAGCCTGCAGGCTTGTTTATATTGTCTTTGAGTACCAATCCCTGTATGTACGAATACCTGTATCACATTTGTGGCACAATAAAAATCTTTTTAATTATATTGACAGTCACCCTTTTCCAGGAAAAGCTTTGAGGGTAGTGGCAGAGATATAAAGGCACCATCTCCTGGTTAAAATATAAAATGTTAATGCAATGATTGGACTTTATAGGTTGTTCTGGAAATGTTATAGATAGGCAACTCCTATCCTCGTATTGATTAGTGGTTCCAAATTAAAAAATAATTACTACAGTGAGGAATAGACACAAAAGATACACTCAGCATCTTTCCACATAACTGTTCTGTTTATTCGGCGTAATTCGGCACTAATAATGTTTTCATTCTTTCGAGTCCTGATTAGAATTAGCCTGCCTATGTTACGCCCCTTGTTACCATAAAAGTACAATTGTAATAATAATGCGATACCTACGTAAAAAACAGAACAGTTATTTGAAAAGATGCAAGAGTGTATCTTTTGTGTCTATTTCCTACTACAGTAGGTATTAATTTGGAACCACTAATCAATACAAGGATAGGAGCTGCCTATCTATAAAATTTCCACGATAGGGTGCCCGAGGATAATGCAACAAGACACATATTAATACTATTACAAACATTTATCAGTACAAAACATATAAATATAAAATGACTAAGTACATAAGTACTACCCCATGTTTACATATCATTTTCACAGGGGTGGAGGACTCCTTCTTGTTAGAAATCCCTCTTGGTATCCCATATATTTATTTGTAGATATATAGAATATGTACAACAACCAGTATAGACGTTTTAGTCTTGAGTACATGTATATATATATTGTATATTCCTATAGGAACCAGGTTAGAGCATTTTCCTTGGAAGGCAACCCTTGTCTTTAGGAGGGAGGGGAAAAAAATAATTTACATAGGGCATAGAAGCCCACTGGTTTGTAAAACCTGAGGAGGGCAAACCAAAATCCATGACGTCTAGAGCAACACATAGATCAGTATAGAGACCAGAAAGAAGAAAATATTCCCTGAGAGATTTGAATATGTGGGTAGATTCCTATGTGTATACCCTCAGGGGGCTTCTTCAGCTAAAACGAGAATCATGGTCACAATTCCGCAGGCTGGTACTCCCAAGCAATCCCTGATGCGCAAACCTGGCCCTTTTCTAGGAAGAAAGTTATCTGGTCTGATTGGCTTCCTATCTGAAAGAGAGTTTGGTTAATGGAAATGTCCAGCCATCCCCAATCAACCATAAACGGAAAGGATAAAAAAGGGGACATGATCTTGTGGTGTAAAAAAGACTAGACCTCCATCCCTGATATACATATAAAAATAAGGAGGAATTAGGGGGAGCAATAGGGGGCGTTGGGACTTTAAATGAGGTCAGTCATGTTAGTGAATATCGATAACGATATAGAATATCAAAAATATTGGTATATATTATTTAATGAGTATTTCATAGAGGGTACAATAATATAAAAAAGACATACACAGATCAAGAACTGTACATGCAATACATAAATTCATATAAATACTTTTTCCATAAATTCAATAAATGAATAACATTTGGGTCAGCACATTATATATATAAACAACATGTAGTCAGTCTTCAATTGATCTGGCTTCATATCTTCTAGGCTCTACGCGTTTCGTGGCTCACGGCCACTCATCAGGAGCCGAAACAAATTATGATCTATAAACCAACATTAAAACATACACATATTAATTATATGTAGGGAATATGACGTCTTGCTCCAAAGGATAAATGTATACACAAAGTTTAGCTACTTACTAGGGTCAACCAGATTCTAAAGGAGAAACAAAGTTAGCCCCCCAATAAACGGAAAGGATTGGTGAACATTCAAGATTTGTTTGGTATGTTTTGGCAGGACAAGACCAACAAGAAAATGTATAAAGCCAGATGTAGACTCTCCTCGTTCTATTCCACCTCTGTTGGTTGGTTTTAGTTACACTTTGGTAAATGAAAACATTTGGAACTTGGATTCACATGCACATAACATCAAAGCTTTAAAATGCATTCATTTTTATTATAAACAACACCATAAAACGTTTTACAAAAATTATTTTCAATTAATTTTGAGACATAAAAACACTACTGAGCACTATATGTTCCAAATCCTCTGTATAGGTGTATACCGCACACATGGAGGTTATGCATAGAGCTGGATGTAGGCCATTGTTTTCAGATTCCTCCAGGTGCTGGGGTTCCGCTTACTCGTGTTGAACTACTAGAAACATATGAGTTATGTTTATGTAATTCATTGTGTACCTAAAGAATGTACTTCCCTTTTAAATAGATGCACTATAGACTCCTGAAGAAGCCACCAGGTCGCGAAACATGTAGAGCTATCCATGATGGTAAAGTGGAACCCCAGCACCTGGAGGAATCTGAATAAGATGGTCTACATCCTACCCGACCTGATGTGATATACACTGTTCCTTGTATTGTATCCTACATTTTGTAGTGTCATGTTGTACGTTGTACTTTCATTTCTGTTGAAAATCAATAAAAACGTTTCTATTAAAAAAATATGGCCTACATCCAGCTCTATGCATAACCTCCATGTGTGCAGTATACACCTATATAGGGGATCACACCATGTTTGGATCATATAGTGCTTAGTCGTGTTTTTATAAGTCTCAAAATTAATTGAAAAGTATTTTGGTATAAGATTTTATGATGTTGTTATAATAAAAATTAATGCATTTTAAAACTTTGATGATATGTTTATGTGCCTTCAAAGTCCATACTTTTTGATTTTCAAAACATTGTGCTTCAATTTCGGGACGTGGCACTGATTACCTGGTAGTGTACCCAGGATACCACCCTATGGGTGCCATATATATATATATATATATATATATATATATATATATATATATATATATACGGGTGCATCTCATAAAATTAGAATATCATCAAAAAGGTCATTTATTTGAGTAATTCAATTCAAAAAGTGAAACTCATATATTGTATATAGGTGCGTTACACTGAGTGATATATTTCAAGCATTTCTTTCTTTTTATTTTGGTGATTAAGGCTTACAGCTAGTGGAAACCCAAAATAAAAATATTTTTAATACAGAAATGTTGTTTACCAAAGTATGTCCATTCTAAAAAAAAACTATAGCATTCTAAGGTAAAAAAAAAAAAAAAACACAAAAAAAGATAAAAGAAGATTCTGATGCAAACAAAATTTTTATTGAAAAAAAAATATTTTAATTTAAAAAAAAAAAGCCTTCTGATGCAAAAAGTATGTTGATGCAATAAAAAAAACAAAAACAAAAAAAATACAAGTGCATCTCATAAAATTGGAATATCATCAAAAAGTTAATTTATTTCAGTAATTCAATTCAACAAGTGAAACTCAGATATTTTTTATAAATGCTTTACACACAGAGCTATATATTTCAAGCAGTTCTTTCTTTTATTTTTTTATGGCTTACAGCTAGTGACACCCCAAACTTCAGCATCTCCAGAAAATTTGAATATTACATAAAACTAGTATAAAAAAAAAGGATGTTATTACAGAAATGTTGTCTTAGTGAAAAGTCTGTCCATGTACAGTATAGGATGCACTCAATACTTGGTCGGGGCTCCTTTTGCATGAATTACTGCATCAATGCGGCGTGGCATGGAGGTGATCAGCCTGTGGCACTGCTGAGGTGTTATGGAAGCCCAGGTTGCTTTGATAGCGGCCTTCAGCTCATCTGCATTGTTGGGTCTGGTGTCTCTCATCTTCCTCTTGACAATACCCAACAGATTCTCTATGGGGTTTAGGTCAGGCGAGTTTGCTAGCCAATCAAGCACAGTGATACCATGATCATGTGACCAGGTATTGGTAGTTTTGGCAGTGTGGGCGGTGCCAAGTCCTGCTGTAAAATGAAATCAGCATCTCCATAAAGCTGGTCAGCAGAGGGAAGCATGAAGTGCTCTAGAATTTCCTGCTAGAGGGCTGCACTGACTTTGGACTTGATAAAACACAGTGGGCCAACACCAGCAGATGACACGGCTCCCCAAATCATCGCTGACTGTGGAAACTTCCCACTGGACCTCATGCAACTTGGATTCTGTGCCTCTCCACTCCTCCTCCAGACTCTGGGACCTAGATTTTCAAATGAAATTCAACATTTTCCACAGTCCATGCTTTCATTTTTGGGAAAATAAAATGGGGTTTCTATGTCCAACATTTGCTAAAAATAAAAATCTTTGGGGTAGGAGAGACTCACCTCTATGTCTGAAGTGTAATTCACATAGAGGCAATTTTATCCATATGCTTTGGAGGTGTCCAAAACTTAAGAGATATTGGACGCAGGTGTTACAAATTGTTACTCTAGTTCAGGGATCTGCAAACTGTGGCCCTCCAGATGTTGCAGAACTACCAGTCCCATGAGGCATAGCAAGACTCTGACAGCCACATGCAAGACAGCCAGAGGCAGAGGCATGATGGGACTTGTAGTTTTGCAACAGCTGGAAGGCCACAGTTTGCATATCCCTGCTCTAGTTTCTTAAGTTTCTATAACTACTGATCCATTAGTGTACTTATTGGGTGCTCTGGACCCTGAATTGTACCAACCAGGAGTACACCCAATGATTCTACGCCTTCTATATTTAGCTATAAAGTTGATAGGAAGATACTGGATGGCCCCACCATCCCAACAGTTAAACAATGGATGAAATACGTTAATTCTTTATTACTGAGATATGTTTTTTTAAAAAGTTGGTGACTGCGCTGGACTGACCTACTCGATAGAGGGTCTGTGGGTGGGTGGTAGGTAAGAGAGCGCCACTTGGGGAAATTAACTTCCAATCAATCTGGCCCGACTGGATGAAAAAAAGGCAATGGACCCTTGTTAAGCAGTCTGGGCTGCTACCTTAAGATATGGCCTAGTGGTCATTTCCAAAGTTTCTATTGGTAGTTAGGGATGATCGAACTTTTGAAAAGTTTGGTTCGACCAGAACACCCGAATTTCCCGAAAGTTCGGTTTGGATTCCAGAACCCCATTGAAATCAATGGGACCCGAACTTCTGGAATCAAAAAACACCATTTTGAAGCCCTAAAACCCAATAAATGCCCCTAAGAAGTGCCTAGGGTTCTGGGTCATGCCCCAGGGACTATTAATCACACAAAAAAAGTTCTTAAAAATTGTCGTTTTTGATAGAGAGCCAATTATTGAAAAAATTATTGAAAAAAATAAAATTAGATTTCTTTGGATTTAGTGTCTGGGGGTCTAAAAAGTGTACCTGTGAAGTTTCAGCTCTGTAGCATGTCCAGAACCAGAAAAAAAAGATAATTTTTCTTAGAATTTCAGTAGCGCAGGGATGGTGTTACCCTCCTTTCACACCTGGGCGTTTTTGTTTCAGGCGTTTATTGGGCGTTTTTTGGGCGTCTTTGGAGGCAGGCATAACATCTGAACTTCTGTATAGGGGTATATATATATATATATATATGTGTGTATGTATATATATATATATATATATATATATATATATATATATATAAATATATGTATGTATGTGTGTATATATATATATATATATATATGTGTGTGTGTATATACATATATATACACACATATATATATATATATATATGTATATATATGTATACCCCTAACCCAGAATCTGCATAGTGGGGTCACCCTGGCATAGCAAAGTCAGTTCACCCTAAACTACACTATGGTCACCCTGACACCTAACACTTTCCCTACAAAAACTAGATTATTGAATCTAACTATAGTGGTATATAGTACCCTAACTACACTGCATATCCCTTTCCTCACACTAATAATTGCAAAATGACACTGGAGCAGCAGGAGTAACAGAAATGCTTCCACTCTATTCCACAGCCTCTCTATTACAGTGCTAGAGATTTGGTGGGGCTATGTTATATACTGGGGGGCGTATGGGAGGCGTATTCACTCCTGATTGGACCCCCTAGTCACTCCAATCGGCTTTTACTGATGTTTCTGGGCCAATCACAGGCTTTCAAAGCTCAGTTCCTGTCCCATTGCATTTTGGGCGGTTCTGGTGGCCGAATTCCGAACTTTTACCGCAAAAACAGCGGACAGCTCCTGCCCCCATTCGGCAGCGGGGACTCAGATGCACGGGGCAGGCGGCTTTGATTGCCGGCTGAGAGAGAAGGACGGTCAGCTGTTGTAAACACAGCCAACCGTTCTTCTCTCAGGAATGATCACAGAGCGCCTGTGATCCTTCTATATAGGATCACAGGCCTCTGTGATCATTTCATAAGCCACACCCCCACACAGTTAGATTCACTCCCCTAGGCTCACATTTAACCCCTTGATCACCCACAGTGTTAACCCCTTCCCTGCCAGTGTCATTATTACTGTAACAGTGCATATTTTTAGCACTGATTACTGTAGAAATGTCACTGGTCCCCCCAAAAGTGTCAAAAATGTCAGTTAGGGGTCCGATCTGTCCTCCGCAATGTCGCAGTCCCGCTAAAAATCGCAGATCGCTGCCATTAGTAGTAAAAAAAAAACAATAAAAATGACATAAATCTTTCCCATAGTTAGTAGACGTGATAACTTTTGCACAAACCAATCAAAATAAGCTTATTGCGATTTGTTTTACCAAAAATATGTAGCAGAAAGCAAATTGGCCTAAAATGTTAAAAAAATTGCTATTTTTAATTTTTTGTTTTTTTTTTAATGTTATATAGCAGAATGTGAAAAATATATATATTTTTTTCAGAATTGTCGTTTTCTTTTGTTTATAGCGCAAAAAATTTAAATCGCACAGGTGATCAAATACCGCCAAAAGAAAGCTCTATTTGTGGGAAAAAAAAGACATCAATTTTATTTGGGTACAGCGTCACACGACCGCGCAATTGTCCGTTAAAATCCCGCAGTGCTGAATCGCAAAATAGGGCCTGGTCTTTGAGCAACCAAATCCTCCAGGGCTAAAGTGAATAATAGACGCGGTAACTTTTGCGCAAACCAATCAAAATAAGCTTATTGCAATTTTTTTTTTTTTTTACCAAAAATATGTAGCAGAAAACAAATTGGCCTAAAATGTTAAAAAATTTTGATTTATAATTTTTTTTTCTGGGAATGTTATATAGCAGAATGTGAAAAATATATATTTTTTTTTTCAGAATCGTCGCTCTTTTTTTGTTTATAGCGCAAACAATAAAAATCGCACAGGTGATCAAATACCGCCAAAAGAAAGCTCCATTTGTGGGAAAAAAAGGAAATCAATTTAATTTGGGTACAGCGTCACACGACCGCGCAATTGTCCATTAAAATAACGCAGTGCCGAATCGCAAAATAGGGCCTGGTCATTGAGCAGCCAAATCCCCCGGGGCTAAAGTGATTAATAGACGCAATAATTTTTGCGCAAACCAATCAAAATAAGCTTATTGCGATTTTTTTTTTTTTTAACCAAAAATATGTAGCAGAAAACAAATTGGCCTAAAATGTTAAAAAATTTAGATTTTTTTTTTTTTTTTTGGGAATGTTATATAGCAGAATGTGAAAAATATATATATTTTTTTCACAATTGTCGTATTTTTTTGTTTATAGCACAAAAAATAAAAATTGCACAGGTGATCAATTACCACCAAAAGAAAGCTCTATTTGTGGGAAAAAAAGGACATCAATTTTATTTGGGTACAGCGTCGCACGACCGCGCAATTGTCCGTTAAAGTAACGCAGTGCCGAATCGCAAAATATGGCCTGGTCATTAAGGGGGAAAATCTTCCAGTCCAGAAGTGGTTAATACTAATAGAAGAATTTGAATTTAAAAAAAAATTACAAATCTTGTGTAGGACATGATAACAGAGGGATTTTAATTCTAGACATTGTAGGGAGAAATATAAGAAAACTTGGGAAGCTTGGAATCTATTTATTCTTTCGGAAGAAGGAAAAGCTCTCATGGAGTGTCGATTCCATATTGAAGTGTTGACTCCATTTCGAAAAGTTAGTGCCATTGGAGAACCTTTTTTTTTTTATTTATTTTTTTATTTATTTGGGGGGGTTAAATGAGGCATAAAATAGGTGAAGGTATCATTAGGTCTAGAGGAATTAATAAAGATGTGATGAAAATGTTTTATTTTATGCAATATGTATTGTGAAATATGTATGTTTATAAAGATGCCTTTAACCACTTGCCGACCGCCGCACGACTATCTACTGCAGCGTTCAGCCCCTCACAGGCAGAGCGACGTAGTACTACGTCGCTAGCCTGTGAGGGTCTAGGGAGCGAGCGCGCGCCCCCGGAGGCGCGCTCCCGCTCCCGAGTGGTCACGGACCCCCCGCGCGTGTGACCGGCGGACCCGATCGTCCGCCGGTCACTCGCGATCGTCGGTGGAGAGGGAGAAAGGCAGGCGGCTAATGTAAACAAGCCGCCTGTCATTCTCCCCTGTGTAAGAATGGTGATCATACGGTTCTACTATGTAGGACCGTTGATCACTGTTCCTACACCTCAAGCCACAGCCAATCACAGTTAGAAGCACGCCCCTAGGGACACACATAACCCCTCCCTCTCAAAAAAAAAGTTAACCCCTTCACTGCCAGTGCAATTTTACAGTAACAGTGCATGTATATAGCACTGATTACTGTAGTAATGTCACTGTAACCCCAAAAGTGTCAAAAATGTCAGTCAAGGGTCCGATCTGTCCGCCGCAATGTCGCAGTACCGCAAAAAAAATCGCAGATCGCCGCCATTACGCGTTAAAAAAAAAAGACAACAAAAATGACAAAAATCTTTCCCTTTGTTAGTAAACGCGATAACTTTTGCGCAAACCAATCAAAATACGCTTTTTGCGATTTTTTTTTACCAAACATATGTAGCATAAAACAAATTGGCCGAAAATGTTAAAAAATTTTGATTTTTACATTTTTTTGGGGGGGGAATTTCATATAAAAAAATGTGAAAAATATTGTTATTTGTTCAAAATTGACGCTCTTTTTTTGTTTATAGCGCATGATCAAAAAATCGCACAGGTGATCAAATACCACCAAAAGAAAGCTCTGTTTGTGGGAAAAAAAGGACATCAAATTCGTTTAGGTACAGCGTCGTACGACCGCACAATTGTCCGTTAACGTCACGCAGTGCCAAATCGCAAAATAGGCCCTGGTCAGGAAGGGGGTAAAATCTTCCGGGGCTTTAGTGGTTAATAAAAAGACTAAAATTGAAAAAAATGAAAACAGAGGGTTAATCAGCAAAGCAAGATTTTATTAAAATAATATATATTTTTTTCCCAAAAAAATAATATTTAAACTGAAAGCCAACGTGTTGTTTACCTACAATCTCTGTATATTTCGCCCATCTCTCTCCTCTAAATTTGTTTTAAGTGGTTGCATTTCCTTGACATCAGCCTTACCTACCTGCGACCAGGAGCTCACTTGCTTTTAACAGTAATTTTATTTCAGAAAAACAAATTTCCTCTGCACCCCCCCTACCACTTAATGACTTTAACACCACTCATAATAGAAGTGACATTAGGAAAGGTGAGCATGCTGTCTCCAAATGATTCTTTAATCACACCAGCAGCACTCTTATTGCCCCTTTTATCTAATTTCCTAATTGTTGACATGACCCACCGACCTCAGGGGTCACCCGGCTCCGGTAATGGAAACAGCGAAAATGGCCCTATTAAATAAAGAAAAAAAAAAAAAACCATAAAAATTACATTTGAAAACCTCTGAAATCTGTTGCATTGGCCGTTGATCTGAAAAGGAAAGGAAAAAAGAAAAAAAAAAAAAAAAAAAGCACAATAAAAGCTTTGCCCACGCAGAAAACCTGCAGAATGAATAAAAAGGGAATAAAAAAAAAATCATTCATATGCAAAAAACAAAACATTAAAGGAGACTTCACATATGAGAGAGAGAAATGAAAGCATAAATTAGACAAGGTTAAGATCCTCGTCGGGTTTTACTAACAAAGCTCCGGGGGATTGTGAAATTCTGTGTTCTTCTAATCAAACAGGGGAAGCGACCACAGAAAGTTACGAGAAATTAGCATAAGGAATAGAAGCTTCATAGAGCCGGGGTCCCAAATATAGATCAAAAGAGCAGGTTCTTACCAGGGAGATGAGTGTGCGGGTAATGCTTAAACTGGAAGAACAGGAAGATCCAATGCACAATATCGTCCCAACAGCAAATATCAACCACACAGCGTTTTTTTTTTTTTTTTTAATGAACGTGTGGCCTTTATGTGCTTTAATGAAGCGTGTCTGCTGTTTTTTATGCGTCCGCCAAGTGTGTTTCCACTTGTGTGCAGCTGCTGGAGGAACCACGGAGACAAATACCAGTTTGGATGAACAGACAAGGCTCGTGGTTCTGTTTACACACATTGATGGCGTGACAATATCTCTGGTGATTTGTTTGCTCTTTGCCGTACTTCTGCAAACTCTCTTTTTCCAGCAAAAGGCGTTCCAGTTATAAGTAAACACAAAAAAATATACTGTGTTTTCTGGCGTATAAGACTACTTTTGAACCTCAAAAAAATCCCCCAAAAATGGGGGGTCGTCTTATACGCCGAGTATAATATCTCCAAGGTAACCTAAGTATAAGTATTACCGGTAGATGTAATCTCTCAAGACGCTGGCTGTGTGGAAATCCTGTACCGGTATACCGTATGAACCGTAGCTTCGGCTACATACAGTGTACCGCGCTGAGCCAATCAGGGAGAGCGATGTATTCTATTATTGAATGCAAAGCCTGCTGGGATTGGTGGAGTAACATCAGCCCGCCTCTCTGACTCTTCCAATCCGAGCAGGCTTTGCATTCAATAATAGAATACATCGCTCACTGTGATTGGCTCAGCGCGGTACACTGTATGTAGCCGAAGCTACGGTACATACGGTATACCGGTACAGGATTCCCGCACAGCCAGCGTCTTGAGATTACATCTACTGGTAAAAATTAGGGTACCTTGGAGATATTATGAGATTACATGTATTACAGTACATGGGGTACCTTGGAGATCTATTAGAAATCTGATGTTTTTCAATGGTGTTGCCTTGCTTCAGAAGGGGGGTAGTCTTATACGGTGAGTATAGCCCAAAACCTGTGTTTTAACTTGAAAATTAGGGTGTCGTCTTATACGCCCAGTCATCTTATATGCCGGAAAATACGGTATATATTTTTTTTTTTTAAAGTTTGGCACACATTATTTTAGGCTTGAAGATTAGTTAAAATCCCCAAATATTATACATTTTATGAAAGCAGACCCCCCCGTAGATCAGCCTTTCTCAACCTTTTTGACACAGAGGAACCCTTGAAAAAATATGGTCTCGGGGAACCCCTGCTAAAAATGACTATATCTACAACTCATGACACATTAGTGTGATGTCAGAATAAAGCAGCGCAGCTCATAATGAATAAAATAAAAGATATGATATTCATAAACGTAATAACTCAAGTCCATTAGCAACGTGGGAATCCAGCCTCTTATGGAAAGGAGTGAGTCCAAATAATCGTGCAATAAAGTGTGAAGAAACACAACCCATCCACCAAGGCAAACAATGCCCCTCACCTCAGATACTTGACCGATATTCGACCGTATTAACCACTTGCCGTAGGGGTATGTCACTCACCTGCAAGCCAATAGGGGGTGAGCACGCGCCGCGGTAGGCGCGCTCCCGCCCCCGCTCGTTCATGGGCATCCCCGCGCGAGTGACCGGCGGCTCCGATGTCCGCCGGTCACTCGCGATCTCCCGCTGGAGAGGGAGAAAGGCTGATGTAAACAAAGCCATCGGTCATTCTCCCCTGTGTAAGAACAGAGATCATACGGTCCTGCTATGTAGGATCGTATGTCTCTGTGGTTACATCAAGAGTCACGCTCCCCCACAGCTAGAAGCACGCCCCCTAGGGACACACTTAACCCCTTGCTCTCTAATAAAGCTAACCCCTTCCCTGCCAGTGTAATTTTTACAGTAACAGTGCATATGTATAGCACTGATTACTGTAGTAATGTCACTGGTAACCCCAAAAGTGTCAAAAATGTCAGTCAGGTGTCCGATCTGTCCACCGCAAAGTCGCAGTCCCGCAAAAAATCGCCGCCATACTAGTTAAAAAAACAAAACAATAAAAATGACATAAATGTTTCCCGTAGTTAGTAAATGCAATAACTTTTGCGAAAACCAATCAAAATACGCCCATTGCGATTTTTTTCACCAAACATATGTAGCGGAAAACAAATTGGCCTAAAATGTTAAAAAATTTTGATTTTTACATTTTTTTGGGGGGAATTTCATATAAGAAAATTTGAAAAATATTGGTATTTTTTCAAAATTGTCGCTCTTTTTTTGTTTATAGCGCAAAAAGTAAAAATCGCACAGGTGATCAAATACCACCAAAATAAAGCTCTGTTTGTGGGAAAAAAAGGACGTCAATTTAATTTGGGTACAGTGTCGCACGACCGCGCAATTATCCGTTAAAGTCACGCAGTGCCGAATCGCAAAATAGGTCCTGGTCTTTGAGCAGCCAAATCCTCCGGGGCTTAAGTGGTTAAGGGTCACAAAAGATCACTAAAGATAAACTCCAAGTAGGTAATCCTGAATGGAGAAGGGATCTTCATTTGGCTCCCCACCCCTAGGTGTACAACTCACCTGAACTCCTTACATGGGAGAAATGTGCTAGTACTAAAGGTAAAATTTTTTTTTTTTTTTCATTTTGGATAGAGTAAGGGAGTGTTTTTTTTTTGCCCTCTGTGTTCCATTGGGGAGATTTCCCTTCACTTCCTGCCCCATAGCCAAAACAGGAAGTGAGAATAAATCCCTCCAAAGTGAGGGAATACCTGGTTGTCAACAAAACTAGTGTCCCTGATAATGTCATATCTGACAAAGCGCGTTTGGTGGAGCTGGCAGCCGTGACGTCACCATGCATGCGTTCTTTGCCATTGAAGATTCAGGGAGTTTTAGTTTGTTTGGTATGCTGTATACAGAGGATCTATGTGGGTTTTTTTAACTGGTTTTAATAAACATATTTATCTGGATCTCTTCTTATGCCTTTACTTGCCATGACAATGTTGGATATGAAAGCTGGGTTTTAGAGAGAATCCTTGCATACTTTTCATTACAAGCGAGGGTCACATCCCATCTGGTAAGCCTCACAGTGTGGCTGGTGGAGGATGTGGTATATATTTGGTAAACTGCGAGGAGATTACATGGCACTATCCTGGTATATTTACCATAATGTATGGTAATCAAGTCTCATTGTGATTGGAAGGTTAGACATAGCAATGCACGTGAGGCCAAGGTTTCTGGTGCACATGTGATGCCACCTTCCTGCAAGATCAGAGCTGCCTGTTTTGGGCAATAGGCCTGCTACACCTGGAGATTCCTATCATGACATTTCTTGGAATTTACTTGTCCAACCTGGTCAACTAAATCAAAGGACCCCTTGCTGTTCTCCTGGCAAGTACTCATTACAGAATTACAAAGGGTCAAAAGCAGAAAGAAGACCACAACTTGTTGCAGGGGCGTAACTACTGGGGTTGCAGGGGTTGCAATTGCAACCGGGCCCCATGCTCCAGTGGGCCCGTGCGGCTCCCCTGTACACCTGGATAGGGGGGGGGGGGCGGGGACAGCATGTAGAGAAATTAGTGTCCTCCATTTTCCTCCTGTAGCCGCAGGAGGAAAATGGAGGAGATTGGTTCCTCTGTATGCTGCCCCCGCCACTTCTCCTATCCAGTTCACTTGTGTTCTGCTGTCTCTGGGCCCCTGTGTGCTCCTCCCACTGTGCTGCCACCCCCTCCCCCCCCCCCCCCCCACTATGCTCCCTCTCCTCTCCTGCCGGCTGCTGCAGGGGATGTGTCACAATAGAGAACCAGGAAGGGGTCGGTAAATATGTAATTTTCCAGATCCTTCCTTTTCTGAACGGACAGAGTCATAGTCAGTGACATTGTAAAAAAATAAAATAAAATGATAAAAAATAATACAATTAAAATACCAACAAAATAAAAACTACTGACAGCAGTGGGTGAACTTCCAGGATCACAAAGGTCACACTTGCGGTCAGGCCTGACATTCCACTACCATGGGGGGGCCCCAAGATGGCAGCAAGGGGGCCCACTGCAGAACTTGTGAAAGGCTCTCGCTGCGGGACCATAATAAAGGGCCCCGCAATGAGAGTAAAGGGCCCCAGGATCAGTGGGAAGAGCCCCAGGCTTAAAGGGAAGGGCCTCGGCCAGGGGTCCGGGGGGCCCTTCATGGTTTCTTGCACCGGGGCCCTGAAGGTTCTAGTTATGCCTCTGACTTGTTGATATTCGGAATTGTCTTGGTGTAACCCCTTCCACTGACCTTCCTATGGGCTGGGTGGCATCCTCCTTTTGCCCAGATCATAAAGAATGTTGAGTAGCTTGAATCTCACAAGAAGGCGATCATGCACTTTGCTGTGGCATCTTCCCAAGAGATGTTGGCTACTCAGCGTTCCCAGGGATCTTGTTGGCAGGAGGAGGCCATGACCCTCTGCACTATGAAAGTCAGAAAAGGTGAGTAAATTATGTAACTATTTACCCCTCTCCCGATAGTTAGTTTTATTGCAGGGTTTTACGGAGGGGAGCACCTTGCCGCTGAGGTGGAAGGACCTCTTTAACCATCAGCGAGTGAGATTTAAATACATGGGAGATGTTTTCAGCGTATGTTTCAGAATGTGTGCAGAGGTATATGCTGTTCATCATTAATAACTTGTCCTCTTTCTCTCGCATTAGACCAAAGCCAGCACATCAATCTGACCATTTCTAATGAGATATGGGATAATACTGCATGGCGTACATTCACTGTCAGCCACCAGCTGATGGCTTTAGAATAAGAAACGATCCTTCATTAATTAACCTTCACTTTCTATGTAGATTCTCTCATTGAGATGCAGGTAATTAAACCAAGGTCATCCCAAGGACTGACAAGAAAAAACAGCCGTGTCTTATGTGCTGAATAGAGGGAAGAATGCGGCCGAGATTCGAGGTGGAAGAAAAGCTTAATTCTCCCATGTGATGTCATGTTTACCCAGCATAGAATATAGAGCTTTATGCTAAAGGTGACACAATGTGGCCATCAGGAAGGGGAGGTGACCCGACTTTAGAGGGCTAAAGCCGCTAAAACACTGAAATCCTCTGTGAAAAATTGGTTAACTAGGTTTAAACCCAATCACCAAAATCTCATAGAGGCTTCAACATTCGAACCCCTTCCTCCCTGCCCTGGTGTCCCTTTAAACAGTTCCAAGCACCCAGGGGTGATAAGGATCGGTGATCAGATGCCGGCCCCGATGGCTACCAATCTTTAGCCCGGACCAAGAACTGTGTCGGGAGCATGCAGTGAGTGCACTCTCAGTACAAAAGCATTGGCTGCCCATTGTGAACCTAGTAAAAACTTCAGGTCCCTGGTCCAGCTTGTACAGCCATGTCCAGTAGATTCCATCTAGGGTGCAGGCTTGGCAAAGAGTCTGTTTAGATTTCAATAGATTTTTATTTGGTGTTAAGTGCAAGTTAAACATACATAATAAAACATAGGAATGGCAATAGTTATAAGACATAACAAGTCAGTATGAGAAAGAGATCAAGGGACGCAGCCCACAAGGGAACACAGAACATAAGCACATCCCGCTATGCAACATAGATTCTACCATGCCCCGAGCCTAGGCGGCTCGGGGCAGACCTAGGGCCGTCCCCCCCCCCCCGCCACCCCAAAAAGGGAACACACTGCGCCGAACGGGGGGGGGGGGGAGCGACTGCCCAGCCCCAACCCACCGCCACCCGACCGGCCCCGGGACAGCAAAGCGACCTCAGGGATATGTCAAATGTAAAACACAACAATGGATGAATAAAAACGAGGCCGCAATAAGCGGTGTCAACCAACTCCAAAAGATCCCCAGGGAGCCATATCTGTCAGACGACAGAGCAACAAAGAAAAGAGGGGCCGAGAAAGAAACAGAAAAGAAAGGAAAAGGAAGTGGAAAGAAGCAGAAAAGGGAAAGGAAGGGGGATGAAGGGGTCCAGTATCAGTGGGGGGAAAGGTGTCCAGGTCCGCCTCAGGGGGGCTGAGCCCACTCGGTAGGCCACTCAGGCAGAAGTCAGTAATGGAAAATCCAAAAGTTACCGGGGTCCCGCCAGATATCTCATCCAGGGGTCTTCTCGAAGAAGGGAAGCTTATCCTGGAGGATGGCCACCATTCGCTCATTTACCATAATCCAGGTTAGCTTAGCCTTAAGCAGTTCAAGCAAAACAACCCGGGACCGCCAGGAACGAGCTATGGCGATCTTGGCCGCCGTGAATATAAAAGTAACCAAGCGTTTGGTGTGTTTGGGGGCCTGGTCAATCGGTTTGCCCAAGAACGCCTGGGTAGGGGATTTAATCAAATTAATGCTCGTGAGCGAAAAGACAAAATTGTACACCCTGATCCAGAAACGGCAGACCTTAGGGCAGAAAGAGTCTGTTTAAACTGCTTGTAATGTCTGAGAGCAAAAATGGTAAACTGCAAGCCACATACCAAGCAGTCCAGTGCATCAGAGAGATGATAGCAGCCTCAGTCTCCGCCCCAGCCACACCTCCAACCCATTCCATTCCGCTCACAGTGCTTAGTCATGGAGGTCTTCACAGAGACAGCGCTTTGGAAAGTCATTAGGCAAGATTCACTAAAATTCGGAGCGTTCAAAAGCTGGTGCAGCTTTGCAGAAAAACCAATCAGCTTCCAGGTTTTATTGTCAAAGCTGAACAAGCTGAAGTTAAAAGCTGATTGGCTACCATGCACAGCTGCACCAGTTTCTGAGTGCTCCAGATTTGATAAATCTCCCCCAAGGTCTTCTTACACTTCAAAAGACTGAAAAAAGATAATCTGTACTAGGGATCGACTGATTATCGGCAAAGCCGATATATCGAGGGTTGATATGCACTTTCCCCGATATATATGAAATGGCCCCGGAGGTTACCGATATTGCTGATATTTCGGAAAGTGCTTGTACCAGAGTGATGCCTGCAGCTAGAGGCATCACCCTGGTACCGGCGCCCATAGACGATGGTCGGCTGTCTTGTAATGACAACCGATGCGGTACCCCCCCCTCCCGCCGCCTTTTGCGGCTCGCCCGGGTCTCCCGTCCCACCGGGATATCCGGGCAACCAGCCTGCACAGCCGCTGAAGACCCAATCAAAGCCACATTCGGCTCTGATCGGGTCTCCATGCATAAACCCGAAAGTGATGTCATGACATCACTTCCGGGTACTCGGCGCCAGATTCAAAAAAATTACAGCATTCAAAACAGCCAAACTTGGTGTTTTGAATGCTTTTAAGTGCAGAGGAGGGGTTTGGGTTTTTTTATGCCTCGTTTCCACTGGTACGGTATGATTCGATTCAGTACGGTATGGTTCGGAATGGTACACCTTGCGTTTCCACCGCCAATAGTACTCTTTCTTGATAGGCGTAGTGTAGCCCCACCCTATTGGTACGGTACTAATGTGCTTGGTACCCCAAAGAAAGGGTCCCAAAAAAGTGGTACGGTACGGTTCGGAATTAGGGTACCATTCACAATGGAAACAGCAAAAATTGCGTACCGTACCGAACCGAACCGTACCGTACCGCTCAGTGGAAACGAGCCATTAGACCCCCAGTTCACCAGAGTACCTGTCAGGTAAAAAAAAAAAAAATTAAATTTACGAAAATATCGGCCGATATCGGCCGATACCAATGTGCAATGACCAAAATATCGGTATGGGCACTGAAAAAACTATAACGGTTGATCCCTAATCTGTACTGCAGTTAGCTGAAGTAAGATTGCATTGGATCCAACTTTTGTGTCTTATTGAAGAGTTAGAGTGAAGAAAAGTCATTAGCACACTAAGGATTTCTCAAAAGGGTCCAAAGCTTTATTTTCGTGGTCACATAATAAACATATGGCAATGTTTCGGAGCCATGCAGGGCCCCTTCGTCAGGCAGGTGACACAACTTCACACACTTGCCTGACGAAGGAGCCCTGCGTGAAACATTGCCGTGTGTTTACTATGTGAACCCGAAAATAAAGCTTTGGTCCCTTTTGGGAAATCCTTGGTGTGCTGATGAGATTTCTTCATCCTGAGTGTCTACTACTTCCAGCCTGTGGTCATTACAGCACCCAGAATTACTGAACAGCCATTTTCAAGAACGTGTGTGTGGGAAATATTGCGTTTGGATGTTTTGAAGTGTTAAGCTGCCTGTAGATTTAATCAGCAGATGACCATAGTGTCTGGAGAGGTTGGGTTTAAGGAGGTGTGTCAATACATAAAGCGGCTTGAATCAGAACAAAAATATTTTACAGGAGTCCTTGGCAGACTCAATGAATAGCAAAGAAATGGTTAGCTCTGCAGCCATGCTATTTGGGCTCTAAATCTGATCCCCCCCCCCCCCAGGGGTCTATCTGCATGGAGTTTGTATGTTCATTCTGCTTTGCATGGGTTCCTTCTCAAACCAAAACTTGGCTTACAGATCTGGAGCTTTTACCCATAGCTTCCAGTTACCTCTCTTGCTGTAGTTAAAATATAAAATGTGATAGTTTGCCATGGGCAACCGCTTCATCCTTGCTGCTGTACCAAGCGTCTCTCTGCTGATCCCTTAAGTCAACCTTTCTCAACCTTTTTATCCTTTTTAACATAATTTCCAGGTCTTTGGGGAACCCTTGCTAAAACCAATTAATTGGTGGCTTACGATGGTAGCCAATGGTTAGAATGCTCTTACAGATAACTAAAAAGATCAATGGACTCATGCCGCTGGCTCTGACAAGTGATGTTATCTTGGGAACTATGCAGGCATCATCAGATGGGAGGTCAATCAGCCACAGCTCAAGGAACCCTTGACAACCTCTGGGGGAACCCTGGTTGAGAATGGCTGCCCTAGGTAGTGGTCTAACAACAACCCAACGCCCTTGTGACAAGCAGGAGCAGTAAACGCCATGAGGCAGATTGGGCATATCATCCATGCCAACTAAGGCGAGATTTGATCCCCCAGGGGTCTATCTGCATGGAGTTTTTATGTTCAATATGCCTTGCCTGCCTTGTTTTCCTCCCTAAAACCACAACTTGGCCTACATTCCTGGAGCATATACCCATAGCTACCAGTTAACTCTCTCACTATATTGAGAAGATGAAACTTGATAGTTTGCCATGGGCAAACACTTCATCCTTGCTTCTGTACCAAGTGTCTCTCTGCTGATCCCTCAGGTCAACCTTTCTCAACCTTTTTTTAACCCTGAGGAACCCTAAAACTAAAATCAATTCATTGGTGGCTTACGATGGTGGCCAGTGGTTAGAATGCCACCCTTACAGGTAACGAAAAAGATCACTGGACTCATGTTGCTAGCTCTGACATGTGATGTTGTCTTTGGAACTATGAAGGCATCATCAGAGCTCAAGGAACCCCTGACAACCCTGGTTGAGAATGGCTGCCCTAGGTAGTAGTCTAACAACAACCCAACGCCCCTGTGACAAGCAGGAGCAGTAAATGCCATGAGGCAGATTGGGCATATCATCCATGCCAACTAAGTCAAAATTTGATCCCCCAGGGGTCTATCTGCCTGCCTTGTGTTCCTCCCTAAAACCACAACTTGGCCTACATTCCTGGAGCATATACCCATAGCTACCAGTTAACTCTCTCACTATATTGAGAGGATGAAACTTGATAGTTTGCCATGGGCAAACACTTCATCCTTGCTTCTGTGCCAAGTGTCTCTCTGCTGGTCCCTTAGGTCAACCTTTCTCAACCTTTTTTAACCCTGAGGAACTCTTGACATATTTTCAGGTCTTTGGGGAACCCTTGCTAAAGTCAATTCATTGGTGGCTTACGATGGTGGCCAGTAGTTAGAATGCCACCCTTACAGGTAACGAAAAAGATCACTGGACTCATGTTGCTGGCTCTGAAAAGTGATGTTATCTTTGGAACTATGAAGGCATCATCAGAGCTCAAGGAACCCCTGACAACCCTGGTTGAGAATGGCAGCCCTAGGTAGTAGTCTAACAACAACCCAATGCCCCTGTGACAGTAAACGCCATGGGGCCAATTAGGCGTAACACCCATGCCAGCTAAGTCAACATCCAGCAAGATTTAGGGCTGGGGCCTCAGATGCATTATTTTATGCATGCGTGAACTTCAAGTGCTCATTCCCCAATCCTGCAGACACTCTACACAAACAAAGGAAGGTTTTTTATTTCTTGCCTTGTGTTTGTCTGTTTACAGTTTTTCGTTGAAAATCCTCACAGCTCGGATGAGCCTGAACACAGCTCTAAATATTTCAGACTTCTGCCAAAAGTGTTCGGGCTTAATTAGATTATGAAATTTCAAAGCTCGCCCAGTTGTTGTAATTTGTTTATGATACAGAGCTGCTCTTTGATCATGCAAGCTCATTTTTATGGAAACCATGTTAGTGAGCTCAGGATAAGAAATTAAGTGCATTGAGTTTGCGGGAGGAAAATACAGGAAATTAAGCACTGCTTAAAACGAGCTTATAAATAATAAATTGGGCCATGTCTAGCTCAGGAAGATTTAAGAAAATATTTTGTCTTTTACATCAGCTCCAGTTCATAAGTATGCAGATTAGCCTATATTATTTCCTGTGATGTCTTATTGCCATCTTTTCCCTCTATTTACACTTTACGTTAAATCGATAGGATGCCACCATGGAATAGAAGGCCTCGTTGTGTGCCATTTGTCTTTAAATATGCCCAAAAGGCGTTCAGCATTTTGCACAGATGGCTCCGTGCACTGTGTGAGGGTTTCTTCATAGGTTGCTTTTGTAATACTCACATCTCAGAATAAATGAGTTTTGCAAGGCTCAGCTCTTGATCATTTAAGATAATTTTTAGGAAGTGGCATTCTGGTTCCTGCAGGATCTGCTGGTGGAAAGGAATAGATGCTGTTTATGATGAATCTTAACTCCAAGCTCTGCCCACTTATGATGACCGAGGGCTCACTTCCTGCATTGGATTTTTTTTGTATTGTAATGCATTGAAATAATTAGCATTACAATTAGCAATGTAGCATGAGAAATTATCTTTCCTTCTTAAAGTGCTACTAAACCCATGAGCCTGCATTCACTATATCTGGTCTCCCCAGGAGCCTGCATTCACTATATATGATCTCCCCAGAAGCCTGTATTCACTATACAGTATCTGGTCTCCCCGGAAGCCTGCATTCACTATATCTGCTCTCCCCAGGAGCCTGCATTCACTATATCTGGTCTTCCCAGGACTCTGCATTCACTATATCTGGTCTCCCCAGGAGCCTGCATTCACTATATCTGGTCTCCCCAGGAGCCTGCATTCACTATATCTGATCTCCCTAGGAGCCTGCATTCACTATATCTGATCTCCCCAGGAGCCTGCGTTCACTATATCTGATCTCCCCAGGAGCCTTTATTCACTATATCTGGTCTTCCCAGGACTCTACATTCACTATATCTGCTCTCCCCAGGAGCCTGCATTCACTATATCTGGTCTTCCTAGGACTCTGCATTCACTATATCTGGTCTCCCCAGGAGCCTGCATTCACCATATATGATCTCCCCAGAAGCCTGTATTCACTATATCTGGTCTCCCCAGGAGCCTGCATTCACTATATATGATCTCCCCAGAAGCCTGTATTCACTATATCTGGTCTCCCCAGGAGCCTGCATTCGCTATATCTGATCTCCCCAGGAGCCTGCATTCACTATATCTGGTCTTCCCAGGACTCTGCATTCACTATATCTGGTATCCCCAGGTGCCTGCATTCACTATATCTGGTCTCCCCAGGAGCCTGCATTCACCATATCTGATCTCCCCAGGAGCCTGCATTCCCTATATCTGGTCTCCCCAGGAGCCTGCATTCACTATATCTGGTCTCCCCAGGAGCCTGCATTCACTATATCTGATCTCCCCAGAAGCCTGCATTCACTATATCTGGTCTCCCCAGGAGCCTGCAGTCACTATATATGGTCTCCCACAGTACACAGAACATGGAAATGCAATAGTTTTAGTAAATATAAACTGCTAAATACCTTTTCTCATCAGCAGTATATAGCAGTCTTGTGACTTCTATCAGTGTCTGGTTAAAGCTTGTTGGAGGAGTTTTCATTCTACTCAGACTGTTCTATGAGGCTGCATAGCCCCTGACCCCTGACAGTGCTGATTGGCCCTAAGCTGATCACATACACCCTCCCCAAAAAAAAAAAAAAAATCTCTCTAGCAATACACACCAAACTGAGCATGTACAATGCTCAGTACGAAGGCTCTGTACGATCAGGAGATGGCTTGGGGACTGTGAAAGAAGGGGAGGATCAGAGAAGAGAGGATCAAACAGTCTTTTTACATATTGCAGATAATTACCAATTAGGGTCCATAATGAGAATAATAAGCATGCTTTTCTGCATATACAGACTGATTTTACTGTTGTGGGTTTAGTAACACTTTAACACTATGGTTGGGGGACCTTCCAGTCTCCGTTGTGTTGCTGTGTTGATCACCTCAAAGGAAATACAGTAAAATTTTAACAAAAAAATTGAGGTAGTCAAGCGTATCAACACCATCAAATAGAATAAAATACAACACAAAGTTTAAAATTAAATGAAAATGTATCACAAACATAGCCAAATAGCATTAACGACTGGGAATATACTGTAGATGCAGCCTAATAGCTAAATATAGTGCATGTGTACCAGCTAATCAAAGGGTATAAAGAATATCCCCTTAAGTGTACTTTGGTTACATCGTAAATCACAGGAACTGCGGTGCCCAGTCTGGAACAGGTTTTGCAGCCAACTGACACACTGATGGTGCAGGTAAGTTCTTCAGGTAATTGGAACTCGAGTTTTGGGCTCCACCTTCCGGAAGAGTCTGTGTAATTACAAGGGTAGCAAGGTCCGTAAAGACAGAGCGAGTTTGGAGTGGAGGAACTTGACTGACCTCAACCCAATAGAACACCTTTGGGATGAATTAGAGTGGAGACTGCGAGCCAGTCCTTCTCAGCCAACAACAGTGCCTGACCTCACAAATGCGCTTCTGGAAGAAGGGTCAAACATTCTCATAGACACACTCCTAAACCTTGTGGACAGCCTTCCCAGAAGAGTTGAAGCTGTTATAGGTACAAATGGTGGGCCAACTCAATATTGAACCCTACTGACTAAGATTGGGATGCCATTAAAGTTAATGTGCGTGTAAAGGCAGGCGTCCCAATACTTTTGGTAATATAGTGTATATCGCCCAGCAGGTCTGGATATAAGGAAATTATTTTACCGAGATTAATAGATGGACGTTTGTCTTGGGATGCCATTAAAGTTCACGTGCGTGTAAAGGCAGGCGTCCTAATACTTTTGACAATATAGTGTATCTAAAGTGCTGTGTAAATTGTCAGGACTTTATATAGGTACATAGCTAGTGAGGTTGAAAAAAAGACACCAGTCCATCCAGTTCAACCTATGATGAGTGTGTGTGTAAGTGTTTAAATAAAAATACATATATATACTTGTAATAATAATGTCACTGGGAATGAAAGACAGACACTATATGTGGGGTTTGTTATTGTTAAGTGTCTGTATCCCATTGTTCAATTGTTTCTGTCTGCTTAGGGATCAACCTATTATAGGATGTATATGTGTATGTAGATTAGCTGCTAGAGGGGAGGGGGGATTTCTCCAGCAGCCCTTCCTAATGACTGTCCACTGTTGGAAAGTTGAAGATACCTGTGTGTCATGTTACGGAATGTAGTTTACCCCGCCCTGTGTCATTATGCAAAGAGGGGGGGATTGTCCCCGGAGTGTATATCTCTTTGTGCTTGTGTTTGAATAAATAGTCTTATGCTTCTTACCACCCTACACTGATGTCTCGACAAGTGACTGGGTGGGCTAAGGGATTTTGGATCGTGCTGGTACCAGGCAAGGGAAGCTTATATGGTGGATATACTCTTCTTGAGTACAGGGTCCGTTACAAATAAATAATTAAAAGTTGTGACGATGTTCACCGTCACTGGGAGTGAGGGACAGATACTTGGGGGACGCTGAGAGAATGGTTTGGATGGCTCCAGAAGGGAGAGTGATATTTGTCAATGGTGGCTCTCAAGAAATGTGGAGATTTGATCCCACTTTGCACTGTGAGACCTGTGGCCTGTTGCCATGGAATCTGTGACACCTAGATGTGTATTCCATGTGTTTCAATATAGTAGAAGGACAGACTGTCATTGGCAGTCTTGTCCTATTGTCTATCTATTGAGCTGGGGTGTGGATTGTGTTAAGTCTGCCTGTCCCAATGTTAAATGTTAGTGACCTCACATTGTTCTGTCCAGATGGCCAGATAATTAGTTCAGGTTAATTCTGTTTCTGTATACAATTTCATCTGCATAGGATAATGTAATCAGGCAACCCCTGACCTGAGTGTAGTAATTTGATCAGGAGGGGGATGTGCTCATGTGTGTATAAATTGAGTGTGAAACTGTTCAATAAAGGAGAAGGTTCCAAAACTTGTACGAGCTAAGTTGTTGGCTAGCTTTGTATGAGGGCGACTGGGAAAATCTGGGATATATGTTCATGACTGCACGGAAGCCGTACACTGACAGAAGACCACAAGTACAGTGTGGGTCGGCGGTTCCGTCACAAAAAGTGATTGCATTTATTTTAACATGTGACTAGTATAAATACTACCAAATTTGGCAGGAACTAGTCTTGCTCAAGATGGACTTTACTGGCAGCCACATGAGACAGAACACAAATATGTTTAAAAAAATCAATCTTTATTTACAAAATCTTAAAATAACACCAAAGCGTTTGTAGACTATTTTAAAATCAATCATGTTACAATTTGTCAAAAGATACAAATGTCCTAATTGGGACCACTATATATTCTTTCCTATAGAATATACTCAAATCTTAGGAGTGGGGGTGTGTGTATTTGCATCCGCTGATCGACACATTTTTCTGATTGCATAGCTTCCTCCGGACCAATCGATTGAGCATCATATTGTGCTAAATACAATAAAAATTCATATCACTAAATTATACATACAAAAAGTTTAAAAGTTTCTAGTTTCATATTTAATATTGAATAACCACTTACATATAGTATGGCTGAAAATCACACATGCCAATGAACATCTGTTGGGCAGACACAGGGCATAGCTCCTCAGTTCATTTCAAAGATGTAATATTATATGGACAGAAGAATCCCTTATAAAGATGAAAAAAGGAATACAGGCGGTCCCCGGGTTAAAAACATCTGACTTACAAACAACTACTTACAAACAGAGGGAGACAACAGGAAGTGAGAGGAAATCTCCCCCTAGGAAGGGAAATTCACCCCTGTAAGAGTTATCATGGGAAAGAGATGTCTCCACTGAAGCTTTATCACCAATCCTGGTTTCCACAACAACCCAAAATTTCCAAAATCCAATTGTCACAGGGACAGAAAGTGAGGTGAAATCTTCTGAACAAGGGCGCAGACATTAAAAAAAAAAGTGTTACAGGGGTGTTAACCCTACCATATGCTATCCAAAAAAACGTAAAAATTTTTTTTTTTGGCTGGAGTTACACTTAAAAATTGTACCTGTTCCGACTTACAAACAAATTCAACTTAAGAACAAGCCTACAGACCCCATCATGTTTGTAACCCGGGGACCGCCTGTACCATTTAAAACCAGATAATGCCAAATTCTAAGGCAGGCATAAGTAATTAAAGATCTGATTGCATATAAACACCACAAAGGTGTTCCTGACCCACAAGGGGAAAAGTATACACTATATTGCCAAAAGTATTGGAAAGCCTGTCTTTACACACACATGAACTTTAATGGCATCCCAGTCTTAGTCTGTAGGGTTCAATATTGAGTTAGCCCACCCTTTACAGCTATAACAGCTTCAACTCCAACCCCAAAAAAACAACCCCACACCATAATTCCCCCTCCATCTATCTCTTTATGGATCTTGCTTTGCGCACTGGTCCAAATCTTTTGGTGGAGGGGGGGATTATGTTGTGGGGGGTTGTGTTTCTGGGGTTGGGCTTGGCCCCTTAGTTCCAGTGAAGGGAACTCTTAAGACGTCAGCAAACCAAGACATTTTGGACAATTTTCGTGCTCCCAACTTTGTGGGAACAGTTTGGGGATGGCCCCTTCCTGTTTCAACATGACTGCACACCAGTGCACAAAGCAAGGTCCATAAAGACATAGATAAGCAAGTTTGGGGTGGAGGAACTTGACTGGCCTGCACAAAGTCCCGACCTCAACCCGATAGAACACCTTTGGGATGAATTAGCGTGGAGACTGTGAGCCAGGCCTTCTCGTCCATGTCAGTGCCTGACCCTTATTAATGTGCTTCTGGAAGAATAGTCAAACATTCCCATAGACACACTCCTAAACCTTGTGTGTGGGTGCAAAGGGTGGGCCAACTCAATATTGAACCCTATGGACTAAGACTGGGATGCCACAGAGTTGGGAGCATGAAAATGTCTTGGTATGCTGACGTCTTGAGAGTTCCCCTCACTGGAACTAGGGGGTCAAATCCAACCCCTGAAAAACAACCCCACACCATAATCCCCCCCTCCACCAAAAGATTTGGACCAGTGCACAAAGCAAGGTCCATTAAGACATTGATGGAGGGGGAATTATGGTGTGGGGTTGTTTTTTTGGGGATCGAGTTGAAGCTGTTATAGCTGCAAAAGGTGGGCCAACTCAATATTGAACCCTTCGGACTAAAACTGGGATGCCAATAAAGTTAATGTGCCTATAAGGGCAGGGGTCCCAATACTTTTGGTAGTATAATGTATATCACCCAGCAGGTCTGGATATAAGGAAATTATTTTACTGAGATTAATAGATGGACGTTTGTCTTGGTATCACCCTCTTGTAATCTCCTGTGCAGTACCATTTGGAATGAGAAGGGGTGGGGCAGCATTAGGAGCCAATCATTCAAGGAACCTGCTGACTGGAGGAAGGAGCAGAGGTATGATCTCACCAGTCTTCCTCTGCTTCTTCATTGTCCAATCACAGGCAGGGAGGTGACCAGGCTATCTCCAGTAGAGAATAGTCAGGTGACCATTCTGGTTGGGCTGTCTGCCAGGACTGGATAGACACAAATACAAATCCTTTAGCAGGTACAACAGCTCCTACATGCGCACTTTAAAGCGGTGTTCCATCCTCACTACCTCCCCCTCCAAAAATTAAAAGTCAGCAGCTACACATACTGACACGTAGCTGCTGACTTTTAAACACTTTACCACAGGAGGATTTTCCTGGTTTACGTCCAGGCCACTTTTTGCGATTCGGCACTGTGCGACTTTAACTGACAATTGCGCGGTCATGCAATGCCGTGCCCAAACGAAATTTACGTCCTTTTTTCCACACAAACAGAGCTTTCTTTTGCTGGTATTTGATCACCTCTGCGCTTTTCATTTTTTGCGATATTAATAAAAAAATGTGACAATTTTGAAAAAAATAACAATATTTTTCTACTTTGACAGTTAAAAAATATCCAATATATTCAATTTTTGTCATATATTTAGGCCAAAATGTATTTAGCTACATGTCTTTGACAAAAAAATTCTCAATGAGTGTATTTTTAACCGCTTTAAGACCGGAAGATTTTACCCCATTCCTGACCAGGCCCTATTTTGCGATTCGGCACTGCATTACTTTAACGGACAATTGCGCGGTCGTGCGATGCTGTACCCAAATTAAATTTATGTCTTTTTTTTCCCCACAAATAGAGCTTTGTTTTGGTGGTATTTGATCACCTGTCTGATTTTTACTTTTTGCGCTATAAACAAAAAAAGAGCGACAATTTTGCAAAAATAATAATATTTTTCACATTTCTTATACGAAATTCCCCCCCCCCCCCCAAAAAAAAAATGTAAAAACCAAAATGTTTTAACATTTTAGGCCAATTTGTTTTCTGATACATATTTTTGGTAAAAAAAAAA